>NC_136524.1:53755524-53808024 GCF_053919585.1 Euprymna scolopes
CTACTCGACCACGACAGGACAGGAACTGAAAGGCGTTTTAATTTAACGATTAAAAAGCTAAGTGACAGGTGTGTGAATTTAATGAAGTCAAACATCACGTGACTTAACTTTGGCTGCAAGCCAGTTTGTTTCCCCTCAAGATGTTGGGGAAAACCAGCTCCTCATAAAAAGGGGAGTGTCCAAATGAATAGCAATTGTCTGATATGACGGGTTTTGACCTCATTGATTAAAGCTGATTGCTTTCTGGACGTCTCCGGCATGGGTGCCAAGGAAGATATCGTAACTCTGGGTTCAGTTTCACTTATATATGGAAAATCTAAACAAACGCACGTAGACTAAGAAATATTGTAAAAATAGTGTAAAAAGTCGCCCAAATTAAAGATACGACCTCGGAGATATTACAATCTAGGGAGCATATAAAAAGTTCTAAGAAACAGTGGCAGCCCCCGAGCGCACCCCCCTCCAAAGCCTTTCCCGTACATACACACACATACGCTAACACACATTTTGCCTTTTATATATATAGATTAGCCTGGGTGCCCAGCGTTGCTCGGATGTTTGGAGGTGTGTGTTGAGCAAAATAAAAATAAAGATGGCAATAGACAGGCAGGCTTGAACCCATATCACAAAGGAGAAAAAGAACATGAAGAAAGAAACCTGACATCTTTACTGTCTCGTCCATCGCCAAACCAGAAGTGACAAAGGTTTAAATTAAGGCTAGTCAATCAAAAAGAGGGGATTATTTTCGAAAATATCAGCGAAAAAAGCAACCCCTCTTCGTAGAAAAGTGCCTAGTTGAAAGTGAAGGAATTAATGTTTTAGCCAATTTTTCAATATTTGAAGTGTTGAGCTTCAAAACAGAGCTTCAAAGCGATACAGATTTTGTGAAAATCTGTATCGCTTTTGTCGAAAGTTTTAGCAGACATACAAACATACATACATGCATAAACAAACCAGTGAGATTTATATTATAGACTAGCCTGGATGCCTGATGTTGCCTGGGTGTTTCAGGTGTGTGTTGGGCAAAAAAAAAGTGGTAGTAGGCAGGTCCAAACCTGTACAGCAAGGAAGGAAAAGAAGATGTGACGTCTTTGCTGTTGCGTCCATTGCCAAACCAGAAATGGCAAAGGTTTAAAGTAAGGCTAGTCAATCGAAAAGAGAGGATGACTTTCGAAAATATTGGCGAAAAATCAACCCATCCTTGTAGAAAAGTGCCCTGTTGAGAGTGAAGGAATAAATGTTTTTAGCCAATTTTTCGATATTTGTCATCCGAAGGGTCGACTTTAAAAAAATACTGATCTCGTGAAAATCTGTCACCTCTTTCTAAAGTTTTAGGCAGACATAGAAACATACATACATACATTTAAAAAGACAGGTGAGATTTATATAATAGATTAGCGGGGGTACTCGGCTATGCTCAGATGTTTCGATGTTTTGGTAAATCAAAACAAAAGAATAAGCGAAGACTTCTTGCCCGGGTGTTTGTATCGTGGGAGGGGGAAGTTTAAAAAAAAAAGTTTTGGTAGGTAAGTAGGAAGGATCGAACCCGAAGCCTTGAGGCAAGTTGGAAAATAAAATGTGAAAAAAAAAACGTGCAACACTAACCACTGGGTCGGCAAGAAGTAGTAGAGGAAACATGTTTGAATTTATTTAAGTATTAAGAATTAGCAGGTGCCCGTACTTGACGACTTAATGAGGTCAACATCGACTGCGGGGCAGTATTTTTTGGTTTTATTATAGGAAAAGGCCGAATCCAGACGCGGCAATCGAACAATATTGAATATTTAGCTTTTCAAAGTCGGGCAAATTAAATACACACGCGACCCCCCTTGTTATCTCGTAGATATTATCATTTAGAGGTGATATAAAAAGTTTTAAGGAGTGACCCCTGCGAGAAGGCCGAGGAAAAAAACCGTTTTGCGGACATACACGAAAATGCACACACACAAACAAACATTTTCGTTTCTATATATAGAGATGATATGTTATGTTACCTCCTGATAACTTGTTTTGTGATTACTGAATCCCTGGATAATTTTCATTACGGACTAAGCTTTTTTATAAGCAATATCGCCTGAACAGGTCTCTGCCTGTCTGTCTGTCTGTCTCTCTCTCTCTTTCTCTCTCTCTCTGTATATATATATATATCTTCTATCTATATATATAAAAGCGAAAATGTATGTATGTATGTATGTGTGTATGTTTGTTTGTCTTCTAAAAACTTTCGACAGACAGAACAAAAATTCACAGATTTGGTCTCATATGAAAGCCCCATCCTTCGCCCGAAAAATATCGAAAAATTGGCCAAAAACGTGAATTTTTTCACCTTGAAATCAACACTTTTCTACAGGGGGTGGGGGTCAACAAAAACCGTCCTCTCATGACGAGATCAGTTCTACACATGCGTCAGATGACGTCATGACCTTATTTAGTTTAAATATTTGAAGAACTGACACAATTTCATGTACGTCGTGTTAGATCAGTTGGTTAGAGCGTTGGTTCATTGTCTAAACGTTTTGGGTTCGTGGTGTGAGATGTCTTTTTTTTTTCGATTTTTTTTAAATTTAAATATTGAACCAGTGTTATTTAAGCCATTTTTCATGTAACGTTCGTTTTTCTGTTTTTTTTACTTAGCTTATCCACCCCCGACCATACACCCAAAAACACCCGGGTACCCATCGATTTTTTATAGAGCGTTGGTTCATTATCTAAAGGTTTTGGGTTCGAATCGTGCTGTGAGATTTTTTTTTTCGATTTTTTAAATTTTGATATTGAAGCAGTGTTATTTAAGCCATTTTTTATGTAACGTTCGTTTTTCTGTTGTTCTTTTTTTACTTCGCTTATTCTTAGGTTTTCATTAACACCCCCACCCCGACCGACCACACACACTCAAAAACACCCGGGTACCCACCGATTTTTTATAGAGCGTTGGTTCATTATCTAAAGGTTTTGGGTTCGAATCGTGCTGTGAGATTTTTTTTTTCGATTTTTTAAATTTTAATATTGAAGCAGTGTTATTTAAGCCATTTTTTATGTAACGTTCGTTTTTCTGTTGTTCTTTTTTTACTTCGCTTATTCTTAGGTTTTCATTAACACCCCCACCCCGACCGACCACACACACTCAAAAACACCCGGGTACCCACCGATTTTTTTAAATTTTAATATCGAAACAGGCTTATTTAAGCCATTTTTCACATTTTTTTTTTGGGGGGGGTAGTTTTAACGTTCGTTTTTCTGCTTTCTTTTTTGTTTTTGTTGTTTCGATTTTTACATTTAACATCGTTCGTTTGCCTTACGTTAGTTTTTTTTGTTTTTTTCGATGTTTTGACAAAAATACAACTTCTTGACTAAAGTGATGAAAAAGGCCAATTCGACAGACCTAGGTGACATCATGTTATACTGCGCCCGTACAGCAAAACAAACAACAAAACAGACATGGGACAGCATACATAAAAATACCGCTAATTTATTGAACATAATTGCTGCTGCGGCAGCAGACGTACAAATCCAAAGCCGGGTAACGCCGATCCATGAACAGATTCGGGAAAAGCATGAGCTGTTCTCATCAATGACTCATCAATACTGGCCAGTACAAAAGTCGTTAGACATTTACGATGAATGGCTCGACTTTCACCACATCGATGCAGAGGACTTCGCCACAGCCACGTTCGAGGTATGCTACAAGATCCGCCCGAAAAAGAATGCCCTACACATAACAGGGCCATCAAACTCGGGCAAATCGTACATCCTGAGGAGCATACACAACAGCTTAATGAACGCTGGACGCATGCGATGCCAAGCAAGCGACAACTTCACCTTCGGCAGTTGCGTTGACAAGAGCCTCATATTCACTGAGGAAATGTAGTTTACGCCGTAGAACGTGGAGGAGATGAAGTGCATCCTAGAAGGTACAGACATGTATGTCAACGTGAAGCACCAAAGCGAGCGCATCCCAAGCTAAAATGAATTCCGTGCTTATCGACCAGCAACGATGACCCATGGCGACATGTGGCGAACGAAAAGCAAGCCATGGAGAACAGGATGCTCCTGTACTGGACGCGAACGGCTATGGACGAGCTTCGAGTGTGGGGAATACTTGAATTAAACCCACTTATGTGGCTGACAATCTGGCGTCGTCACATAACCGACTACCGGACGGAGGTGTATGTACCAAAGGCAGCACAAACGACAGCCCAACCGAAACCTTCTACGCGTTACACCTGGCACGACATTTTAAAACTTTTAATATTGAAAGAGGGTTATTTATGTCGTTTTTTTTCGCTTTTAGCTGATTTTTTTTTGTTTTGTTTTTTTTTTTTTGTTTTTCCGAACACGTTCATTTTTTCACCCTATTTTTCACTGTTTTTTTTTTTTTTGTTTTGGTTATTCCGATTTTTTTAAGGGTTATTACTTCGCTTATTCTTTACTCCCCCCCCCAACCCCTACAAACACCCGGGCAACGCCGGGTACTCCCACTAGTATAATATAAAGGTAGTCCAGGTTACAAATGTATTCATAGTATAGAAATCCAGAGAATATCCACCGGGTTTATATAATGGTGTTCATGAATAAATAGAGCTATTCAATTAATATTTATTTGTGCAGGTTTTACTACATTGGCATGACAATGTTTCGATCTGTAGTTATAAAGAGCTTTTCAAGATGAATACCTAAAGAAATAATTTTTCGCGGGATTAGTTATTAATAACTACCGATTTAAAGATTAATTCCAGTGTATCGAAGCCTGTACATATCTGTATAAATAAATGGATTAAAAAATAATTAAAAAATAATTATATATATATATGTGTGTGTGTGTGTGTTCAGAATATGAGAGATGATATAATTATTTCCACAGCCAACAACGTCGCAGCTTACAAGAGCCCTGACAGCCAACAAACCGGAAGTCCAGGACTAATCTTGAACTTCCAGTTTGTTGGCTTTTTCCAACTTTCTAGTTTGTTGTCATGGCTCTTGTTAGCTGCGACGTTGTTTGACTGTGGAAATAATTATATATTAAAATCATGTTTAATACCTGCAAATACTAGTGCTTCATCTTTCCAGAATCATCAGTACAGTACATGGGATTCGAACCCTGCAAGAAGTCATCTCTGTTTCCATTTACAAGGAACATAACTTCAGTGCCACTGTAAACCACAACGATATTCAAGCGAATTTAAACATTTGTAAAGGCATAAACGTTCTCAAAAGTCGATCTACAGTGATCAAGCAACTAGGATGGTCGTGATCTCGCACGTTGGACAACTAACCGGTCTTTCTTTCACAGACAGTGCTCAGCTGTCAGGAAACCTGCTTCTTAATGATAATAATAATTATAAATAATTATTTTCAATACCTATAGCATATTTCATCCTGCCGGAATCATCCGTGCAAAAAGTTATGAGAAAATATGAATAAATGATATTGCGCATTGTAAGAAATATTAAGCTCAATGAAAGTGAATTTCCCACTTCAGAGAATGTACGTTATTATGCAAATTTTTTTTTTTTTCAAACACCTGAATTTTCTTTATAGTGAAAAAATAGTTAAGAAAATTCAGGCATTGGCATAAAAAATAATAATAAAAATGTGTGTGTGTGTGTGTGTGTGTGTGTGTGTGTGTGTGTGTGTGCATATGTGTACCTATCAAGTCAGTGAAAAAGTTTTTACCGCATTTTAAACCATTGTTATTTATGCATATTGAGTTAATGTTTAAACATATCACCAAGATAAATTTGATATTTTCTTACAGGTTATTCATATTTTTCTGCAATATTTCCCCTCATATTGAATCGGAAAAAAACCTTTACTTAACAGAAAGGGAGTCATCTTCCATCATGATAATGCTCGCCTTTACACAGCACTACTGACCAAAGATCTCCTAGGAGAATTTGGATAGGGAATACTCCTCCTTTTTGCATATTCACCTTGGATTATGATTTATTTTTGAGGATCACCAAACCATTTAAATGACCCTAGGTCAACTTCTCAAGTGGTGATTTAATGTAAGTTAGATCCACTTTTTCACATGGAAACCTAAAGAATTTTTATAGACGAGGCATTTATATTGACATATGGAGTCGAGTTATAGAGAGCGAAAATACGTTATGGTGATAAAGATTTTTAAAACACAGTTTTTCATTTTTAAAATGATATGTTACATCGGCCAAACTTTGCATCAACTATCCATATATATATATATATATATATATATATATATATATATATATAATGTGTGTATATATATGTGTGTATATACATGTGTGTGTGTATATATATGTGTGTATATACATGTGTGTGTGTATATATATGTGTGTATATACATGTGTGTGTGTATATACATGTGTGTGTGTATATACATGTGTGTGTATATATATGTGTGTATATACATGTGTGTGTGTATATATATGTGTATATATAATGTGTGTGTGTATATATATGTGTATATATAATGTGTGTGTGTGTATATATATGTGTATATATAATGTGTGTGTGTATATATATGTGTATATATACGTGTGTGTGTATATATGTGTGTATATATGTGTGTGTATATATATATGTATATATGTGTGTATGTACACACACACACATATATATATGTGTGTGTGTGTATATATAGATATTTCTTCTGATGAGTTAATGGCAAAATAGATTCACTGATTGATATAATTGATTGATTTTGTGCTACGAAACAGATGCTGTTAAGAATTGTGAATGTCAACTGAATTAAAGCAATAAATCAACATCATGAAGTTTTGAATATAAACTTGTCATTTATTCATTATATTGCTCTGTTATTACATTGAGCTTCTTAAATAAGGATTGGTATATATAAAAAGGAAATATAAGTGAATAAAAATATTTCCACAGAAATATATATATATATAAATATATATATTGTGTGTGTGTCTATATGTCTGCTAGTGTTTAAAATCTATATTTCTCCTATATCACAGAGCTCACTTTAGTTCTCTCATTCCCTCCCCAAGCAGTCTCAATATTTTATCTCTCACTGCACAATTATTTTGCTCCTAATGTAACTATTGCTAGACGTCGCATCCCTATTATGTTACCAAGCATCTTCTCTTCTTGTCTGGCGAGAAGCATTAGGCTTCGAAATATCATGGTATAAAAGGATTTTTTTTTACTTATCTTACGCCCCTAATTGATGTATTATACTTATTGAATAAAGAATAAATTTATATACATCAGTATATACTTTTATATTGTAATTTTATTATTTTATTGATACTTATATATATATATTATTAATTAAAGTGATAACAAGTTATATATATATATATATATATATATATATATTATCAATTTCTGTTTTATACGATTATATTTATAATTATAAAACTCTGTGGAACTTGTTTGTTTGCATCTTGTCTTCGACGATTGGGCGATTCCATCTTTTAAAAAAAGTGATAAGTTTATATATATATATATATATATATATATATATATATATATATATATATATATATATATATCCGTCATTGAATATTTTACCTTACCTTTCACCAGACTATCCATTCACGTGAAATCACTTTTTTATTCACCCTATTCCTTCTGCTTCACTTTTTGTTATCAAGTAAGATCTATAACTTACTTGTAGTTTCATTTAATACTTTTGCAAGCAGAATCCGATCCCACATTTTGCTAAATCCTACCCTCTGATGACAAGGAAAGTATTTCTTTGAAACTCCGCGGATTAAGGACTATCCACTTATTTAGTGTTTCTTTTTGAAAATTCAATATGTTTTTAACTCTTTTTCAAAGTGTTTTTTAACATGTTTTATTAACTACTTGTTCTTATATATATATATATATATATATATATATATATGTATATATATAGTCATCCACATACAGTACTGTTTCGCTGTTTCACAGCTCATCAGTGCGGCTAGACAGGCAACCACCTCAAGCCAGGATTGAAACCCGACCGTTTATACGACAGTCAAGGCTTCTAACCATTACGCTATTGTCGGCTGCTTGAACGAGTAGTGAGTTTAACGATGTTTTTTGATATCGTCCGAAATACCTCTGCTCGATTTGTTTACACAAAGAGCGTCGCTTATATGCTAATGGTGATTCGTTTTTCACTTCTCAATATGCTCAACTCAAGCTGAGGAGCACTATAGTCATCCACATACAGTACTGTTTCGCTGTTTCACAGCTCATCAGTGCGGCTAGACAGGCAACCACCTCAAGCCAGGATTGAAACCCGACCGTTTATACGGCAGTCAAGGCTTCTAACCATATATATATATTAGATTGATATATATATATATATAAGAAATATATTTCTACAGAAATATATATATATATATAATAAAATATGCATCAAGTTCGCTTGAAACCAAATCACAACGTAATATTAGGAAAATAGACATAAATTTCAAACAAGTAAAATATGTAACAAATATATTTCAGAGGTATACTCCATCTTCAGTGTGTTGTTTTGTTTCTTTTTTTTTCTTTTCTTCTTCCTTGCCATGTTGTAAATTTGGAGGAAGAAGTCTGTTTGTATAGAGCCGTGCGTTGTATCTGGTGGTTGTATTTTGAAATGTTTGAAGTGTGCGTAGGTAACGCAAGAATAACCTCAAGAATGAGAGTTCAATAGAAACGTGGAGTGGAGAGAGCTGGTGAGAGTTTCTATGGGGATAGATAGATAACATGGTATAACAACCCAGGGTTGTCCAGTACAAAGCATATTTCTATTAAATTTTCTCTTTCCTCTCTCTCCAGCCCTCCTTCCACCCCACTATTTCTTATCCACCAAGCACATTCCTCTCTCTTGACGTACACACGCATACACTTTTAGAGATTTCTCAAAGAATGAGTCGGCATAAGGGAAATAATTCCTTAGAAAAAATCAGTTGTTTCCTTTTAGTTAGTGGTTGGAAAACAGGCACCACAACTCTGACAAAATCTGCACCAGCTTGTGGTCAAAGAATGAATAATATTTTTTTAAAATTTTAGATAATATTCATCCAGGGCAAAATATCAACTTTGTAGGTGTTTGTTTTGTTGGTCATATGTGTAGGTATAAGTACATTCTATAGTGTTGTATTTAATCTAAAACGATGTTCTGGGATCAGATCAACATATTTTACTCATGAACACAGAGGGTAGGAGATTGGATGTTAAACTTTCAATCATGTCATATTTTGTCCTTGTGAATTTTTACTTTTTTTTTTTTCTCTCTTTTCTTAAAATCTAATTTTATTGTTTTGTTTTACTTTTCAGATTTTATCTTTTTCTGTTTTTTGTTTTGTTGTTGCTTGTAAATTCCCTTCTCTTCTTCATCTTCCTTGACTCATTTTTTGTTTTAAATATCTTTTCTTTTTCTGTTTCTGACAAAAAAATGGCATGTATGCATGTTTTTCTATATTCCCCACCTCGTTCGATCTAAATCCTTCCTTTCCCGCATTTACCTCATTCCAACTTAACTTACTCCAATGTGTTTCTAGTATATCTAGAAAAGCTGTTTAAATTTGACAGTTGGAACCGATTAAAAAGGCTTATAAGCCGAAATGCATTCTGGTGGATTTTAAGTCATAATTAAACTCTTTTAACCTTAAAAAAGGTCACAGAATATCTAGATATTTTCTTAAAATATCTCAATTGTCACACTTTATCATTTTTGGGAGGGTTTTTTCTTTTTAAACATTTAATCAGTTATTCTTTGTAATTTATTTTTACTATCTAACTTTTATGTTAATCACTTTCAGTAAATGTTGATAAACACTTGCATTAAAAGTTATTAAAAATTTTGCTAAATCATATCATTAACTGTTGCTAAACACTTTCTCTAAATGTTGCTAGCCGACTTTACTAACAATTACTAAAAGCCCTTATTAAATTTTACTACACACTTTCACTTGATGTTGCTAAACACCTATAATAAACGTTATTAAACATCTCTACTAAATCTCGCTAAATACCTTCACTAAATTATGCTAAACACTTTTACTAACAGTTGCTAAGCACTCTCATTAACAGTTGCTAAACACTTTTAATAAAAGTTGCTAAACACTTTTACTAATACTTGCTGAGCAGTTTTACTAACACTTGCTAAACAGTTTTACCAAGAGTTGCTAAACAGTTTTACCAAGAGTTGCTAAACAGTTTTACCAAGGGTGGCTAAACAGTTTTACCAAGGGTGGCTAAACACTTTTACCAAGGGTGGCTAAACACTTTTACCAAGGGTGGCTAAACACTTTTACCAAGGGTGGCTAAACACTTTTACCAAGGGTGGCTAAACACTTTTACCAAGGGTGGCTAAACACTTTTACCAAGGGTGGCTAAACATTTTTACCAAGGGTGACTGAACACTTTTACCAAGGGTGACTAAACACCTTCTCTATTTTTAAATCATTTCATTTATTATATGAAAGTCAGTAAAAGAAATTTCACTTGATGTTGCTAAACACCTATAATAAACGTTATTAAACATCTCTACTAAATCTCGCTAAACACCTTCACTAAATTATGCTAAACACTTTTACTAACAGTTGCTAAGCACTCTCATTAACAGTTGCTAAACACTTTTAATAAAAGTTGCTAAACACTTTTACTAATACTTGCTGAGCAGTTTTACTAACACTTGCTAAACAGTTTTACCAAGAGTTGCTAAACAGTTTTACCAAGAGTTGCTAAACAGTTTTACCAAGGGTGGCTAAACAGTTTTACCAAGGGTGGCTAAACACTTTTACCAAGGGTGGCTAAACACTTTTACCAAGGGTGGCTAAACACTTTTACCAAGGGTGGCTAAACACTTTTACCAAGGGTGGCTAAACACTTTTACCAAGGGTGGCTAAACACTTTTACCAAGGGTGGCTAAACACTTTTACCAAGGGTGGCTAAACACTTTTACCAAGGGTGGCTAAACAGTTTTACCAAGGGTGGCTAAACAGTTTTACCAAAGGTTGGCTAAACAGTTTTACCAAGGGTTGGCTAAACAGTTTTACCAAGGGTTGGCTAAACACTTTTACCAAGGGTGGCTAAACACTTTTACCAAGGGTGGCTAAACAGTTTTACCAAGGGTGGCTAAACACTTTTACCAAGAGTTGCTAAACACTTTTACCAAGGGTGGCTAAACAGTTTTACCAAGGGTGGCTAAACAGTTTTACCAAGGGTGGCTAAACACTTTTACCAAGGGTGGCTAAACATTTTTACCAAGGGTGACTAAACACTTTTACCAAGGGTGACTAAACACCTTCTCTATTTTTAAATCATTTCATTTATTATATGAAAGTCAGTAAAAGAAATATTCACAAATAGATATCTACTTGTCTTGTGACGATTTCCCACATAAATAATGATAAATTCATAAGAGGTTTCCATTATAATCAATGTACATAAAAAAACAGAAGAAAATGCAGTTTTCCTTGGGGGTGAAATCGTTTCATACAAGGCATGGAACCATTTCATTTAAGGAGCTAAAAAAAGTACTATCTCAAGATCAGGAACTTGCCAACGATTAACGTTAGATGCATAGATTCCAATCCAGAAAACAGTAATTTTTTCCCTCGAAAACTTGTCATGAATGCAAAAAAAAAAAACGTTTCAGTTCAAAGAGTACATGAAATGGGGGAAAGAAATGAAAAAAAAAATGAATAAAAAAATTAAAGATTAAAATTCCAGATGAAAGGATATAAAGTGGTTAAGTATTTTCAAGGCGAAATAAGAGTCAATATTCTCATAAGAAGAAGTCTGATGTATAATGTTTACAAATACATCCAAATTAAAAATCTAAAATGTGTGTAATCCAAGTCTTTAGAAAGATCGCGTTTGCAAGCAGCCGTAGAAGAAAGATTATTTCAACTCGTTTAAAGTTTTTTCACTTAGGGATAGCAGAAGCAGTGTAACGAATTCTTTTATGGCCAGTTCAAAAATTAGTAATAGTTACTAAATTCACTAAACTGAAAAATGAAAAATGTAAATTAAAAATTAAATATTAAATATTAAAAACCAAGATGAAAGGATATAAAGTGGTTAAGTATTTTCAAGACAAAATGATAAGAGTCAATGTTTAATAAGAAGAATGTTTATTAAAATATTTTTCTTCAAAATCTTTGGATTCGCCATTAAATAACCTGAAAAGGCTTGATATGCCGTAAAACAAAAACAACCACCCAACCCTCGACCTGATAGACTTTGAAATTCCCTCCCGGGTCTCTGCTCCCCTAACTGTACTGACATGCAAAAGTTCAAATGTAATGTGAACAAATATTTTGCTGCTCAACTCCCTATATAGTATCCTTGCAAATTTTTATCCTAAATAGTAACTCCTTACGTCCAAGTGGCACTGTGTTTTGTTTGACGTGAAAAAGTAGTAGAAATAAGCATTGAGCTGTCTTCTTAAATAATCAAATTCTGGTCAATCACCATTATCATTACCAAACACCACTGTGTTTGTATATTCATTCTTTTGTGGACTGTTATATTCATCTTCATAGTTGTTGTTGTTTCGATCAACTCATCCTCCGGCCTTCTTTAGATGATTAACAGTGACGAGATAGGAATGCTTGTCTTGTAACTGTATCCTCAGTAATTACTGCCTTCCATAGTTGTTGTCGTCGTCTCACCATGTTTTGGTCAACGAGTTCTCTGGCCAGCTTTGGGTAGCATTGTCTGGAGATAGTGGTTTCAATTCTAACAGTTTGGAAAATGGGAAAGTGGAAAAAGAATCTCGTCAGGCCGTGGCATTTCAAAGCTAAATGATTTTTACTAGAAGAGAAAAGCCGGCATCATATATACAAACAAAAACCGGATTAAGAAAATGTAAGTATATTAGACATGGAAAATATAAAGAAAAATCTGTGTTTATCTGTAGGAAATAAAATAATGGAGACTACTAAAAAAAAGAAAATGGTTAAAAAAAAAAACCCCAGAAATAAGCCTAGGAGAAGGAGTAGATAAGGAATACGGAAAGACAAAAGGAGTAAAGGAGAAAAACATATGTAAAATAAAGAAGAAAGAGTATCTCTATCTCTACCTCTACTTATATACGTATATAAAAGGAATTTTGTCTGTGTGGGAGTTCGTTACCTATGGACTCTGAAACCGCTCGGTTGATTTTTATGAAATTTTGTACAAATGTACTTTATGTATTCTTAGATAGGTTTTGTATCGGAATATCTTTAATAAGTATTGATAACAAACAAAAAAAAAAATCCGATGAAAGGACAGGTGATTTTGACGAAAGTTAACACCTTATACAGACAAATATCACGAATGAGTCTGAGAAGTTTTATCACTGCACAAGTAGAAAGAACCGGCATATAAAATCAACAACAGGTTCTTTAGTATAACAGAACACGTTTGCAATGAATGTTTCTGTTTTAAGCACAATTGCACCATGATACTTGACGCTTTCATTTTAAACTTAAATTCATGCCATTATCACCGCACAACCAGTAAGGTCAAGCATATAAAATCAATAGTAGGTTCTTTGATACGATAGGGGCGCATTTGTAAAGAATGCTTCTTTTTAGAGCACAATTGAAACATGATACTTGACCTTTGCTTTTTAAACTTTAATTTAAGCCATATATATATATATATAAATAATTTTATAAAATCAACAGTAGGTTCTCTGCAGTGCAATGTAGACTACAATGTATTGTGGACTAACTCAATGCGGGAGGGATGTGAAGCTTCCTCCTGGTGAACTGCAATGGATCCCCAACTAGAGCAGGCAATCAATCGATTTGATTGAAAAATGGATGATTTTCATAATTTTGATGACAATAAAAGTATGGAAGTGTGAAACGATTGTTGATCATCATGCAATTCCGGGCAACGTCAGATCTCCCTGCTAGTATATGTATAGTAGTGGTAATAAAAATATCTAATGCCAAATACCTATTAATTTCACACATTTAAAAGTGACGTGTGCTGAAACCAGTGCTCAAATAAAAGAAAATGGTATCAGATAAAAGTCAACCGGATCTTTGTGAGAAGTTGGCCATTGGTAAATGAAAACGTTATCTTGTGAGGAAGCAATAACAAGGAATCTGATTTGGTTAGTTAGCTAGACTAAACACTACTTATATATAAGAACAAGTGCTAACAAAAGGTCTTTGCATATTGTCTGATGATTTCTTATCAAAATAAAACATGGATGCCTCTGTGTAGATTACTTGCATGACGATTTATTTAGAATCGTGTGTCTATTATGTAACTTTAGTTGTGAAATGCTAAAATATTTCTTGTTACATCTTTCCATCAAGTTTCCACTGTTATTTGACTTCATCCAATGAAAGGAAGTTTCATATATCGAAACGAAATATCGAATCCATATAATTTTTACTTATTTTCATTCACACTACTGTTCTCATTTAGGATATTATTTTCACAAATGTTTCAGCTGATGTAATTTCGACCTTCTTCAGGCACATTTTTTCGAATTGAAACTTGATATGCAATAACTAGGGCTATGACAACAGCATATTCTTTTCATTGTTTTGACTCTCGAGTATATATCCGACACAGTTAAACACAGTTAATCAACCGAGAACCACATCACTCTTTATAAAAGCTTATAAGATTTCAACAGATACACACTCGAGAGTCAAAGCAATGAAAAGAATATGCTGTTGTCATAGCCCTAGTAATGACTTAGTAGGAAAATAAACGATGGAAAGCTAGAATTGCTAAAACATGGCAGATCAAATTTATATTATATGCGAAAGTAATCGCCCAGTCTAAATTCTAAAATATTTCTTTTTACATCTTTCCGCCAAGTTTCCACCGTAATTGCATAAAAAAAAGTAAAATCTAATTTTGGGAACAGGTGTGGGCTTACCAGAAAATGTTAATCTACAAATTAATTTATCGGATTTCTTCCTCTCTCTTTTATACCTTTACATCCCCCCCCACAATTTCCACATATCTATATATTGTTACGATAGCATTTTATTGTTACGACCTTCCATTTCTTGTAATAAATAATTTTACCAAGAATTCTTCATAAGTTTTATTTAGGTTTCGATTATAGCTGAAGGAACTCAAGTTATATATATATCAATATCCTTATCAAGCTCTCTTCAGCCAATATCCTTATCAAGCTCTCTTCAGCCAATATTCGTCTCGATGAATATTGGCTGAAGAGAGCTTGATAAGGATACCTTAAACGGGCCTTATTATCGGGCTTGGAACCGACGGTACCAATGATCTGTCTCAACTAACAACTTTCTGTACACAAAATATAAATATGCTTACAATTTGGATTTTCCTTTTAATTGAACACTCTGCTGGAATTCTTTTTCCAAAAAAAACTAATCATATATTTTTCTTTTATATAACTCTTATTTATTTCATGTTGGATCTCTTCATTGCAGCCGTTTCATTAATGGGATGAAAATTTTATGATTTTATGTTTTTATAAAAATTTTCTTTCTCACCAACTCGTCAGATGTGATTTCCATCTGATGTTACGAACAAAAAGTTAACTTCGTACATGATAAACCTGGTGCGTTCATTTGGGGAAAAGAAATTCCATCCCCACGTTGTTACAGGTCGGCCATCTTGGGTACTGCGCAAACCAAAAATATATATCCATATGACTTGGGTGCATCAGCTTGAACCGAAACCAAAAGTTATGGAGAAAAAAATAAATGTGTGTGTGTGCATATATATATATATATATATATATATATATATATATATATATATATATACATTTATTTTTTTTTCCATCATCAGCAGCTTGAATCGAAACCGAAACCAAAAGCTTATGCACCCAAGTCCTATAGATATATTTTTTATTTTTTTATAATATATAAAAATTGATAAAAAAGAATTGACTCTATAATAATATATACGAAATCTGCATAAGTTAAAATCATATTTAAGCGTATTTTATACCGGGCTATGCCGAACGTCCCTGCTAGCTTAGATAAATAGTTTTGCAATTTTAACAAAAGAGCTAAAATAATATCAGAGCATCTCCATTTATGCTTAACACTCACAGAATGCCAACATCAATATATTACATATGAAAGAGTCCCCTGTGGAATTTCCTCAGGTCCCATTAGTAAATAATAATAGTAAAGACAACAGAGCTTCTGTGTAATTTTTTTTTTTTTTATCTTTTGGAGTACTGACCACTGTTGTTACCACTAAGCTTCTTCCTTGACAGTTTTTTAATAGCACATCAGTCCAACTGAAAGTGGAATTTTGTGAAAACGTTCGTAATACATTTGAGTCTCACACGAAAAAATGAAAAAAATTGAAAAAAATAAAACAAGGTTAAATTAAACAGAAGGCGTTTGTTGTCTTTAATGTTTGTTTGAATGAAATATACTGCCTAAATACACATGCACACATACACTATATATATATATATATATATATATATATATATATATATATATATATATAAAATTAACTCATTTTTTCCCGTGTAAGTTTGACCTTAATAAAATTAAAAATCACAACATTATATTCAAATGTAATGTCCTCACACTTCAGCACAGGATCTGAGGTGTGCTATAGACCTACTACCCTTACAGTTCCTTGATATTCGTACATTTCTATATTTTTTCCGGTGAGAGTTCACTGCCACAATCGGTTAGAATCAGTGGAAGTTGTAAAATCTTTTCTCTCTATTTGATTCATACTCCATCCGCGACCACTTAACACTGCTGTGGATACGTCCACAGGGGAATATACGAGGAACACCAGTTTGAGTTCTTAGTTGCTTAAAACGCGACTTTACATTCCAGTTACTCTGTAGGTTACTTGTGCCATTTTATAAATTTCTTCTTTCTTTCACTTTTCCTCCCTTTATATTTTTTCTCTTTTTGTAGGGGGTGGGGGGTTGCAATTCAAAGGATTATTTAAACGAAACGAACTAACATTGGATTCCAGTTTTTACAAGAAACTTTAACAGTCAGGCGCCAGCGTTCTTCAAATCTTGCACGGATTAGTCGCTTTAATATTTTATTTACTGTCTTTATACTTCTATTATGTTTGCACTGATTTCATACGTAATACTAGGGAAGGGAGATCTGACGTCCTATTTTCGGATTAGTTACTTATTCATTATTTATTTCTATACATTGCATTTCTGAGAGTTTCATTAGCACAATTACTACTACGCTATCGATATTGGAATCAGACGACATTCAAATTGGTTAACAGCAACAACAAAGAAAATAATACAAAAAAAAAAGAAACCAAAACAAACCAACATCAAAAAAAAATAAAAAACACTGTCACTTTTCTGGTTTTATTTATTAATTTATTTTTTCTTTTTCATTGAAACAAAGGAAAATAAATAAATAAAATCTAATAAACATATTTTCATTATACACGGTAAGTTTTATTTTTTTGAATTTTGTTTTTCCATTAAAAAAAAAATTAGATTTAAATAAACATATTTGCATTTTACGCGGTAACTTTTTTTTGGGTTTTCTTTTTTCCTTCTTTCACGTTCATTTTGGTTTTTTATTCCTTTCAATTTTACGCATCACATATTAGCTAAACCAGGGCGGGGGGGCCATCTATAAATATAAAAGCTAAAATGTATGTGTGTGTGTGGGTGTTCCTTCATCCTAAACTCGGCCTCCTCCTGCTACTACGACAATGACGTCATGTTTGACCTAGAAAACGTTTCAACCACCTGCAAGTGTTTTTAAAGGGTTAATTTTATCAGTTCTCAATTGCGTTTCTCTTTGGCGTAGACGTAACGTGGCAGGCATTTTTTTCCTCCTTAGCCTCGATGCTTCGGGTTCGAGCCTGTCTTCCTACCTAAACTTTCTTCCTCTTTTACACCTTTTTTTTTTTTTTTTTTTTTACATTTGTTCGCAGTTTTGCTTTGTTTTGGTTTTTCCAATTTTTTTTTAACATCGTGTTTTTTTATAATATTAAAACAGGGACCCCCTCCTACATACACACCTCCAAACACCCGGGCAACGCCGGGTACCTCCCCGCTAGTGTGTATATATATATATATATATATATATATATATATATATATATATAATTAAAGGAAACACACACACTATATATATATATGTGTGTGTGTATAAACTTACTGACTAAATAGTTTTCCAACGAATGATAAAAATATAAAAATTAAATAAGTTTTTTTTATATAGTTTTAAAGGTTAAAAACTTCTAAGACTATATATATATATATATATATATATATATATATATATATATATTATAGAGAATAATAGACTAAATGTTTAAAAGGTTTTTGAATACTTTAAAAGTGTTGTGCTCGAGATATCACAGATATAGGATAAACTCGATAGGTATATTTACCTAGAGCTATATTAATACATAAGATAAAAGATCAGTACTTATGAAATTATAAATCAGTTTCAGATTTCCTTTTGAAGCTGATTTATGATTTCACAATTATTGATCTTTTATCCTCTGTATTAATATATATGTGTGTGCGTGTGTGCAACATTTTCTTTTTTCTGTGAGCTTTGTGTAATATGGATGTAGGAATACATGTTTGTAAATTAATGCATGTGTGTAAATATGCATGTGTAAATCTATTGTAGCAGTCACAAATAAACTTTTGAATCAATATGCACCCCCCCCCCTTCACTGAGTGATTCGGTCACACACTGACCAATCAGCTAGCAGAGCGCATTAATTCATCTGTCGCCTAAGGAACTTCATTAGCCCTTTTTGGGAACGCCGGCCGCTAGCAGAGGGAACTCAACCAGTAGCGAATCCAGACACCTCTTTCCATTCTCTATCGTCCCTGTCCATACGACATTGCAGCATCGATGATTTTCACAGAAGACAACTGCTGCCAATCTGGAATTCCGCGGAGAACGTCTGCCTGACCGACAAAGAACTTTTCATTCCTTCTTTTTTCAACTCCAACACTTCCCAACTTTCTGCTGCTCAAATAAATGCTTCCGTTTTTAAAAGAGGTTTGTTATTCATTTTCTTGCTCCGTGTTCGAAAACTACTAAGTAATTTATTAGGGGTACAAAGCAACAACTAATCCCCTAAACTCTTTTTTTTTTATCAGTTTGTTCAAACTGTGGATGGGCCATCCTACCGGATCCCAAACATTCATCTGTCATATATATTCCAACTGAGAGAATTTTTTTTACAATTATAATCGTTCTTTTTAAGTGCAATTGTTTGTATTTCTCTTGCACTTGGTTCACTGGGTATATCTATTTGCCAAGAAACTATATGACTGACCATCTGCAAACGTAGGGTATATGCCCAAGTTTTTTTCTTTTTTTCAATTTTCTTTTGTTTTTGCATCCTACCAGGTGCCAGACATCCACTCCCTATTTCAGAGACTCCGATTTTGGGAAGCAACCCCATATTAATGTTTCATAGACGTGCAGTTCTTGGAAAGAAACTAGATTTTGCTGTGAATGCTTTATAGGAAGGAATCATATATTGGAGTCCAATCGAGTAACTGCCGTGAAATTAACGATAGAGTAAAAAAAAATACTAGTACCCTGTCTTCCACAAAAAAAAAAAGCTACATGAAAGAGATAAGGACATACCCCACTAGATTTTGAAGTTGGTTTTATACTCTGTTAAGACAAGAAAAGGTGCTCTGAACAGCAACCTTCTGCCTCAGATGTTTTTTTTTTGCACTAGAATCACCACTTATCAAGGCCCGGAGGCCACTCGAGGATAAGGGTTATTAGTCAATGTGATTATGGCGTAGTAAACATAAGTAGTGGAAATTTTGTAAATTGGATTACTTCGGGGGACGGTTCATCAAGAACTTGTTTACGTTGGACTTGAAGACAATCAGATTGTTGCAGCAGTACTTCATTGTAGAACATATTTATACAAATCAAGTCAGAAGTGAAATACCTTATGAAGCGGTATAATGAGCCACCCATTTGATTTAAACCTTTTATTTCAAATCTGAGGTAAAGGTGAAGGAGAGAACCATTCATTTCATTTGCTGGTGGAAATGTAAACATGCGCTGGGCTGCATGTTTCAGTGTTGCGTGTGAATGGCAGATGCTGCAGGCGATACATATCCGAACAAGTGAGCACAGAGAATCAAAAACATCTCTGGTTGGAGTCTGGTTATCCAGGAAATCATTTTTTTTTCTTGTTTATTTGTTTGAAATAAAATAAGTACCTCAATAAACGGGTAATCAACCCCATTGTGAAAAGTAATGTTCCTAGGTGGACTCCAGATAAACCCCATTTAAATTGACATTGTCTTGCCTTTATCTCAAGTGGATATCCAGTAGTCTGTTTATTAGTAGTCGCTTGGTGAACATTAACAAATGCCAGAATCTAAGATTTCAAGTCATGGGTGGAAAGATTCTAGGAGATGGGAATGACAGGTAGTTCAAGCCGGTCCTCTGGGCAGGGCATAGTCAGTTGATTTTTCTGGGGGGGCTGATGGTCAGTTGGGTCTGAGCAATATGGGTTTCTGACACTCCTAACTAAAAGTTGTGTTGATTGGGCTTATATTTCAGTTTAGTCAGGCAAAAAATTTCTCGAATATAAAAGAAACCGAATATAAGAAAACGAATGTGGTTTTAACCTCCAAAGAAAAATAAACCATTGTTAATTGATTTTAAATTGGATTTTTTTTTTTTTTTTTCGGGGGAAAATTCCGTAGATCCAGCATTGACGGAATGGAATGATATGAGTAACTTTGTACAGGCATAACGAGTGAGGCGATCTCGGCCTGTGCAATGAGTATACACACAAACGTTTATAGAAAAAAAAGAGAAACTTGGTTTTTATATGTACTAAATAATTGTTACTATCGTATGCAGATGTGTTTCTCTACATAGCAATGACTGTACTGTATTCCAGCTGAAGAGAAATGATTTTTATTTATACTTCGCCCCCATTTCTTTTTGCCTTCCTTTATTTTTTATTGTGAAGGGTTATATCTTATTTCAGGAGGAACCGTCCCTTCTACCTTTGTGTTAATGAGGGCATGAATCACATAGGCACACGCGAGAGATGAAAATGCCGCCCCAACCCGTTATTTGTTTATTTATTTATTTATTTTATTTTTTTTTCATCGTTCCCACTGTTATTTTCACCCCCTTTTTCCATCCCAACTTTAGCAATATGTATCCATTTCTCTTTAATTTTCCGTTTCTATCTAAATGAAAAGGAGGAATGCGGGATCTCTGAAATATTAATTTGATTGTTTTAACATTATTTTTTTTATAAAGTATATATTTCGCTACCTTTTTTCTTTCTTTTTTTTTTTTCTAAATAGTTTTTAATAATTGAATCTTCTTTCTTCTTTTGTTTCTTTAACCGTTTTTCTTTTTCGTTTTGCAATCGGATTTTCCAAGAGCACTGTCCTACTTGCCTAGCAAAAAAAAAAAAAAAAAAAAAAAAAAAAAAAAAAAGGAGGGGGGGAAGAAGGGGTAGGACTCGTAGACACAGACATTTAATTAGACACACTTGCAACGAAGTGAACAAATTTAACAACAATCACAAGCAAAACAACAAAAACAAAAAAAATAATGGTTTATCGCTAGACAAATTTTCATTGAAAGCATCCATGAATTTCTTTCCTTTACTCTCTCTCTATTTCACCATTTTTCTTTTTATGTTATATTCTTTCTGTCTCTCCCTACTCCTGAACCCTCCGCTCTCCCCCTCTCCCTCACGCACGCATGCAAATTTTAAATATATTTATTTTACTATTTCCTCGCCAGAATCTCGCTCTTATTTTCTTTGAATATTTTTTCTATTATCTATTTCCGTTTTCTTATCATTTTAAGCTCTTCATTCCTGTTCCTTATTAATCTCTCTTCGTTTGTCTCTCTCTCTCTCTCTCTTTATATATATATATATATATATATATATATATATATATATATATATATATATATATATATATATATATATATATAATCTTATAGAGGGAATTAGACCTAGAGTCTAAAAAGCAGAGTTTATTTTAATGTATTAATAAATGTGTTAATACTTTTAAAAGAACGGTGCCCATTAATATTGAGTAAAAAGATTAATAAATATATAAATATATTAATAAATTATTAATCAGTTTCAAAAAGAAAGACAAATATATTGTTAAATACCACTGGCATGTGAAGTGTATGTACAGGACGACTGGAAGCAAATGCCGAGATAAGTGGAGAGCACATACAGCGCCTGGAATTCCCAAATGGTCACCCATCTGATACTAACCAGGCTCAACGTTGCTTAACTTTGGTGATCTGACAAGAACCGGTATGTCAACGCGATTATATACATACGTATCTACATCTATAATATAGATCTTACTTGACTGTTTAAATGTATGTATGAATGTATGTTTGTATGTCTCACAAAAACTTTTAACAGAGACGACAGATTATCACAAGATCGGTATCATTTTTAAGCTCGACCCTTCGGATGACAATTATTGTAGAATTCGTCAAAAACATTAATTCTGTCACCCTCAACTGGGCACTTTTTTACAGAGAGAGGTGGCTTTTTGCACTGATATTTTCAAAAGTCATCGCCTCTTATTTAAACCGACATCACTTCCGGTTTGGCGATGGGTGCAGCAGCTAATACGTCACGTTTTTTTTTTTTTTTTCTCACTTTCTTTTCCTCCTTCTTGGTACGGGTTTGAACCTGCCTGCCTACTACCACTTTTTTTTGTGTGCGCTCGCAATTTTCCTTTTTTTTTTAATTTTTGCTCAACCAACACTCTTACACCTCCTCTTTCTTTTTCGTGGGTTCAAGCCTGCCTGTCTACTACAACTTTTTTTTTTTTTTTTTTTTTTGCTCAACAAACACCCGGACAACCAGGCTAGTATATATATATATATATATATATATATATATATATATATAAGTAAGGTTCTAAAAAGCAAAGAATATGGGAACTGTTTGCAAATCCAACAAAGTAAAAATGTGTGGAGAATTAAGTCTTAGTACACACTTTTACTTGGGCGGGAGAGAGAGAGAGAGAGAGAGAGAGAGAGAGAGAGAGAGAGAGAGAGAAAGGCTGCCACTTAGTCTCACACTGTCAATATCTGCAACAGAAAGATGAAACTTTTAAGTCATAAATGAATTAAGTTCAGTTTGCAATACCCTCTGATCTATTCTGGCAGAATAAAAAAAATACAGGAGGCATTACTTTTGAAATGCCCGCGTATATTTGACAAAAGATTTTATAAGAGATACATTTTGAATTTTGGGATCATGCCAATTATTAGCCAAGATATGATTTCATATGAAAATTAAATCTGGACAGTACAGAGAGATGTTTATAGAAAAGTAAACTTTGGTGATATTGTTATGCTAAAAAAAATGGATGAAAGTTCTTGGGTTAGATGTAGAATAGTAAATGTGACAGGTCCAGGCTATAAGGGAATACCAATAGAAAACATGGGGGTGGGGGAAGTGATAAAAATAGACATGAGAGAAAGAAGGATAAAGACCTGGGCATAGATAGGTTAGTTCAGAAGTCAATTTAAAAAAAAAAGTTTTATACATGACAGCATGTTAAACCAAAATGCTGCATGACACATATGTAAATGACTGAGCTAGTGCGAGAAGTGACGTCACAGCAGAGGAAGAGAGGAGAAAGAAGAAGCAGAGAAAAAGGACACATGTGGACGCTAGGCAATAGTGAATACATGGTGGTGAATGCATGGGGTGGCAGAGGACTGGCGCAAGATGAATGTTTGGCCCCGTGGCTGCAAGAGACATTTAAGTCTGTGTCGAGACGGCAGGGTTTTGTTAACTACATGGTAAACTTTTAAAAACAACATGCAATGCGTTGTTGAAAAGTAGCCGTAACAATTGCCTTTTGTTAAAGCTGAAAAAATCCAATGTCAATTTTTTTCCCCTCTTGTTTGTTTGTTTTCGTGCAACTATCTCAAACATAATGTGCTTGGTCTGAGTGTTAAAATGTAATGACACCGTTGAAGAAGATTAACGACTACTTTACAGATAGAATAAGGAGTACAAACGTTAATCTATAAAATAAGGAGTATAAATTTCATCTATACGTTACAATATAATGAGCAATTTAAACACCGTTTCATAAAATATAATTTTATAAGGCTGCATTAAGTAGGAATCTCGGGGACAACAAAAACGAAAAGTTTGAAATTGTCCCGGAAAATAGTGTTGTTGAGATATATGTGCGAGAGCAAATATTTTTCCTTTTTGCCTTTTAATCTTTTTTTTGGGGGGGGGGGGGAGAAAATGTGCGTCCAGCTTCATGTTGGAAGACATCATTTTTAATTACTTATCCTTCCATGAACTAATCGTTATTCCTAGCTTTTAATAGCAGATTGTATTTGTGTCCATAAATATTTTTGCTTCAAATATTCATATCCTCACTCGGCTCATTTAATTCCTCGATACAATTTGGACTTATTGAAGAAGATTCACAGTGGAATCGAAAGCACTCATGATTCTTATGGATTCTTATGATTCTTATGGATTCTTATGGAACTTTTTATTAATATCTTTGTTTTCGATACAAAAAAGATTGTATGAAAAATCAAAAACTATAAAAAATAATAAACCAAAGTACCTCCGATATATACAATGTTTGCTTGAATGGAAAAATGCTGCCTAAATATACTAATTTCATATATATATATATATACATGGTAAAACTGGTAATTAGTAAAAACTTGGAGAGAATGCTCAATACTATTGCAGAGCAAATATGTGTTTTATCTTTTTATTACCATTTTATCTGTTTGGCTACATATGTAGCCAAACAGATAAAACGGTAATAAAAAGATAAAACATATATATTAGAGTTTGTTGGGAGTACAAAATTTATAAATAGCAGCGAAAAGAATTCCCTTTTATCCCACAATGCCTTTCGCCATTCTTATCATGGCATTTGATTTAAAAAATAAATAAATAAAAAAGGGGAAGAAGTTAATAGTAGGATAATGGTATATGCCTCCTTGTAAATATTTTATAATTTTATGGTAAATATAAATATGTCATTAATTTTTATCTTATTTTAAACTTATTCCCCTTTTTTTTCTTTTTTTTTTTAAATCAACTGCCATGGTATTCCCTTGACAAAAGGCGTCTGGGGATACAAGGGATCTTCTTTGATATATATTGCAGAGAAGAGAATTCCCTTGTATTCTGGCATAATTACAGTCCCACCATTACCTCAACAACAATAACCCTCCAGCTATCCTTTCCACCCATCTCTACTATGTACTCTTTATGCAAGATATTCTAATATTTCAATCTTAACGTGTTTATTGCTAAACATCACATTCCTAATTTGTTATCTAGCACCCTCTGATGAGAAGGATTAGTTTCAAAATGACTAGGTATAAAGAGTTTTTACTTCCTTATCAAATTGATAATAAAATCTATATGCACCAGTGTATATTTTTTATATTGTCGGTTTTGTTTCATCTTCAGTCTAAGCTGCACCTCACATAATGTTCAATACTTCTTTGACCCCCCCCCCCCACACATATATATATATATATAGCAGAAAGGAGAATTCCCTTGTATCCCAACAACAATAATAATAATTTGATAGAAAATGCAATGAGCACATATAGACTTGAACTGACTCCTTAACAAAATACTAAGAAAATGCCAAGCCGAATACAAGTTCACTAAAACAGATGAAAGAATAAACCACCTAATGTACATGGATGGCCTGAAACTGTTTATAAAAACTAAAAAAAAAAAAAGAAACTAGAGGCACTAATAAACATAACCAAAATCTTCAGCTTGGATATACGAATGGAATTATGTATGGAAAATTGTGCACTGTTGATGGCAAGAAGGGAAAAACTGAAGCAACAGAAAGTATGGTACTACTCAAACAAATGGAGATGAGGGCACTAGGTAAACATGATACTTCAGTTCTGGAAGGAAACATCATCAAAACAACAGAAATGAAAAAGAAAATTGAAAAGAAATATCTCAGAACAAGAAAACTCCTAGAAACTTAATTATATAGTAGAAACCTAATTAAAGGTATAAACACATGGGCAGTGTCACTATTAAAATAGTCTGAACTGTTTATAGGTTGGATCAAAGAAGAACTAAGACATCTCGACCAGAAGACCAGGAAACTTATTACTATGCACTACACCCAAATAATTATACTGACCGACTATATGTGAAAAGGAAATACGAAGGAAGAGTGCTAGTTTGTATAGAAGACTGCTTAAATAACACAAAAAGAGAATTAGAAAAATACATAATGCAGAACATCAAAAAAATAATTACTGCAGCAAGAGACACTGAAAAAACGAACGAAGAAGAAAAAAGAGAGGTAAAGA
The DNA here is from genome assembly GCF_053919585.1 of Euprymna scolopes. Classification (NCBI taxonomy): domain Eukaryota; kingdom Metazoa; phylum Mollusca; class Cephalopoda; order Sepiida; family Sepiolidae; genus Euprymna; species Euprymna scolopes. Next base: position 53,781,789 of record NC_136524.1, read on the forward strand.
ATAAGATGCGAAAAGAAAAATTGGAAGAGCAATGGCTACACAGACGATTCATAAGAGTTACAAAAGATGAGACTAACGGAAACATTTGAATGTGGTTACAAAAAGGAAACCTAAACAGAGAAAGTGAATCCCTAATAACAGCTACACAAGATAACACAATCAGCACCAACTACATCAAAGCAAGGATCGACAACACACAAAAAAAACAACAAATGCAGACTGTGAAGAAAGAGATAAAACAATAAACCACATAATAAGCGAATGCAGCAAAATAACCTAAAAATAGGATTAAAGACATACACGATCAAGTGGGGAAGGCAGTACACTGGAAATTATGCGGACAACTGAATCTTGAACACCCAGACAAATAGTACGTGCACAAACCAGCAGCAGTACTTGAAAATGAAAGTCACAAAATCCTATGGGACAAGGATGTACAAACTGATGAACCTATCCAAGCAAGAAAGACGGTTGGTGTAAAGTTAACAAGTAGGAAAAGTTCCGGCAGATTGTAGATTTTGCCGTTCCAGCAGACCACAGCGTGAAGATCAAGGAGAGAGAGAGAGAGAGAGAAGCAGAGCAAGTACATGGAACTGGCCAGAGAGCTGAAAGTGATACAGAAGAGTATTAAATTAAGATAACATCATTAATAGTAGGGCACTAGGAACAATACCGAAAAAACTTTGAAAAGACAATGGCAGAGATTGGAATCAGAGGGATGACTGAGAACATACAATGGATGACAATTAATGAAAACAACTGAAATATCAAGGAAACCCCTTGAATGCAGAAACTAATACACATGAGCTTCACAAACCGGATGTATAGAAATTGCTACAGATGTAAAGCACAATGAAACATCACATGAAATCATTATTTTATATTTTGTTAATTAAATTTTTTTTTTTTATGTCAGCATAAACTGGTGCCATACCAATTATATGAGTAGGGTCAAGGATTATGAAAAGACTGAGGAGAAAAATCACTAGCCAGACCTCAGCTAGATGAGTGCAAAAAGGACTGGGGCGTTGGGAAGGCTTTTGGTCACCCAAATCCCACCGAACACGAATGGTCGCTGAGAAACTAATGGTAAGTAGCTATCACAATAATGCAAGTTCATCTGTTAAGGTTATCGAAAAAGGTGGAGAGTACTAGAAATCTGGAAACTTGCTATCACTCAAACTCCAGATAACAAAGAGAAATCTTTGATGTGCTACATTATCATTATTATATATCTATATATATAAAAATGTAAATCTTGGTTCGTTCGCAATTAATAGTCTAAAGAACCACTGGACGGATGGCTTCCACGTTTTAGTATAATATGTTTACTATACGCATCAGTGTTTTTATATATTTCTTTTTAATTATAACATTATACTCAATTTTTCTATAATAAATAGGTGGTTTTCTTTGTACCGATATGCCATTTTTTTTATTTAGGGACAATTATTTATTACCGCTTTCTGTCACGTGACCAGTGTTTCCAATTTAGTGGTTTTCCTCCTAGATCTGGAGATTTCGTTTGCAATCTAGCAGGGAATTCTACAATATCTGGAGATATTTGGCACCCACGCACCCACAATTTTAGATTAAAAAATAAAGAAAAGCGCTTGGAAATACTTTAAAACATAAAATAAACTCATTCATGTAAGTAAAAAAAAAAAAAAAAGTAGCATTTATTGCCTTTGGTAACAATTATTTATTGATTATTTCTTTTGTTATTCACCTTTTTTTCTTTTTGGCTAACCATTCTTAAATCTCGCTATAAAATCGATTTTTCCAAGTACATTTTAGGTGGTGGGAGGAGCATTCCAACCTCCGAAGTTTAGTTTAAAATACGATCTAAGCAACCCCGCTTAATTTAGAAGTATTTAGTCGAAAATTGTAAAAAGCAAGAAACAACAGCAAAAAAAAAAAAACTTATACCAATAAAGTAGAATTTAATTATCTACCAACATAAATACTTTTAACATGCTAAAACAAAGTTTTTTGTTTTTTTTATTTTTCTAATTTCAAAATATATTGCACCATTATTGTGATGTTTAATTTGCAGTATATTTCAATTTAACTTTTATTATAAAAAGTTTGACTTTATGATTTATTTCTTGCAAAAAAATACCCTCTCTGAAAAAACAGGTAAAACTAGCTGATAAAATATGTAAGCCTTCTGGGGAGCTAACCGCTTCAATATAATTCCAGAAACATATAGTGAGAAAAACCAGAACATTTTATATATTGCATATACTATATTTATAATTTTTTATGGTAGGAAGTTAAAATATGAAGTCTTTTTTTTGGGGGGGGGGGATTAGAGATTTTTGAAAATTTCAGACGATAAAAGTTAAAAATCTAGCGATTTTCCGGAGATTTCTTTCTCCTGATCTTGCGGGGTTTTTTTAAGTCTCAGTTGCAAATACTGCATGTGACTTATGTAAAAAATAACAAAAAGATATACCAAACTGACTTTTTCGTTTAAAAATGGAATTATTTCCCTTTTGTTATAAAACTTTTTTTTTTTAATATTTTGTGTTTTATATACATAAAGTACAATTGTTGAATGATACTGTTTTGATTATATTCGTTTGGGGGGCACAATTAAAAAAATTAACAAAGATTAAAATGGAGCGAAATTTAAGTTTCCGTTCCATTTTTACAACAACCGTAAAACAGCGCATACTCAGCAAGTTTTATAGTAATTTATAAGCATAATCTTGAAACATTAAATCAACATTTTATTTATTTTTTTGCATAATTAATGATGGAAGTATTTTTCTGTTTATTTTGTGAACATATGTTAAAAAAATAAATAATTTGTACATTCTCTTGAAAAAAAGAATCAAACTTTTCTCTACTTTCACCTAACTATTTACAGTGTTCATGTAAAGCATTCATCCGTTCTTTTTATAATGATATATATGATATATATATATCATATATATATATATGATATATATATATATGATATATATATATATGATATATATATATATATATGATATATATATGATATATATATGATATATATATATGATATATATATGATATATATATATGATATATATATGATATATATATGATATATATATGATATATATATATTATATATATATGATATATATATATTATATATATATGATATATATATATGATATATATATATTATATATATATGATATATATATATTATATATATATGATATATATATGACATATATATATGACATATATATATCATATATATATATCATATATATATATCATATATATATATCATATATATATATATCATATATATATATCATATATATATATCATATATATATATATATCATATATATATTATATATTATATATATATATTATTGTTATATCGTAGATTATATGAATAACAAGTCATTACTGGGGTTGTACAGAAAGGGTTTATTTAGGTAAAAAGGTACACACATTTCTAAGCGTCCATTAACAGCTTAGTACTAAATTCTGTCTCCCACGTGAGGAGAGTTTGCTTGTCTTTTTATAGACGTAACAGTCCATTCATTTGAGGGGTGTTGGATCAGTCCATTATATCACCTTCCTCCCAAGCTAAATTCTTCCCTAGAATTTCGCTTCACCATTTTTTTCTTTTTTGACTTTGTCCAAAAAATTCAGTTTTTTTTTTTTTCTTTCACTTCTCCTTAAAATTTGCGTTTGCGAATTTTTGGATTTTGGAGAGTGACTTGCATTTTCAGTTACTGGTGCTTCCTTTTTTGGAGGCTCTATGTGAAAAATGTCATACAGTACTTCCATCGGTACTTCATTGTTTTTAACTATTTCAATATATCGGGGTCTGAGTTTGTTTATATGTTTTTGTGGGAAAATGTCTGACCTTTTATAATGTAGACCATTCTTCCAATTCTTTTTGAGATTATGCCTTCTTCCCAAAAACTCTTCCCGGCCCGATAATTGTTGAAAAAAACTTTATCCCCGTCCTTGTATATCTTGTATCGTCCATTATCTTTTACACTTTTTTTAACTTTTTTACTCGGAATTAACCGGTCGAACACAGAGCGCACTTTTCTGGCAAACATTATTTCCGCTGGGGATAAATTTGCATTTGTATTCGGATTAGGCGTTATCCTGTACACTGCTAAAAATTTCTGAAGACTTTTTTCTTCAGTGTCGATGTTATCGTTCTTTTTTAACGCTCGTTTAAAAGTATCGACAAATCTTTCAGCTTGTCCGTTAGATCGAGGGCTAAAAGTTGGTGTTGTGATATGCTCTATGGCCAGTGACTCACAGTAGATCTTAAATTCTTGACCTTTGAACATGGTGCCATTATCACTAACAATTGTTTTTGGTACGCCAAAACGCCCAAATACCTCGTCCAACGCCTTTATTGTGTTTGCCGCTGTAGGATGTTTGAATTTAAAAATTTCTGGCCATTTCGACATGCTATCTACTATTACCAGGTAATAATATCCTTTTAGAGGTCCTGCGTAATCTATATGGATCCGCGTCCATGGTATATCTGTTTTAGGCCAAGGTTGCATCTTAGTGGGCGGCGCTTTTGCTGCTAGTTGGCAACCCTTACATAATTTTATCATTTTTTCTATGTCCTGATCCATTCCAGGCCAGTACGTATATGCTCTCATTAGTGCTTTCATTCTGGAGATTCCAGGATGTCCCAAGTGGAATTCTTTTAAAATTCTCTTCTGTGAGGTATTACCACTCTATCTGCGTACATTAGTTTCATTGCACTTTGAAAATGGAAAAACTGTTAATCCTTTCCTCTTCTTTTCTTTTTGTCCCACTTGTTTTTTTATCTTGTTAATGTATTCATCTGTTCTTGCTGCTTTCTTTATTTCCTCAAGTGTTACCGGAAGTTCCCTAACAGTATTTATTAATATATCTGTTAGTTCATTTTCTTCTTTTAGTGCAGCTATAACAGTTTCTTCAAGTAATTCAGTTTTATTTGGGATCAACCTAGACAAACCACCTGCATGTGCAATTTTGCTGGATGCTAGGTGTTTCATTTTAAAATTGTAGTTTAACAGAATCATGCTCCATCTTTGTAACCTATTAGCTGTATGAGTAGGAACTCCTTTTTTGGAACCAAAAATCGATAACAAAGGTTTGTGGTCCGTTTCCAATATAAAAAATCTTCCATGGATGAACCTTTGAAATTTCTTCATGGCGTATACAATTGCCAGACCTTCTTTTTCTATCTGACTATAATTTTTTTCTGCGGGTAGCAAAACCCTTGAGGCATGAATAATTGGTTTAGTCGATCCATCTTTGAGTCTGTGTAGTAGCACAGCACCTAAACCGTATTCGCTCGCATCTGCTGCTACAATTAATTCTTTTTTCGGATCGTAGTGAGCTAGTGCTAAATCCGATAACAGACATTTTTTAATCTTTAGGAATGCTTCATCACATTCTTTTGTCCAGAGCCATTTTTTATTCTTTTTCAATAATTCGTTTAAAGGTGCTCTTAGTTCATGCATCTTTGGGATATAAGAATTATAATAATTTGCTAGTCCCAAAAATGACTGTAGCTGCACTATATTTTCTGGTCTAGGCATGTTTTTGATTGCTTCAGTCCTATTAGGATTAGGTTTTCTACCATTTCGATCAATCACTTGTCCCAAATATTCAATTTTGTCCATCCCAAAATTACATTTTTCGAGAGCCACTTTCAATCCATAGTTTGATATTCTCTCGAATACTTTGCCAATGTGGATCTTATGCTCTTCCACATTTTTACTTCTTATAAGGATGTCATCTAGATAAGCCATAGCAAAATCCAAACCTGCTAGCATTGTATCCATAATTTCCTGGAACAAATTTGGGGCTACTTTTAAACCAAAAGGCAAACGTTTTAGTGAAAATAGTCCTTTATGGGTATTTAATGTCAGGTACTTAGCATAATCTTCCTGGACTTTTACTTGCCAATACGCTTCAGACAAATCAATTTTTGTAAAAAATTTTCCTTCGCTTAACTTCGAAAAAAATTTCCTCTGGGGTAGGAAGCGGGTAGTTATGCTCCTTGAGACAATCGTTTAGACCTGTCGAAAAGTCCGCGCATACCCTAATTTTATTATTTTTCTTCTTAACGTAAACCGTGGGTGAAGCCCATTCAGAGTAGTCCACTTTTTCTATTACTTGAAGTCTCTTTAATTCTTTCTCTATAGTTTCTAATACTGAATATGGAACCTTTGTTTTGGGTTTGAAAACTGGTTTAGCCTCGTCCTTTAGTTCAAATTTCACCTCCGTTTTCGTGCAGCAACCCAAACCTTCAGAGAATACCTCTTTAAAGTCTTTTTTTAATTCGTCAATAAACTTTCCTGGTAGTTTAGACTTTTCTAAACCTGCCAGACTTACTTTATTGCAAAATGAGCTTATGGGTTTTCCCCATAAATTAAAAAGAATCATTAAGTCTATACCGAACAAATTAGAATTTTTCCCCGGTACGACATATAACTTGGTTTTCACAGCATTCTCCTTTAGAGACACATTGGTAAAAAATTCACCCTTAAATTTTAGTTTATTTCCAGACACACTTCTGGCAATTTTTTTTGTATTTTGTAACTTTGGAAACCCAATTTTCTTCCAAGTTACTTCGTCAATTATACTTATGTCGCTTCCCGTATCTAGAAGACAGTTCACATTACAGCCATTAATTTTAATTTTAAAATATTTTCTTTTATCACACCTAGACTCATTTTTAGAACCAATGGTCTTTTTCTGCTTTTCGGTATTTTCCTTTCCTGCATACCGTTGATTTATGGCCTTTTTTATTACATTTGTTACATATTTTGTATTTAAAGTAACAATCTTTAATGAAGTGGTTTTTCCCCCCACATGTCTTACAGGATTTTTCGTGTGCACATCTCATCACCCTTTCCATTTGTTTTTCCATATTTTTTTCTTCAAAATTTTTTCCTTCAATGCTTGTATTGTCCTGCTTTAAATTTAACAGTTTCTGACACTCTTCCGTAACTTTTTGTAACGTTATTTCTGTGTCTTGGTTCATAATGGATAATATCCTTGAACGAATATCCTTATCTTTAGAGGCTGTTAAACCTTGCACAAAGATTAGACTTTTAAACATATCCTCTTTGAGGTCTTTTAATTTAAAGGATTCACAATGAGCATTCACTTTCCCTGCATAAGTAATAAAATCTTCGTCCTCCTGCTTCGTGATATTTAAACATTTATAACGTGTATAGAATAGACTATCTCGTTCACTGAAAATGTTTGACAATATTTTTATTGTTTCACTAAAAGAAATCTCTTCAGGTTTCTTTGGCAGGATAAAATTCGTATACTTTGTATTTTCCTGAGATCCAAGTTTTTGAAGAAGGATAATCTTCTCTTCGTCTGCCCAAGACTGACATCTCTTAGCAAAAATATTTTTGTATCTCCGAAAATATGCCGGAAAAGTTAACCCATTTGTCGGCTCGTATACAAATTCGGATAAAGAATTTGCTATTCCTTCAGGAGTGAAACGACCGTATTTCTGCTGTGTTAAAATACTCTGTAGTATTTCGCTTTGCTTCAATTGATGTTGCTGAAGTAATTCCATTTGTGTTTGTTGTGCAAACAATGCCGATTGCATAGTTCTAGTGAATTCCGCGAATTGCTCCATGTTAAAAAAACAATATTTTTTTTTTTACGAAACCACACAATTAAACAAAAGATTAACTCATATGTCCTATAAATTCAATGAATTAAAAGCACAATGTCCTTCCGAAGAGAAAAAAATAAATACTTCCAGCCGAATAAAACTTGAAATGGACACTTTTTTTTTTAAATATTCTTTTCAAAAAAATGTTCGCTTCAAAATGTCAATTTCTTTTTTTTTTTTTAGGGCCGTAACCGACTGAAACACTTACTTTTTAAATGTTGGCTCTGTCGAAGTTTTTTTTTCTTCATCCTTCTTTGAATTTCTTTTGTTTTCTGCTCGTTAATCTTCTTGTGTGCTTATTCCTTCGCTTTTGTTTTTTAGTGAGTTTCGTTCGAATTTTTCGTCGCCAGTTGTTATATCGTAGATTATATGAATAACAAGTCATTACTGGGGTTGTACAGAAAGGGTTTATTTAGGTAAAAAGATACACACATTTCTAAGCGTCCATTGACAGCTTAGTACTAAATTCTGTCTCCCACGTGAGGAGAGTTTGCTTGTCTTTTTATAGACGGAACAGTCCATTCATTTGAGGGGTGTTGGATCAGTCCATTATATCAATTATATATATGATATATATATATATGATATATACATATATATTATATTATATATATTATATATATATATTATATATATGATATATATATTATATATCATATATATATTATATATATGATATATATATTATATACTAGCATGGGTGCCCGGCGTTGCCCGGGTGTTTGGAGGTGTATGCTGAGCAAAAAAAAGGGGTAATTTTTTAAACTTTGACCCCTATTATGACCCCTGAAAATTTATTTTTTTGGCCTCAAGATAAGTTACTTTTCTACCAAACTGGATATATTTTTCGTATTTTTATTCAATGTAACATGTTTATTCAGCTTGAAAACCATACAGTGTTTACCGATGTATTGGAAAATTCAAGATGGCGTCTTAGTCCCTCTTGAACACGGTAAGTTTGGGAAAAGGTGTTATAAATAAAAAACTGAATAAAATACTGTTAAAAACTCGCTCAATATGTTACCGTGACATAGGTTGACATATATTCGGCGGGTTTTTAATAGTATTTTTTCTAGTTTTTTATTTATAACACCTTTTCCCAAACTTACCGTGTTAAAGAGGGAGTGAGGCGCCATCTTGAATTTTCCAATACATCGGTAAACACCGTATGGTTTTCGAGCTGAATAAACATGTTACATTGAATAAAAACACGAAAAATATATCCAGTTTGGTAGAAAAGTAACTTATCTTGCCTTTGATAACATGTATTTGTTATATATTTGGTTTTTGACAACTTTTTCGAATTTATGTGTACAGTAATACAAACCCGTTTTTCGAGCTGAATAAATATGCTACATTGAATAAAAACACGAAAAATATATCCAGTTTGGTGGAAAAGTAACTTATCTTGCCTTTGATAACATTTATTTGGGTAATCTCCAAAAATACCGTTAGGGCTTACAACATGGCCGCCAGAAGAGTCAACAAAAAACTGCGAATAAAATATATAAAACTCGTAATTTCTGTTTTTAAAGTGGGTTGTCAATTTTCTTTATGAAATATACTTCCAAAATAAACTATTACAGTCGTTTAAAACATAATAGAAGTATTATTTTTTATTTTTTAAAAACAATGTTTACAAAATGTCTACGAACGTGCGTAGACATTTTGTAAACATTGTTTGGTTGCCATAACAACGTGACGGTAGTGAACGTGTGTGTGTGCGTGTGTGCGCGTGTGCTTGCTAGTACTACTATTAAGTTTGTCGGAGCGTTTGATTTCGTGTAGTTTAGTTTCGTATTTTTTTAATTTGTGAATAACAAGTTATTAAAAAATTAAACCCTTCCAAGATGGACAATAAATAAAGCCATAATATTTTATGGTAAAGGTAAGAGCGTAGAAACCATTGTTTTTTAGGAGATGTGATTATTGGATTAACCAATCAGAAATCGTCTGTGGCACACACATCTCTGTTTTTATAGATATATAGATATTATATATATGATATATATATATTATATATATTATAGATATATATATATATGATATATATTATATATATTATAGATATATATATATATTATATATATTATATATATTATAGATATATATTATATATATGATATATATTATATATATTATAGATATATATTATATATATGATATATATTATATATATTATAGATATATATTATATATATGATATATATTATACATATTATAGATATATATTATATATATGATATATATTATATATATTATAGATATATATTATATATATATAATATATATTATATATATGATACATATATATGATATATATATCATATAAATATATTATATGATATATATTATATGATATACATTATATGATATATATATATGATATATATACGATATATATATGATACATATATATGATATATATATCATATAAATATATTATATGATATATATTATATGATATACATTATATGATATATATATGATATATATACGATATATATATATGATATATATATGATATATATACGATATATATATGATATATATATATGATATATATATATGATATATATATACGATATATATATGATATATATACGATATATATACGATATATATATATGATATATATATGATATATATATATGATATACATATGATATATATATATATGATATATATATATGATATATAATATACATATGTATATGATATATATATAATATATATGATATGTATATGATATATATATAATATATATGATATATATATGATATATATATATATATGATATATAAATATATGATATATAATATATAAATATATGATATATAATATATATATATGATATATATATAATATATATGATATATATATGATATATATATGATATATATATGATATATATATATGATATATATATATATATGATATATATATGATATATATATGATATATATATATGATATATATATATATGATATATATGATATATATATATGATATATATGATATATATATGATATATATGATATATATATATGATATATATATGATATATATATGATATATATATGATATATATATGATATATATGATATATATATGTGATATATATATATGATATATATATGTGATATATATATGATATATATATGTGATATATATATGATATATATATATGATATATATATGATATATATATGATATATATATATGATATATATATATGATATATATATGATATATATATAGGATATATATATATATATATGATATATATACATTTATATGATATATATATATGATATATATATATGATATATATATGATATATATATATGATATATATATGATATATATATATGATATATATATATATGATATATATATATGATATATATATATGATATATATATGATATATATATATGATATATATATGATATATATATATATGATATATATATATCATATATATATCATATATATATCATATATATATCATATATATATATATGATATATATATGATATATATATATGATATATATATGATATATATATATGATATATATATGATATATATATGATATATATATATGATATATATATGATATATATATGATATATATATGATATATATATATTATATATATATGATATATATGTATGATATATATATGATATATATGATATATATATGATATATATATGATTTATATGATATATATATATATGATATATATGATATATATATATGATATATAGATATATGATATATATATGATATATATATGATTTATATGATATATATATGATATATATATGATTTATATGATATATATATGATATATATGATATATAGATATATGATATATATATATGATATATAGATATATGATATATATGATATATATGATATATATGATATATATATGATATATATATGATATATATGATATATATATGATATATATATATGATATATATATATGATATATATATGATATATATATATGATATATATATATGATATATATATGATATATATATGATATATATATGATATATATATATATGATATATATATATGATATATATATATATGATATATATACGATATATATATGATATATATATATGATATATATATATGATATATATATATATGATATGTATATATATGATGTATATATATATTTGATATGTATGTATATATATGATGTATATATATATTTGATATGTATGTATATATATGATATATATATATGATACGTATATATATTATATATATGTATACATATGATATATGATATGTATACATATGATATAGGATATGTATATATATGATATAGGATATGTATATATATGATATATGATATGTATATATATGATATATGATATGTATATATATGATATATGATATGTATATATATTATATATGATATGTATATATATGATATATGATATGTATATATATATATATGTATATATATGATATGTATATATATGATATGTATATATATGATATATGATATGTATATATATGATATATGATATGTATATATATTATATATGATATGTATATATATATGTATATATATGATATATGATATGTATATATATGATATATGATATGTATATATATATGATATGTATATATATATGATATGTATATATATATGATATGTATATATATATGTATGTATATATGATATGTATATATATGATATATGATATGTATATATATGATATGTATATATATGATATGTATATATATGATATATGATATGTATATATATTATATATGATATGTATATATATGATATATGATATGTATATATATGATATATGATATGTATATATATGATATATGATATGTATATATATGATATATGATATGTATATACATATATGATATTTATATATATGATATATATATCGATATATATAAAAATGTAATGTTTGGTTCGTTAAAAGCAAATAAAACCATATTTCTACGTTACCAATTTAATTGAAATTTTCAGAAATTCTATTTTTAAAGTCAAGGAATGTTTGCATGTTATTGAAATAATTTTACATTGTGAATTATAAAAATATTAAATTAAGTGAAAAATATTTTTTGTAACTGCAAGATTATCGCCATTGTATTTCCGGTAGAAATTAGCCTTTCACTTATTGAGATAAGTATTATTTGTATTAATTTTTATGATACTCATGCAGAGAGTGATCCGTGCTGAAATAATGTTATTATTTAAAAAGTCATTCTTAACATCGGGAGGGGAGGATGTTTTGTACCTATTCTGTCAATTACAATTGAATAAAAAAAAACAAACATATCGTAAACCTTTGATTAAACGTGGAAATATGATTTAAAAATTAGCGCGGATAGCTCCTTGCATTAGCACCATTTTTATTTATTGCGGACTATTATTCTCATCTTTATTAGTTGTTGTTTCACGACTTTTCGGGCAACTATTCCTCTGGCCTTCATGAAAAGAAGTAAGTCCTTTTATAAATGTTCAGTAACTTTTTCCTTTTATTATTCTTAACGAGTAAAACAATTTTCCTTTCGATGACGACATTTATAGGTTTCCGAGTATGCTGAACACGCAAATCGCATTGAAATTTTGCGGAAATAAATAGTTGTATTATGCATTGTATTCTTCGGCGGCCATCTTTTTACGTGCACACACGCCATAAACAAATACATGCATGTAAAATAGATGGCCGCCAAAGATTACAATGCATAATACAACTTTTTATATCTTGGTAACTACTTATTTCTGCAAAATTTCAATGCGATTTTCGTATTCAGCATAGTCGAAAACCATTTCAAGTCATCATTTAAAAGAAAATTGAGAAGGTGGACCTAATCTAAAAATTTACCAATAATTTTTCATCCCGTACGCCTCCCGATACATTGCTTTGTCAACATGCGACCATTTTATATCTCCCGAAGACACTTCCGTTTTTAAAAAAAAAAAAAAATGAGTGACTGATTTACCAGAACTTGGTAACTAAAAAGGGAGTACCCCTTTCAAATGTTGAAATGATTTTTTTTTTTCAATTTTTTTTCATAATCTGGTTAGTGTTCAATCAATAATAATCCAGTGAAAAAATTTCAAAAAACCTATCAGTATAGAAACTCCACCACGTAAGTAAATAAATAAAAAAATTTTACGTGCGCATGCGTTAGCCTTGACTAGGGGGAGTACTAAGGGAACGACCATTAAATAATTCTGCGGGTCGCCATGGAACTCAACGCCCAAGGAGTACCAAAATAGTTTTCATGATCTGAAGAAATTTATTTTCGAAAAGTGGATGATCACTTTTCCATCTAAATTTAACTTAAAATGAGCACCTACTTCCTGGCCACCTGAGGAAGGGGCATTTATTTACGTGTTTATTGGCTTAAAGGTTTTTTGAATTCATATTTAAGTTTTCGTTTATGCTCACGCATAGCATAAACAAAGGCTACGTCTGTGAAATGGAAAATAGTCCTAGAGTTCAGGGGTTAATACCATGCAAAAGAAATCAAACAAAAAAACTTTTTAGCCAAGAAACACAAAGAAAAAAGAAAAAAAAAATAGCATCCATTTTTTTTCTATCGAATTCATTTGCTGTTTTTATTGAAAACTATTTTCCCCCGGATTTTTGATATAATTTCCCATTAAGGGCCGTGTGTCTCACGTTCGTAAATAACAAAATTTTTATTGTAGATTTTGGTGTGCTAAAACCGTTTCTGTCGCAAAAAAATAGTTTTTATGATATGAAGAAATTACTTTTTCGAAAAAGCGGGGATCACTTTTCCATGTAAATTTAACTTAAAATGAGCACCTACTTTCTAGCCACCTGAGAGAGGGGGGATTTTTTCCCATGATTATTGGCTAAACAGCTTTCGTTTATGCTCACGCATAGCGTAAACGAAGGCTACGGCTGTGAAATGGAAAATAGTCCCAGAGTTCAGGGGTTATTACCATGCATGCAAAAGAAATCAAACAAAAAAGTTTTAGCCAAGAAACACAGAAAAATGCCCCTCTCTCAGGTGGCCAGGAAGTGGGTGCTCATTCTAAGTTAAATTTACATTGAAAAGTGATCACCCACTTTTCGAAAAAGTAATTTCATGAATATCATGAAAACTTTCTTTTTGCTACGGTGATAAGTCATCTCCCTCTCAGTACAGACTAATAAGTCTCCTGTGTGTTATGAGTAAGTTGCTGGAATCCATATTAAATAGAGAAATAGTCAACCACCTCAGCAGGAATAACCTTCTTAGTGACACACAATATGGTTTCCGCTCTGCAAGATCTACCGCAGATGTGCTGACAGTTATATCCTATAGGATTAGTGAATCTCTTGACAAAGGCTTCCTTTCTAGGGCAATTGCTCTTGACATATCAAAGGCCTTCGACAAGGTATGGCATAAGGGTCTACTTCACAAGATTTCCAGCTACGGTATAACTGGAAATGTTTTCTCAATCATTAAATCATTTCTCTCCGATAGGCTCATAAGAGTAGTGGTAGATGGACAAAAATCGGAGGCCTGCAAGATAAATGATGGAGTCCCTCAGGGGTCAATCCTGGGCCCAACTCTCTTCCTGATCTATATCAATGACCTCCCTAAACACATACTTAAATCATTCGTTGACAGCTATGCTGATGACACGACCATCTACGGCAACACATCAAAGGCTGTAAATGACAAAGTTCTCTCTGATTCTCTCTCATCTGATCTCGAGCGCGTGGTTCAGTGGGTGAAGATGTGGCTGGTTACCTTTAATGCATCTAAAACTAAACTCCTATCCTTACATCATCAACGCTCTGATCCCCATCTGGCATCAATTGTGATGGATGGCTCTCTTCTGAATGAGGCCCCGTGTTTTGACAAGCTTCTGGGTTTGACCTTTACCCCTGATCTGAAATGGAACACCTACATCAAGTCTGTTGTCAAGGTCACTGGAAAGATGGTGGGATCCTTCTACCGCTCCAGAAGATATCTCATTACTGATGCAATTCTCTATCTATATAAAAGCCAAGTACGTCCAAGGATGAAATACTGTTGCCATATCTGGGCAGGAGTTGCTAAAAACAGCCTATCCTGCCTTGACAGAGTACAAAATAGACATTGTGGCTTAGTGGGGGATGCCCTTTTGTCTAACCTGCAACCTCTCTCCCACAGAAGAGATGTTGCGAGCCTATCCTTGTTTTATCGTTATTTCCATGGCAGGTGCTCGTCTGAACTCCAATCTCTGGTCCCCCCTCGCCAATCTTTCACGAAAAACACCTGTCTAGCTGAATCCACTGTGAAAAATTTCCCCCACTCTTTATCTGTACCTAAATCAAAACACGGATTCCATGAACAAAGCTTCTTTCTTAGAACTGCATGCCTGTGGAACTCTGTTCCGTCTGCCTGCTTCCCACCGGACTACAACTTGGATGTCTTCAAGTCCAATATTAACAAATTCCTAATGAACCGCCCCCTTAAGTAAACACTTCATCAAATCTCCACACTAACGTAATGTACTTGCAATAACCCTTATCCCTGAGTGGCTTCCGGGCCTTGATAAGTGGTGATCTCTGTGTAAAAAAAAAACAAAAAAAAAACGGTGTGCAGATTCGTTCTGAGCACACCGAAATCTACAATAAAATATTTCGTTATATATGAACGTGAAACGGTCCTTAAAGTAAAATAATACCGGATTTTTTGGAGCAAATTTGCCGTTTAGTTGTACAAATATCCTCAAATCAGGTAATCACTAAAAGGGACTTTTAAAAGTCGTCACCTGTATCGAGCAAAAGTTTAAAACCACCGATTATATGGCAGCCTACGTCATGGTAACATATATTGAGTGAGTTCCTTACAGTATTTTGTATAGTTTTTTAGTTTAAACTCATTTTCCCAAAATTTCCCCAAACTTAATGTGTTCGATACAGTCTGCCGCCATTTGTATTTTTCAGATATACCGATAAACATTGCATGTTTTTGAACCGATTATACATTACATAAAAACTCTACAATCTTATCCAGTTAGGTAGAACATTTACTTTTCTTGCATTTGATAACATTTATTTATATAGATTTATTTTTTGACAACTTCTTTGTATCTGTGTTTAGTAATACAAACCCTTTTCATTTAATGTAGCGTTTAGTCGGTTCGAAAAACAGTGTTTATCGGGGTATTAGAAAGCTACAAATGGTGGTGTACAGTTGATTACTTTAAGTTAGAGAAAGTGAGTAAAAACTAAAAAAAACTATACAAAATACTGTCAGAAACCCACCGATTATGCCAGCCCATGTAATGGTAACATACATTCGGTGAGTTTCAGACACTGTTTTGTATAGTTTTTAGTTTTCAACTTACTTTCCCAAACTAAACGTATTCAACAGAGTCCGCGACCATTTCTGTTTTTTGAGCCGATTAAACATTTTACATTACATAAAAACACTAAACAATTATCCAATTTGGTAGAAACGTAACTTACCTTTGCTTTCATTTATTTGTTTTTGGACAACTTTTTCGAATCTATGTATAGTAACCCCACTCCCCCCCCACAATCAAACAAATATTAATTACTAACTCACATTTTTGTAAAACAAAAACAACAAAAAAAAATTTAGCGTTTCAACATTTTTGCTACGTTCGGCTTCATCCACTGATTGTTGGTCAAGTCCAACCCATGAATGATTGACAGAAACTCCCGAGGATCCAGATCAAATTCTGCAAGAGTACAATTTTTTTTCATTTTCACCTTCTTTTTAACATTTTGCAGTGGATTGTTGTACTAATATAAGAAACATGCATTTTCTCTTTTTATTAAATTTTACTATTACACCAAATTGAGCCACTGCAACGCGTGGCAGAGTAGAGCTAGTATGTATATATATATATATGATATATACATATATATATGATACATATATATATATATGATACATATATATATATATATATGATACATATATATATATATATGATACGTATATATATATATGATACATATATATATATATGATACATATATATATATATGATACATATATATATATATATGATACATATATATATATATGATACATATATATATATATATGATACATATATATTATATATGATACATATATATATATATATATGATACATATATATATATGATACATATATATATATGATACATATATATATATATGATACATATTTATGTATATATATGATACATATATATGTATATATATGATACATATATATGTATATATATGAGACATATATATATATGATACATATATATATATGATACATATATATGATACATATGTATATATATATGATACATATATATATATGATACATATATATATGTATATGTATATATATATGATACATATATATATGTATATGTATATATATGATACATATATATATGATACATATATATATGTATATATATGATACATATATATATGTATATGTATATATATGATACGTATATATATGATACATATATATATGTATATGTATATATATATATGATACATATGTATATGTATATATATATATGATACATATATATATGTATATGTATATATATATGATACATATATATATGTATATGTATATATATATGATACATATATATATGTATATGTATATATATATGATACATATATATATGTATATGTATATATATATGATACATATATATATGTATCTGTATATATATATGACACATATGTATATGTATATATATATATGACACATATATATGTATATATATATGATACATATATATATATGATATATATATGATATATATATATATGATATATATATATATGATATATATATATGATACATATATATATGATATATATGATACATATATATATGATATATATGATACATATATATATGATATATATGATACATATATATATGATATATATGATACATATATATATAATATATATGATACATATATATATGATATATATATATGATACATATATATATGATATATATATATGATACATATATATATGATATATATATGATACATATATATATGATATATATATATATGATGCATATATATATATGATATATATATGATACATATATATATATGATACATATATATATGATATATATATATATGATATATATATGATACATATATATATGATACATATATATATATATATGATATATATATGATACATATATATATGATACATATATATATATATATGATATATATATGATACATATATATATGATATATATATATAATACATATATATATGATACATATATATATGATACATATATATATATGATACATATATATATATGATATATATATATATATAATACATATATATATGATACATATATATATGATACATATATATATATGATACATATATATATATGATACATATATATATATGATACATATATATATATGATACATATATATATATGATACATATATATATATGATACATATATATATGATACATATATATATATGATACATATATATATATATATATGATACATATATATATATATGATACATATACATATATGATATATATGATACATATATATATATATATGGTACATATATATATGATACATATATATATGATACATATACATATATGATATATATATATATGATATATATATGATATATATATGATATATATATACGATATATATATATATGATATATATATATATGATATATATATATATGATATATATATGATATATATATATGATATATATATATGATATATATATATATATGATATATATTTATATATTACATATATATATATGATATATATTTATATATTATATATATATATGATATATATATATATGATATATATATATATATGATATATATATATATGATATATATATATATATATGATATATATATATATGATATATATATATATGATATATATATATATATGATATATATATATGATATATATATATATATGATATATATATGATATATATATAGATGATATATATATATATATGATATATATATATATGATATATATATATATATGATATATATATATGATATATATATATATGATATATATATATATGATATATATATGATATATATATATATGATATATATATATATGATATATATATGATATATATATGATATATATATATGATATATATATATGATATATATATGATATATATATATATGATATATATATATGATATATATATATGATATATATATATGATATATATATATGATATATATATATGATATATATATATATGATTGATATATATGATATATATATGATATATATATAATATATATATGATATATATATAATATATATATGATATATATATGATATATATATGATATATATATAATATATATATGATATATATATGATATATATATGATATATATATGATATATATATGATATATATATAATATATATATGATATATATATAATATATATATGATATATATATGATATATATATGATATATATATGATATATATATGATATATATATATGATATATATATAATATATATATGATATATATATAATATATATATGATATATATATGATATATATATATATGATATATATATGTATATGATATATAGATATATGATATATATATGTATATGATATATAGATATATGATATATGTATATGATATATAGATATATGATATATATATATGATATATAGATATATGATATATATATATATATATATGATATGATATATATCATGTATATATGATATATATATCATATATATATCATATATATATGATTTATATATGATATATATATGATATATATATATGATATATATATATGATATAGATATATATGATATATATATGATATAGATATATATGATATATATATATGATATATATATATGATATAGATATATATGATATATATATGATATAGATATATATGATATATATATATGTGATACATATATATATATGATAAATATATATAAGATACATATAATTATATGATGTATATATATATATATGATGTATATATATGATGTATATATATTTATGATGGATGTATATATATATGTATGATGGATGTATATATATGTATGATGTATATATATATGATTATATATGTACGATGTATATATATATGATTATATATGTACGATGTATATATATATGATTATATATATATGATGTATATATATATGATTATATATATATGATGTATATATATATATGATGTATATATATATGATGCATATATATATGATGTCCATATATATATATATGATGGATATATATATGATGTATATATATATGATGTATATATATGATGTATATATATATGATGTATATATATATGATGTATATATATATGATCTATATATATATATGATGTATATATATATTGTATATATATATGATGTACATATATATGATGTATATATGTATATATATATGATTTATATATGTATATATATATGATGTGTGTATATATATGATGTCTATATATATGAGGTGTATATATATGATGTATATATATATGTATATATATGATGTATATATATATATGATGTATATATATATGATGTATATTTATGATGTATATATATGATGTATATATATGATGTATATATATGATGTATATATATATGATGTACATGTATATATATGATGTATATATATATGATGTACATGTATATATATGATGTATATATATGTATGATGTATATATATATGATGTATATATATATATAATGTATATATATATATGTGTGATGTGTATATATATATATGTATGATGTATATATAGGATGTGTATATATATATGATGTGTATATATATATATATGTATGTATATATATATATGTATGATGTGTATATATATATATATGTATGTATATATATATGTATGATGTATATATATATATCTATATATGTATGATGTATATATGATGTGTATATATATATATGTATGATGTGTATATATATATATGTATGATGTGTATATATATATATGTATGATGTATATATATATGTATGATGTATTAATATATATGTATGATATATATATATGTATGATATATATATATGTATGATATATATATATGTATGATATATATATATGTATGGTATATATATATATATATATATGTATGATATATATATGTATTATGTATATATATATATGTATGATGTATATATATATATGTACGATGTATATATTATGTAAATATATATATGATTTATATATATATGATGTATATATATATGATTTATGTGTATATATATATGATTTATATATATATATATGATGTATATATATATGATGTATATATATATGATGTATGTATATATATATTATGTATGGATATATATATGTATGTATGGATATATATATGTATGCATATATATATTATGTATGTATATATATATGTATGCATATGTATATGATGTATATATATATATATATGATGTACATATATATATATCATGTCTGTGAGAGAATGATTGTAGGGAGGAAGAAATGGTGGGAACAATCAAATCACAAACAAGATTCTGCACTTTATCAAGAATCCTCAAATGGGCTAGATCCACCATCATCAGATTTATGGCCGCTGATAAGCTGCTTATAGTTATTTTTATATCTATCCAGAGTACCTCCTTTTGCAGATTTGGGCTTTCCACATTGTCAACCTCGACTCACACTCAGACTCGATGGGGAGTCAAGAAAATATCTTCACCTATTGTCTTCAGGCTGGGTTGCTTTTCTCTTCGATATCCTATATCCTATTCCATTAAAAAGCTATTCTTCCAGGAGGTACGTCCAAGGATGGATGAATACTGTTGCCACATCTGGGCAGGAGCTGCTAGAAAGGATTTATCCTGCTTGATAGAGTTCAAAATAGACTTCATAGCCTTGTAGGGGGATGTCCTTTTTTCTTCCCTGCAACCTCTTTCTCATAGAAGAGATGTTGCGAGTTTGTCTCTGTTTTATCATTATTTTCATGGCAAGTGCTCGGCTGAGCTCCAATCTATGGTCCCCCCTCTCGCCAAACTTTCACAAGTCTATCAGAATACACAATCACTAATTTCCCCCACTTTTTATCTGTGCCTAAACCTAAACGTAGATTCCATGAACAAATCTTCTTTCTTAGAACTGCACGCCTATGGAATTGTCTTCACTTTTCCTGCTTTCCAGCTGACTACAATATAGTTGTCTTCAAGTCTAACGTAAACAAGTTCTTGATGAGCCGTTCCATATAAGTTAACAAATTTACCGAATTTCCATTACTAATGATTACTATATTGTCCAATTTCTACTGTGCACTCTTTAACCCTTATCCTCGAGTGACCTCTTGGCCTTGATAAGTGGTGATGCCTATGTAAAAAAAAAATAAAAAAAAAAATGTACGTACATATATATGATGTATATATATATATGAGGTATATATATATGATGTATATATGAGGTATATATATATATATGATGTATATATATATATATATATGATGTATATATATATATGATGTGTATATATATATGATTATATATATGTGATGTATATATATGATGTATATATATATATGATGTATATATATATATGATGTATATATATATGATGTATATATATATATGATGTATATATATATATATGATGTATATATATATATATATATATGATGTATATATATATATATATATATGATGTATATATTTATATATATATATGATGTATATATTTATATATATATATATGATGTATATATTTATATATATATATGATATATATATATGATGTATATGTATATATATGATGTATATATATGATGTATATATATATGATGTATATATATATGATGTATATATATATATATCATTGATGTATATATATATATCATTGATGTATATATATATACCATTGATGTATATATATATATGATGTATATATATATATATCATGTATGATGTATATATATATGAATTATATATGTATATATATGATGTATGTATATATATGATGTATAAATATATATGATGTATATATATATATGATGTATATATGTATATATATATGATGTATATATATATGATGTATATATATATATATGATGTATATATGTATATATATATGATGTATATATATATGATGTATATATGTATATATATATGATGTATATATATATGATGTATATATGTATATATATATATGATGTATATATGTATATATATATGATGTATATATGTATATATATATGATGTATATATATATGATGTATATATATATGATGTATATATATATGATGTATATATGTATATATATATGATGTATATATGTATATATATATGATGTATATATGTATATATATATGATGTATATATATATGATGTATATATGTATAATGTATATATATATGATGTATATATGTATATATATATGATGTATATATATATGATGTATATATATATGATGTATATATATATGATGTATATATATATGATGTATATATATATGATGTATATATATGATGTATATATATATGATGTATATATATGATGTATATATATATGATGTATATATATATGATGTATATATATCTGATGTATATATATATATGATGCATATATATATGATGCATATATATATATATATATATATATATATGATGCATATATATATATATGATGCATATATATATATATGATGCATATATATATATATATGATGTATATATATATGATGTATATATATATGATGTATATATATATGATGCATATATATATGCATCATATATATATGATGCATATATATATGATGCATATATATATGATGCATATATATATATATATATATATATATATATATATGATGCATATATATATATATATGATGCATATATATATATGATGCATATATATATATATATGATGCATATATATATATGATGCATATATATATATGATGCATATATATATATATATGATGCATATATATATATGATGCATATATATATATGATGCATATATATATATATATGATGCATATATATATATATGATGCATATATATATATATGATGCATATATATATATATGATGCATATATATATATGATGCATATATATATATATGATGCATATATATATATATATATATGATGCATATATATATATATGATGCATATATATATATATATATGATGCATATATATATATATATATATATGATGCATATATATATATATATATGATGCATATATATATATATATATGATGCATATATATATATATGATGCATATATATATATATGATGCATATATATATATATATGATGCATATATATATATATGATGCATATATATATATATGATGCATATATATATATATATGATGCATATATATATATATATGATGCATATATATATATATATATGATGCATATATATATATATGATGCATATATATATATATATGATGCATATATATATATATATGATGCATATATATATATATATATATATATATGATGCATATATATATATGAGTCATATATATATATGATGCATATATGATACGTATATATACTCTATAATTATTCTTTTTATAGTGACCCTCTTAAATGAAATATCTAATCTTAACTTTAACAACAACAGAACAGACAATGAGTAGATGAAAAAAAAATAATAATCTGCAAATTTAAACGATTATCTGGTAATTCAGATTATACATCGAATCTTCTATTTGTCAGATTCATATTTGTCCGTGGTTCTTCTGAGTAAATCCATTTCTAGGCTCGTTAACATGTCTGAATATCATGAAATAAATAATGGATTTATGAGAGAGGGTGGGCTGGATGACTATTGATCCAATGCTTGAAATTATAATAGAATAAAAGAGATAGACAGTAATCTATGAGATCACTGCTATCTTCGACAAGTTCTTGAAGTGCGCATTTCATCCAATTTCTTCTGTGGAGCCCTTGATTGATATGAATGCAATTCCAAGTAATAATGATGCTGATAAAGATAAAAATCGACCTGTTTGCCACTTTTATATCAAAATGTGACTCTTCATTTTCTTTGTTCATCATCATCACCGCCATTATCATCACCACCACTGTCATCATCATCATCGCCATTATCATCACTATCATCATCATCATCATTACTATCGTCATCATCATCATTACTATCGTCATCATTATCATCATCTTAGTTTTATTGTCTGTTTTGCATTTTGGCATATGTAGGACGGCTTTTAGATCAGTGACGTCAAAGCTGAACTCTGATCAGGTTTTTTTGGGGGGGAGGGGGAGTTATTGCCTAAATTGGTTGGAAAAAAACAAAATTTGTGTACAAATCCCAAGAGCGATAGGAGCCTTCTATCATGTCTGAAAGTGACACAATGTTCAACGAGCAAGATCGTAGATGCGCTATTGTATAACTCATGTTCTCTACCAATCCTAGTTATGACAACAGGACCATTGCC
>NC_136524.1:53813024-53863024 GCF_053919585.1 Euprymna scolopes
TCTAGTTTATTTATATTTCTTTTTATTTTCTAAGGAAACAGTTACCCCTTTATTTATTTAGCATAAAAATTTGCTAGATTTTAAAATTGAAAACTTTAGTTTGTTTTATAATAGACGGGGATACAAAAAATTAAAAATACTAACAGAAATCCACCAAATGAATGTTACGGTGATTTCTGTCAGAATTTAAAAAATTTTCAAGTTTATGAACAATTCATGGGATTCTAAAGACGAGAGTTCCATGTTGCTATGTTTTTTTTTTGTTTTGTTTAAACTTAAGCACAGCTTATGTTTCACACTTAAAACGCACTTTAAAATCGGTTAAAACACCAAAAACCTATCCAGGTAGGTAGAAGAGTAACTTATCTTGCCTTTGGTAAGATTTATTTGTTTCTTTACTACTTTTTCGTATCTCAGTCTATCGTAATACAAACCCGACAACTCTTTTTCTTTAACTGAAGTCTTGGTAACTATCGGTTATTTGGAGTTCAGATTGGTTTGGTAATTTATCATGAAGAGACTGACAACCAAGCAATGTTCACAAATTGCAAATGTTACAATCAATTTACCGAGATTAATATTTGATTAACGAATAATTTCACAAAATGGACCTATCAACTGGCCACTTCGTTTGTGTAATTTAACTCCATTAGATCATTTTCTTTAGGATATGTAAAGTCCCATGTCTACGTTGATAAACTAGACATAATACACCACATGGAAGAAAATATTCGACGCGTTATTGCCGAAATACAACCTAATTTAATGTGTAGAGTTTGTGAAAATTGAACCTCTAGATTTTGCCATAAATTTGCAAGTCATATATATTTAAATTTATGTATGCATTTAAATTATAAATGCCAAAAATTAATCTTTGGAATAAACAACATATTTGTAAAATAAAAATATTTTTCTGAGATTTATTTTAATTTAAAGTTTGGATTTGTGTTATTGCAACAGCCGCTTGTCATTGACTTCTCATTGGCAATGGCCATTGGTCATCACTAAAATTTGGGTGCCAATAAGCCTCTCCAAGGTTCCAGTCTTCTTTGCATTCATCCAGTGAAGTCTGGTTAGTGCATTCTCTCCTGGGTCTTTCCATCCTCCTCGATCTTTCTTGACTATTTGATGTGGTACCATTCTATGTATGACACCAGCCGTTTTTCCTCTAGGTCATGCTAAAAATTTCATTTGATGTTTTGTAGTCTTCATCTATAAAAATAAAACAGTAGATATATGTATGTGGGTGTGCCTGTGTGAAAGTATTTAACCGATAAACTCTTAAACTACTAGTCCCATAACACTGAAATTAACAGAAAATAGTAACCATATACCGAGGATGGTTTATAACGAGTGAAATCTTGTTTGGGTGGATAAA
The DNA here is from genome assembly GCF_053919585.1 of Euprymna scolopes. Lineage (NCBI taxonomy): Eukaryota > Metazoa > Mollusca > Cephalopoda > Sepiida > Sepiolidae > Euprymna > Euprymna scolopes. The sequence goes on from NC_136524.1 coordinate 53,814,403, forward strand.
TAACACGTATACAGAAATATGTCGGTAAGTTGAAATGTAAAACTGTTCATTTAAACTTGGCGACATATTTCTATTACTTTTATAGCTTGAAGTTGTTTAATTTTAAATCTTTCTTATTTATTTGTCGATAGCTCAAACGGTAGGGAACACAGCTGGAGTGCTAAATGATTTGGTTTTAAACTGATAATACCAAGTTATTTACTTTTTTAATCTTTTGAAATCAGTACTATATATAAAACAGATGAGTATCGATTGGAGTGAGCTTGATATGGGGATCTAAAAAGGTCTCCCATTATCAGGTTTGAAACCGAGGGTACCGATGACCTATCTCATCTAAACTTTCTGTGAATAAAAATATAATGCGCTCTTATTTTCGGAATTTTTTCTTATATTTGAGAGCACTCTACTGGAATCCTTTTTTTTCCCCCAAAATATAACTAATATATATATATATATATATATATATATATATATATATATATATATATATATATATATATATATATATATATATATATATATATATATTGTTCAATAGAGAATTGACTCTGTAATAATGAATAAGAAATCTACATGAATTAAAATATATTTAAGCGTATTTACGACCGAGCAATGCCCCACCTGCTAGTAGTAAATATTTTCTTTTAAAAAGTAAGTATATAATTTTTTTTGCTCCCAAGAAAAGAAAAAGCTCTTTCTACACACTTTTTACCTATCCTCCACCTTCCTCCTTCTATCTCCTCTTACATAACCCTGTGGTCCCCTCTCTACATAATTCAATCTGCCACCTCTCCCTTCTCTACTTAACAAGTGAGCAAATCAGATAAAACAAAAAAGTAACCTACTTGCAGTGCCAACCCCAAAATAAATAAATGTTCAGTATGAACATTTTATTCCTTTTACGATAAGATATTCACATTGATGATTGAAAATCTACTGTTAATTAATGAGCACCCTTTGATATTGGAATACAGATTAAAAATTGAACGGTTAAAAAAGATGGAACAAGCGCAAATTTTTTTTTTAATAAATATATCTATTCATTAAAAAACACATTTTAGATTCGTAAAAGAAACTTCGTCAAGATAATCTCTTTCTTATTTATTTTTTTATGTGCCATGGTAATGCCTAGCACGTCTTCAAATGATGTTGAAGAAAAGTTTTAATGTCTGATACAGTGTAAGCACTGGTCGAGTGCGTGTGTCGAATAACAGAAAATCAACTGTTAATTAATACGCACTGTTGATATTGGAATACAAATTCAAGATTTTGATATTTTTTGTCTGCATTATTTACAATGTTTATCGATGGCTAATCAAGAACTTGTTTACATTGGACTTGAAAGCTATCATGTTGTATTCCACTGGGAAGCATTCCACAGGGGGACAGTTCTGGGAAAGAAGCTTTGTCTAGGGAATATGCGTTTAGATTTAGACATAGACTGGAGGAAATTGTATATAGTGGTTGTTGCTAAAGTGATTTTTTTTGCGTGACAGTTTGTCATGGGGGGGGGCGTATATTAAGTTCAGTTGAGCACTTGCCATGAAAATGATGGTAGAGCAAAGACAAACTCGCAACGTCTCTTCTGTGGGAAAGCCGTTGCAGGGAAAAGAAAAGGGCATCACCTACTTGGTTTTGAAGTCAGTTTTGAACTCTAATAATGCTGGATATGGCGTGCCAAGCAGCTCCTGTCTAGATATGGCAACAGTATGTTTTTACATTCACACATATTTTAGATTGTTTATTGATTCATATTCACCGATTTTTGTGAAAAATGAACGGGCAGTTTGATATGTTATCGTGTATAGACTTAATGCAACATTCATAAGTTGGTCATTTATTGTGTCTATTACTGAAATATTTAAACAATTTGGGCCTTGTATTACGTCTGTATATATATATATATATATATATATATATATATATATATATATATATATATATATAATGTGTGTGTGTGTGTGAATTGAAACAATTTTTGGTTAAAATAAAAACTCATATCAAACAAACTGATTTTTAATTTAAATAAAATACCGTTCGTTTTATCGTAGCTACACAATCAGAGAATTGACAATCAGAAAAAACTTCAATTTTATAAACATAATGAATCTTCGGATTTACAGAAAAAAGAATGACACTCGCATTATTTGGATTCTTTGGACTACTATTCTCATCCTGAGTGTATTTTCACAATGTTTCAGCCGATGTAACCTCCGACCTTATTTAGATGTATGTTGCCAAACTCAAGACTCTACTTATCGAACTCGGGAATCTGCGCAGGATTTCAAACGGAACCCTTTATCTAATCCATAGGAGTAGAATGCTCTCGTTCCATCAGCCATGGTGTCCGAATTAATTTGCAATTGTATTTTAAGTGTCTTCAATCTCCACAAGAGTGTAACTTTACAGCTGAATTTTATCAAGTGCTTTATGCACTATGCCATGAGTCCTCACTGTGAGGACTGTGGTGTAATGGATAAAATACTTAGTAAAAAAATGAGTACATTTTCACCAAACATCATTGCCAAATAGTTTTGACAAGTTGCAGAGGTTTACTTAAATTTGGTTAGAAGAGGCATATGGCTCCTTAAGAGGGCCATGTGCCTTCAATTGGGGAGTCGTAAAAGGACGCTGGAAAAATGTAATTCAAAATACAAAAACTTGCAATGTATAAATAAGGTGACAAAACTCCAGCCATGAAAAAAAGTCATGTATTTTTATATACGATGTAACCTCAAGATACAAAATTAATTTATGATGTTTCTTCCCATCCGGTCAGCTGTCCCTGCTGGGAAGGGGTTGGTCCTTCCTGATCACGACTCCTTCTTGCCATATGAATGATGCTAACGGGTGCCTACTTGCCCACGTTGTGTCTTCGATCCAAGTCGACATGCGCTGAAAAGGAAGTCGAGTATTTTCCAGCAAGTCACTACAATCAGGTTGATGACGTCTTAAGAAGAAAAAGACAGACGACTTGTTAAAAGTAAAAAGTTTAGGGTTTTTTGTGTTTTTTTTTTTTACATAGGCGTCACCACATATCAAGGCCGATAGGCCACTCAGGGATAAGGGTTAAAGAGTGTAGAGTAGTCAAAAGGACAATATAGTAATCGATAGTAATGGGAGTTCGGTAAATTTGTTAACTTAAATGGAACGGCTCATCAAAAACTTGTTCACGTTGGACTTGAAGACAACCATATTATAGACAGCTGGAAAGCAGGAAAACGAAAGACAATTCCACAGGCGTGCAGTTCTAAGAAAGAAGGTTTGATCATGGAATCTATGTTTAGGTTTAGGCACAGATAAAGAGTGGGGAAAATTATTGATAATGTTTTCAGCTAGTCTAGTGTTTCTTGTGAAAGTTTGGCGAGGGGGGACCATAGATTGAAGCTCAGTTGAACACTTTCCATGAAAATAACGATAAAGCAGAGACAAACTCGCAACATCTCTTCTGTGAGATAGAGGTTGCAGCGAAGAGAAAAGGACATCTCCCACCAGGCCACGAAGTCTATTTTGAACCCTATCAAGGCAGGACAAGTCTTTTCTAGCAGCTCCTGCCCATATGTGGCAACAGTATTCCATCCTTGGACGTATCTGGTTCTTATATAGATAGAGAATTGCATCAGCAGTGAGATATCTTCTGGATCGATAGAAAGATCCCACCATTTTTCCAGTGGCCTTGGCAACAGATTTGATGTACATATTCCATTTAAGATCAGGAGTAAAGGTCAAGCCCAGAAGCCTGTCAAAACTTGAGGCCTCCCCAAGACGAGAGCCATTCATTTTAATTGATGCCAGATGGGGATCAGAACGTTGATGATGTAAAGATAGAAGCTTGGTTTTAGATGCATTAAAAGTAACCAGCCACTCCTTTCCCCATTGTACTACGTGCTCAAGATCAGAGGAGAGAGAATCAGAGAGAACTTGGTCGTTTACTGTCTTAGATGTGCTACCATAGATGGTAGTGTCGTCAGCAAAAATGTCTATGAATGATGTAAGGATGTGATTTGGAAGATCATTAATGTAGATCAGGAAAAGAGTTGGGCCCAGGATGGACCCCTGAGGGACTCCAGCATTTATACTGTGAGCTTCTGATTTTTGCCCATCAACTACTACTCTTATGAACCTATCAGAGAGAAATGATTTAATAATTGAGAAGACATTTCCAGCTATACCTTAGCTGGAGATCTTGTGAAGTAAACCTTTATGCCATGCCCTATCAAAGGCCTTTGATATGTCAAGAGCAATTGTCCTAGAAAGGTTGCCTCTGTCGAGAGATTCACTAATCCTATGAGATATAACTGTAAGCACATCTGCTGTAGATCTAGCAGAACGGAAACCATATTGTGTGTCACTAAGAAGGTTATTTTTGCTGAGATGGTTGATTACTTCTGTATTTAACACAGATTCCAGCAACTTACTCATGACGCACAGGAGACTTATTGGCCTGTACTGAGAGGGGGATGAACGATACAGGGCATACTGATAAGATTTTCCAGGGTGATGGGAAGCAATTCTCCTTAAGACAACGTTTAAACAGTTTTGTAAGTATGAGTTGTAGTTCTGGTTGAAGATTTTTGAGTACTATAATTGGAATACCGTCAGGGCCGGTTGCTTTACTGGAATCAAGGGTTTTGATTAACTTGGCAACATCACATACAGATATTTGTATATCACATAGTGTGTTTTCTGATACAGGAGGAAATATTGGGGGTTGGCGGCCTTGGTCGCAAAGGGTAGAATTGGCTGGAAAGTTCTTGGCAAAGAGTTTGGCTTTGTCTGATGCTGACGAGATTAACTCTGGTCCATTGATGATAGTTGGGATAGAGCACATGCTTCTGTTCAGGATTCTGTTTGCTATTTGCCAAAACTGGTGGGAACCAAGCCGCTGCTCAGCTACTTTGGACTTGATGGACTGAGCATACAACTCTCTTGCGTTCTTTATTACTTTCTTACAATGATTGCTGGCAGTCCTGAAAGCGGCTTTAGTTTCCATACATCTATTACGTTGGAAGTAGTGGAAAAAGTGATTTCTGTGCGCAATAGCAGCAGCACATTCTGGAGAGAACCATGGCTGGCTGTTAGGTTTTTGCTGGAACTTTTTCGAGGGTATGAAACGGTCTATACCTACAATTAACCATTCTGTCAGGTCTGATACTATAGACGACACATCCTTTTTAAACATGGAATGCAGAGGAAGATCCAATATAAATGTACGGAAACTATCCCAGTCAGCCATAGTGTATTGATATTCTGTACGATGGAGAGGTACGTCTGAGGACGTATTACATTTCATTTTTATCTTAATTGATACAACTGAGTGGTCGGAAGATCCAAGAGGAGACAGAACAGAAACTGAACATAGTTCAGGGCAAGTTGTGAGAAAAAGGTCTAGGAGACTTGCATACTGGCTGTCATTGTCAGGCACACGGGTGGGTTCGTGAACAATCTGAGTGAGGTCATAAGCAATGGAGAAATCATGACAGAATCTCCCCTCATCATCGGTCTTGTTTGAGTGGGTCAACCATTCCACATTGTGAACATTGAAGTCTCCACATACGTGAATGTTAGCTGAAGGATATGCTGATAGAACTTGGTCAATTTTCTCAGATATGCTTTTAAAGATAGTAACTCCGCTGTTATGGGGGCGATAGAGAGTAAATATAAATGCCGTAGTGTGAGCTAGTGCTACTCGGAAACACATATAGGGTAAGTTAGGATCTTCTCTGGAGATGTCCCTACCACATGGAAAGCCATTTTTATATAGGCACATATTCCATGGCCATGGCGATCTTGGGGGTCAGATTTGGAAGTTAGGTTAGAGTATCCTTTAATTACGAACTCATTTAGGGAAATAGTCTGTCCAATTCCGGTTTCACTTAAAAATAAAAAGTTTGGTTTAGTCTCCTGTAATTGGGTTTCAACCTCTGGAAGGTTAGAACGTAGACCCCTGATGTTGGAGAAGGAGACATGGTAGTGGGGGTCTACGTTGGAAGTTTGAGATCCGAGTTTAATCGTGTATTTTTTATTGAAACTTGTCATGATGGAATTTTGGAGTTTGTGGACTAGGTCGTCAGATTTGCTTAGAGCAGGACATAGAGGGGAAAAAAAGAGAGAAAAGTAACGAAGAATTTTTTTTTTTTTTGTAGCACATGATAAGGTAAAGCCGTAACAATTACCCACTAGTATGGCATCGAGAGGCCCCACCAAAGACTACTGCATGGTCCAGAATCCATTCACCAAATGGGAATACAGCAGCCCCAGTACTTGCGCCTGCTAATAGGACAGCCTCCTTAGTGGTTAATCCAAGGTTTGGGTCCCTGACTATCAGGCGGATAACGTCAGCCCAGATAAAACGTTTACCTCCAGTACCCTTACTAGTGACATGGCTACAAGGATAGACATAGAACAGAAAATTTCCGCCATCTCTGTCGACTGTTCACGCAAAATACTGCCAACCTAAAATACAGCTTTTTCTTCTCCCTTTGTCAGAAAAATCACTCATTAAAAAAATGAGGACTGAGTTACAAATAAAGAGAAGCGAGAGTAACGGGAGCTGCCGACAACGCTTCCACAAAACGTTCTCTACTCTCCTTTATAAAAAAAAAAAATCTATTAAGTATTGTACTTAATAAAAGTCCAACTGGCGTGTTTTTTAAAGGGAACGTATGGTGATAGATTCACCTCTCACGAATTAACAATGAATACAATTTCCTGATCTGTTCATGCAATCAACATGGTAGATATAATAAACATTTATGACGAGAAAACCCTATCATTAAATAAAACAATCAGATAAAAGCAAAAATAAAACATTACTTGTTACATGAATGTATAACAGTTGAGTGTCGAACACAGCGAACGTCTGATTTTCTAAGTTCGTTGTCGTGGTTGTGGTAGGAGTTGAGCGCAGCTCACTTCTGTCGATATGAGATTCGACACGTGCAGCCTCTCGTCCAGAAACTTCTCTACTGCTTTACGTGATGTCAGTCATCTTGCGACCGGTGGTCTGTCAGCTCGATGTTTCAACCTCCACAAGCAGAAAAGGGGAGATCACACGACTTTGCAACTTGCCATGTTTATATACCCATTTGCTAGCGCCGATTAGAGATTGATTTTCGATTCATACGTAACAAGTGTTTGAACTGGTCAATTATCGGTGTCGCCCGACATTCAATACCATATTCCTACATTTCAAATGTCGACCCGTACAACTTTCCTTTATTGTTTCCTCCATCCTATTTTTAGCAATGAGTTTCTGTTTAAAACTTTGACCATTTTTTTCTGTTTTTCTCTTACTTAAAAAAAATGTAATTTAAAGCTCTCTTGTTTATTTTATGAATAAAGTATCAGTAATTCTAAAACCCACTAGCCAGGTTCAATTTCTCGCGCTGTACTTCTTTAATATTCAACATCAGACGCTTCACAGTGTTTTTTTTAATTACATTTTCATCCCAAACAAGGCACATTGTCACTTTGATGTAGGGAGCTACTGTCAGGGACATAAACTTCAGAGGTATTATGTAGGGAGTTGGACAGCAAGATGTCTGTTCACATTACACTTGAACTTCTGCATGTCAGTACAGTTGGGGAAGCAGGGACCCAGAAGGGAGTTCCAAAATCTAGCAATTCTGGGGGAGAAACTACTGGAGTAGAACGCTCTCCTACATCAATGCTCTACTGTATAGGAGTAGGATTTAGCTGCTTGTCAGGGTTTTTCAGAGGCATTTACGTCGAGGGGGTACAAGTGCTTGTAGTTCGTCAGAACATTCACCATTAAAATACCGGTAAAACAGGCAGAGGGATGTAACATTTCATCGATGGGACAGAGGCTGAAGCTTAGATGACAGGTCAGGACCTATCAGGTTGGTGACTCTCTTTTGAATCTTGTCTAAGAGCAAGAGACTAGTAGCAGATGCACCAGTCCAAATGTGACTGCAATACTCCATACATGGGCGAATGATGGCCTTATAGAGGTACAGGATACTTTCAGGTGTCAGTAGTTTTCTAGTATGGTAGAGAAAGCCTTCCTTCTTCACAGTGGTCCTGGCAATGCTCTCAATGTAATTGTTCTAACTCATGTTCCCTGTGAATATTAGACCGAGGAGTTTAAAAGAAGTACTTTCATGTAATGAGTCTTTGGCCATTGCTATTAGTGATAGAGAAGGTTTCTTGTAATTATTGAAGGAAACCAGTTTTGTTTTGGCAGCATTGAATGTGACCATCCATTTTTGTCTCCATTCCACTACAGATTGGAGGTCTTCCTCTAGTGATTCTGCCATTTCCTTAGATATGTGTTCATTTGTTTTCCCTTCGTGCCTGTTATAGACTGTGGTGTCATCAGCATATATACTTATCTCAGAGACAATTTTATCAGGAAGGTCATTTATGAATATCAGGAATAATAAAGGTCCAAGAATAGACTCCTTAGGTACTCCCACATTTATATCATATTGTTTAGATGTACGATTGTCAAGGACAACTTGGATTTTTCTCATACTTAAGAAGGATTTAATTATGTTAAGTATTTGTCCAGTGATACAAATTGATCTCGGCATGGCTTTCGTATCTTGGACATTTTAGTATCCTGAAAGTAACCACTTAATCCGTTCTGAACCCTATGAAAATGTTCATAAATTTTTATAACAAGGGTAACACAGAATGAAATAAGACCTAAATAAACAATATAAAAGAAAATTTGCATTTTTTTTGTTGTTGTTGTTATAGTGCAGGGCCCACGAGTGTTGAGGTCATTAAAGGTTGAGCAACAATACTTTGTGCATCAGTATAATCTAATATATAAAAGGCTATATGTCTGTCTGTCTGTCTCTATATTTTCAAACTCTATCTTCTCTGAAACTAAAAGTCACAGAGCAGAACTAAGGGCCTCAAATCATTGGATTTTTTTATGGACCGGTCTTTTATAGGTCTTTAGCCAGTTAAAATAATTTTTAAGAGGTTAGCATTATACGTTTTGTACATTCAGCTTAGTTTATTTTTAGTTGGTACAGTGGTAACGTCACCAGCTTTGAATGCTACAGTTTGGCTTTTGGTTTCGATTCCAGCTGATGGCAGCCAAATACTTTTTTTTTTCACTTTTGAAATCACAACTTATAATAATATATACGAAGTCTGGACAAATAAAAATACATTCAAGCGTATTTGACGACCGCCCCACCCCCCGCTAGTTATGTTATATAAACGTTATATAAAGGATAGTATAGGATGTTGTCGTAAGATAATAATTACAATCTCTCCTCCCGGTATTTTGTAATATTGTACATGCATAAAACGTGGAAAATTAGTTCATGGAATAGTAGACAAGCAAGTCAACATACTATTTTTTTTTTCATGGGAGTCACCACTGATCAAGGCTTTAAGGCCACTCGAGGATAAGGGTTAATGAGTGTACGATAGTCATTGAGACAACAGTGCATTAATAGTGGTGGAAATACGGTAGAAATGGATTATTTGGGGGGGGGGGGGTCGGCAACAACTTGCTTGTTTGCATTGGACTTGAAGATGACCATATTGTAGTCAGCCAGAAAGCAGGTTAGTGGAATGAGGTTCCTCAGGTGGGCAGTTCTAGGGAAAAACTTTGTTCATGGAAATTGCATGAATAGAAAGTGGGGAAACTGTTGATGGTCGTTGTAGCTATACAAGTTTTTTCATGGAAGTTTGGCAAGGGGGGTGCCATAGATTGAAGCTCAGACGAACACTTGTCATAAAAAAATAATAAAGCAGAGACAAGCTTGCAACATCTCTTCTGTGGGAAAGAGGTTGCAGTGGAGAAAAAAAGGGCATCACCTACTAGGTTTCAAAGCCAATTTTAAACTTTGTCAATGCAGGATAGGTGCTCTGAGCAGTTCCACCCCGGATATGGCAACTTCTCTATTTTAGGATGTATCTTCAAAGGTTAATACAAAATTTCAGTCAGCAGTTCCAAGAAAAATTGGAATGGACAGACACACAGACAGAAGAGTAGAAAGTAGATATTAGGCTCACTTTTGGTGGCTGCTCAATTTCACTTCCTTTATCTTGCCCTTTAGTCCTCACATTCCATGAATGATGTTTCTGACAAAGAGGGAAGAATTGCTGTTGTCTGGGTCAGAATCTATTCTATCTAACACTTATCATGGGCAAGTTTTGGATCTTGAATTAGTATTTTATTTATTTTTTTATCCTTACATGACGTGGCTTCATGTCTTGTCTGGAGCGATTTCTCTTAACAAAAAAAAAAAAAAAGAAAGAAAAAAAAAGAAAAGACCGATACACAGACAGACAAACAGATTAAAAGAAATGTAATATAGATGTAATGTAGGTTTTTATTGGAATTTGATCATACGAAAAAAAGAAGAGATATATTTAGCTCAAGGCAATTCCATCAAGTTGACATGAATTGTGAGTCAGACTTTGATATTTTAAAAGATAAAAATGAATGTGTCATGTAGTATGAAATGGCGTCGGAATGTCCTTTTTCAATCAATTGATCAGCAGGAAAATGGTTGAATATTTTGAAATGTTTTTCATTGCGTTTCTGAATTTTTGGGATGATGATTGATTATTCATATTATAATATAGATTCTTCGGACTACTGTTCTCATCTCGGAAATATTCGTTTGAAGTACCTGAGTGATTTTGATACAATGTTCAAGTATTATTTTGGTAAGTCGCCTTGTATCTGTGGTGATGAGTTTTCCAGCGTATGTTTTAACGTCTCTTCAAGCGGCTCCACTAGCCAATCATATTCTTGTAAGAAGGAAGAACTCGGATGTACTCATATTCAGAAAAAAATTCTGATCAACATTTTTTTTTCTATCTGTATTATTTGCATTCTTCAGACTTGTTCTCATCTTGAGTGTTATTTTCACAACGTTTTGGTCGATGTAACCTCCGACCTTCTTCAGGTGTATCTTTTGAGATAATGATTGATAATTCGTATTATTTGGATTCTTCAGACTACTGTTCTCATCTTGAGTGTTATTTTCACAACGTTTTGGTCGATGTAACCTCCGACCTTCTTCAGGTGTATCTTTTGAGATAATGATTGATAATTCGTATTATTTGGATTCTTCAGACTACTGTTCTCATCTTGAGTGTCATTTTCACAACTTTTTGGTCGATGTAACCTCCGACCTTTTTTAAGTGTATCTTGTTGAACTCGGGAATCTGCACCGAATTTTAAGCAGAACCATTTATTTAATTCACGGGAGTAGCATGCTCTCGTTCTGTCAGCCGTAACTGGATAGAGGTCGTAAGTAATTTGCAACATTGAGGATTGAACCTTCAACCTTCAGGAGAAGGTCACTTTTACAATTGATTTTTCCAAGTACTCTAACCACTGCCACGGGTCTTCTGCATTTTAATTGTTCTGACTACTATTCTTATCTTGAGTGTTCATTTTCACAAAGTTTCAACCAATGTAACTTCCGACCTTCTTCAGGCATATTTTTTTTTAACTTGATAATTTTTTTCTCAAAGCTTAAAATGATAATATTTTAAAATAAATATTGATAATAATTTTTAACCTTACAGACACATGTGTTTCGAACGCCCATTTTCTTTAATGAAGGAAATGATAATTACTGCCAGTCGATGAATTCGGATCCAATCACAAAGTCATCTCTGATTCCAAAGATGTGTGTGCGTGCATGTGTGTATGCTTTCATGCCGTCACACAAAAGTTAGCAAGTAAAACACGTGCCTTAAATTAAGATTTTACAACAGCAATATTTGCCCATACTGCTATATGGGAGATGAAACTTGGCATCTCAAAATCAACAAATCAAGAGAACAAATTAGATGCGTTTGATTCCAGGTGTCTTAGAGAGGTTCTGGAATTTAATTGGAGTAATCAAACCGGCATTCATTCAAGAAGAGACCGCACTACCCAACAGCTGGTATCGTCAATAATCTGCAAACGTCATCTAGACTGGTACAGACCTACCTTAAGATTGGATCTAGATAGAATGACTAACCAAGTGCTCCAATAGACCAAGAAGACCAAACATGAGCTGGAAGTAAAAAAAAAAATCGAAAGAAATTTAATTACAACAGGAAGAAACTGTCTTATTTTAATTAAGAATAATTGAAATTACTTTTATTTATTTTATTTTTTTAATTATTGAAAACACTATTTGCGCTCTTTTATTTTTAATTTCGTTATTAAAAGGGCAAATATCGACCAATTGTGTTATTTTTATCTGTATAATTTTGTTAATTTTTATTGTATAATTTTCAATAATGTCCTTTTCTTATATTTTATTTCAATAAATCGCTTCACAATAGAAATACTAAAGAACAATAAAAGCCAAGGAACTGATTTGTTTTTTCACTGATTCCGGTAACAGACACACCGGAAGTTAGGAAGTACATTAGCTGACTATAACTCATTAAATTAATTAAAATGTATTTCAATTTGAATGCACTAATTTTATTTGTCTGTTTTTTTTTTTAAAGATCCATGCATTGTAGTGCTATATATTATTAAACAATCGTACATATTGTATAGCGAGGTGTTTATATAATGGAGTTTATGTATATGTGTGATCATTTAATGTGTGTCTAGCGGCGTTGTGTCGTCTAATCTATATAATGTATGTGAGTGATTTTTTAGCAGCATTTAGTATAGTTTTAATAGTACATGTTTTTTACATGTTTTTAGCAGCATTTATTTACATTTTAAACACTTTTTTACATTTTTACATATTTTAACATTTTTTTACACTTTTACATTTTTTTTTTTTACATTTTTTAAACATGTTTTTTTAGCAGCATTTTAAGTATAGTTTTAATAGTACATGTTATATAAAGTTCGTTTGGTCAATACATTTTCATAACGGGACAATACATAACAGAGATAGCTGTTATGTATTACAAAGCAGCGAATAACATTTTTTTTGTGTGTGTGTGTGCGTGGAGGGGTTACATAAGGCCAAAAGGGAAACATACCTTTGTCCATCGATTGGCCTTGATTAACAGGTCTGTAAAACCTACAATCAAGATTTCTTCGATCCTAACGAACGACAATAAACACTAGGGTGATATTTTATACAACTTTATTTTCTAATATTCCCCTTCGTCTTGAAGTTACATGTGTTTCCTTATTTTTTTAATCTTCTGTGATGTCTACTGCTAGGGCTTCTGTGGACTTCAGCGACCAAATCCCTTTCTGCTTGCAGACTGCTCTGACCCAAATCCACTGATAGTTAACTGCGTCTCACTGACTACGTGTGCATCAAACTCTTTTTCTGTTTTCTCCGATGTAAACAAGCACGTCGCCCGTTGTTTTTAGTAAAACTATAAAATATATTTGTTTATTCGGAATTAACATTTGTTTATTTAACAACATTCCAATTTGGTTTATTATTTATGACATTAAATTCCGATACGACTCAAAATCAATTTGACAACATTCTTTTCCTTAATTGAAGTTACACACTTTAAGACACTATCACCAATCGGCGTGCCATCTCCCTATTCACTTTTATCATAAACCCGCTGTCACCCGGGAAACCTGTTATTTACCACTAGTAATTAATATCATTTCATTGTAATAATATAGTCACCTTTAAATTAAGCCTTTTAACGTTAAGGAGTGAAACAATAATTAAAAAATAAATAAATAAATAAAATGTTTTCTCCTGTCGTTGATTTTTAATAAATGAAAAGTAAAAAGTAAAGAATTGTCTTAAAAATTAATCCTAATTAATAATAAATAATTAATGTACATGAACGAAGAAAAGGTGGATTGGTAGCAGTGTCAGAAACCCACATTAAAAATGCGTGATAAAAAATTGAATAATTCGACCTCCTTTCTTTCCAAGCTTATAACTACTTGAAAAATGTAATTCAAACCTTAATTTTTCTTCAATTAAAGGAGCAAAGACAAAAATTAAAAAAAATAACAGGTTTAATAGCAAATTATGCAATATTTGTTTTTCTAAATCGATTTTCTTTAAAAAAGATTTAAAGAAAATAAATGAATTTTAACTTCCTTCGATAAATATATGTATATATAAATTCCAAAAATACCTATAAAAATACTATTCAATGGATGCTTCCATTCTTCATTGTTAAGAATTGTTCCATATTTATATTTTAAATTATATGTATATTTTAAATAAAAGAATTTTTTAAACAACTATTTGAAAATACCGCCATTACCTAAGCATTATTACGTTGTTAGCGAAACGCCGGAAGCGGTGTTTATTCTTGTTTTGAAATACGGATGGACAGAAGGAAGTAAAAACCACACGTTCGCGTTAGCCGCCTAGCCCTGTGTGTGAAGAAATATGTGTCTCCATAGTGAAAAATAGTCACATTTTACTTAAAAGTTTTTGCCTAAAAAAAAAAAACTAAAACAGTTGAGGATTTTCTTTTTTTCTTAAAGAAATACATGAGTTTTTGATTTAATATATTCTATTTTTTCTTTATGGAGTGAATTTTTTTTTATATCTAAAAAAAAAAAACAACATTGAATGAAATAGAAATATTTGTCATAATAAAACGAAACTTTCTGTGCAGTATAAGATTATAAGGTTTCACTTATAAAAATAAACGTGGTTAAAAGAAAAAGGGTTTAAACTTTGGATTTCACAGGTAAATTTGCAAATAACTGTTTTTTTTTTTAATTAGCTTATTTTATTTATTGATCTTGTATTTGTGATATATAACTTTGAGGTGAGAAAATGAATTACTTTCCTTTTAATAGACATTTCAAAATGGGGGGTGAATTAAAAAAAAGCCTTGTCTATAATATTATATTCGGTTTATTGGAAAGAGCATAAAATTTCACATTGAACCTGAAAATATCGTAAAAATTGAATCAATAAGAAAATTTTGATAGATTTTTAAAGTGCAAAAATTGATAAAGAATTAACTTGTAAAATTCAATTGATTTCATTACGTAAACAAAATGGCTGCATGAAGGCTCGCGGACACTTTGTAAACACTGGTTTTTAAAAAATAAAAGATAATATTTCTATTATTTTTTAAACGACTTTAATAGTTTATTTTGGAAGTATATTCCATAAAGAAAATAAACAACCCACTTTAAAAAGAGAAATTACGAGTTTGTTTTTTTTTTAATATTTTATTCGCAGTTTTTTGTTGGGGGGGGGGTGACAAAAATTCCGACACACCTAGTGGATTGGAGACGATTATTTTTTCTCAATTAGGTAAAAGTTTTAGTATACGAAATTCACCTTTCAATTTGCCACGACTAGAGCTCCCTTAAGATACCTTAAATTACTAATATTAATAAGGTTGTTTAGTTTTCTTCTGTTTTTTTCTTTGTAATCTGTTTAATTTATGGAAATTGGGGCTCCCAGGCGACGCCGAGTAGCCCTAGTAGTTTGTTCATGAAACGTGTAAGATGAAGACATTACTGCTGATGTGCAGAAGAAGCGTTACACAGATGAGTCATCTTGTTGAAGCCCATTTTTGATGCTCTGCTGGTTTTGATGTTGACAGTCTTTTTATTGCTTCCGTTCTGCTTGTCTATTTTATGAAGGTTCCTAGCTCATCATGGGCGGGGGTTGGGGGGTGCAGATGGGAGGGGAAAGGGGAGGAAGTGCGATTGAGTAGGACAAAATAGAAAAAAAACAAACAAACAATCAAACAAACACAAAGAAAGAAAAGGGGGAAATATGTGGTCAATTTCAAAGCAGACATAATGATCAAAGAATAATTTCTAGCTTATAATAAAAACGAATATTTGTTATCCGAATTTTAAGAATTATTTAAATAGATCAAGCCTTGATATTGTTACATTCAGCTACATTTTCACTAACAGCCTTTGGGTTAGAGTTTTAGGGCTAGCGTTTTATAGTCATGCAGCAAACACGTCTTTCAGCCTTTTTACTGTTCTATTATAGCAATAGCTTTCATTCAGTGGGCATTCAATTAGATCTATCTATTGAATTTGCTGAATGGGGCGGGGTGAAATACTCTTTTCAGACTGGTATTTTCTGCAGGAGCAGGAGACAATGGTCTCCTCTTATTTTATTTTTTGATCAGAAATAAACAAAGCACTTCTCACACTTTTAATTGTAGGGATTTATGAATAATTATAATATTTTATTTTTGTTTAATATAATGAAACAACTATTGTGTAGGAGTTTTAGTTTGTCTTTCATACAAAAGTCAATGTTTTGTTTTACAATCCACAAAGGTACGAAAAAGTTGTCACACACACACACACACACACACACACACACACACACACACACACACACACACATATATATATATATATATATATATATATATATATATATATATATATATACTAGCTGTACCCGGCCATGCGTTGCTGTGGTTCAGTTTGTTAAAATGGAACACATTCCTCAAGAAAAATTGCATTTTGTTCGTTTATTTACTTTTATTATTTTTTGCAATTTTTTAATCAATAAAAGTTGTTATTTTTTCTCCCCCAAAAAAGATTAATTTTTTACCATAAATTGTTAGGTGAAAGTTGTTGTTTTTTCAGGAAAACTTGCACTTTTTTTAAAGAAATTTGTCAGTAAACGTTTCTCTTTGAAAACGGAATTTTTATTATAAAAAGAACAGATGAATGCTTTACATGAACACTGTAAATAGTTATGTGAAAGTAGAGAAAAATTTTATTCTTTTTTTCAAGAGAATGTACAAATTATTTTTTTTAACAGATGTTCAGAAAATAAACAGAAAAATACTTCCATCATTAATTATGCAAAAAAATAAATAAAATGTTGATTTATTGTTTCAACATAATGCTTATAAATTACGATAAAACTTGCTGAGTATGTGCTGTTTTACGGTTGTTGTAAAAATGGAACGGAAACTTAAATCTCACTTCGTTTTAATCTTTCTTAATTTTTTGTGTCCCCCCTCAAACGAATATAATCAAAACAGTAACATTCAACAATTGTACTTTATGTATATAAAACATAAAATATTTATTAAAAAAAAAAAAGTTAATAACGAAAGGGAAATAATTCCATTTTTAAACGAAAAAGTCAGTTTGGTATATCTTTTTGTTATTTTTTACATAAGTCCAGCTTACCATTCACATTGGAAATGTCGACATTTATAGGTTGTAGGGTACGTTTACAACGAATAAACACTCCAATCTAGTAGATGTATCAGAATTTTTGACACTCTTATCACGAAACTGCGAATAAAATATAAAAATCTCGTAATTTCTCTTTTAAAAGTGGGTTGTTTATTTTCTTTATGGATTATACTTCCAAAATAAACTAATAAAGTTATTTTAAAAGTAATAGAAATATTTTTTTTATTTTTTTAAAAACTAGTGAATTTTACGAACTCAATATTTTTCAATTTTTACACTTTAAAAATATATCAAAATTTTTCTATTGATTCTATTTTTACGATATTTTCAGGGTCAATGTGAAATTTTATGCCCTTTCCAATAAACCGAATATAATATTTTAGACAAACGTTTTTTTTTAATTCACGCCCCCCCATTTTCAAGTGTCTATTAAAAAGTAAATAATTAATTTACTCACCAAAGTTTTATATATCACAAATTGAATAATAATAATAATAATGGTCAATTAGTAATATATTCAAATGTAAAACAAAAAAGTAGTGTTTTTTAGAAATTTACCTGTAAAGTTCGAAGTTTAAAACCTGTTTTTTTTAAAACCACGTTGTTTGTTTTTTTTCTTTTGTTTTTGTTTTTTATGAAACCTTGGTCCTTGCTCCTTTAATTGAAAAAAAAATAGGGCTTGAATTACATTTTTCGAGGAGTTATAAGCTTGGAAAGACAGGAGGTCGAATAATTCACGCCTCCCATTTTGAAATGTCTATTAAAAAGTAAATAATTTACTCACCAAAGAGAAAAGGTTAATAAATAATGTATTCAAATTTAAAACAAAAAAAGTAGTGTTTTTTAGAAATTTACCTGTAAAGTCCGAAGTTTAAAACCTTTTTTTAAAAAACACAAAACACGTTTTCTGTTTGTTTTTGTTTTTGTTTTTTAATGAAATCCTGGTCCTTGCTCCCTTAATTGAATTTGATTCCTTTTTTTCAAGAGAAATTAGGGCTTGAGTTACATTTTTCGAGGAGTTATAAGCTTGGAAAAACGGGGTGGAATTATTCACTATTTTTCACGAAATTTCTGACACACCTACCAATCTACCCATGTTAAGAACGGCTTTCGGAATAGGCACCCCTAACCTTGCCAACATACCCGAAAAGCTATAAAAGTTGATGTGTCAAATGTGAACGATGAGTTGGACGTAATGTAAAAATGTACTGAATTTAAAAGGGAACGAAATTCAAATTTCCGTTCCATTTTTACAACAACCGTAAAGCAGAGCATTCTATGCAAATTTTACCTAACTTACTGTATTAATGCTATTTTTTTTAAGCAAAAAAAAAAAAATTTAGGTTTGGCTATAAATTCCTAAACTCATTTCACCCTAAATAATTTAGGTGACTGAAATAGGAATCTAATTGAATCTTTAATTTCCTGAATAGTATGCGAGAATTCATTTTTCTTCGAGTTATATCGAATTCATTAATACGGACTTTAGGGGCTTTTTTCGTAATGTTACTGTAAAATTATTTTTTATTGTTACAAATTACGATGCTTTATTTATATAAAAAAAGCAAAAATAAATTCTTGCGTTTTTTATTTACTACTGAAAACCATAACTTTAGTAAAGGTATTTTTGTTTAAACAAAATAAAACATTTTCACTAAGAGTTAAGTAAAAATAATTAGTTCATTATATTCTGCGATCATTATTTGATAAATACTGCAATTTTCATTAAAATTGGTTAATTTCCTGATTTTTGGTGAATTTTTAAGTAAAGGGAGGGGTCAAAATGTTTATCCACTTTGAGCGTCGGCATTCATTTTGCCTGTACCTAACATTTTTCGATGAATATTTGATAGGAAAGCGACCACGTGTGATTAATTTATCAATAATCATGTGATTAAACCCATTGAAAATTTACCGATATTGTAAACACATTCTGTTTACATTAAGCCTGTAGTGTTTTTTAGTGATGCAGTGTTGGCAACTGAGATTTAAAAAAAAACCCGCGAGATCAGGAGAAAGAAATCTCCAGAAAATCGCTAGATTTTTAACTTTTATCATCTGAAATTTTCAAAAATCGCTAATTCCCCCCACCAAAAAAACTCCCTATTTTAACTTCCTACCATAAAAAATTATAAATATAGTATATTCAATATATAAAATGTTCCGTGTTTTCTCACTATATGTTTCTGGAATTATATTGAAGCGGTTAGCTCCCGTATTTTATCAGCTAGTTTTACCTGTTTTTTCAGAGAGGGTATTTTTTTTTTTTTTTTTGCAGGAAACAAATCATAAACTTAAACTTTTTATAATAAAAGTTAAATTGAAATATACTGCAAATTAAACATCACAATAATGGTGCAACATATTTTGAAATTAGAAGAATAAAAAAAACAAAAAAACTTTGTTTTAGCATGCTAAAAGTATTTAGGTTGGTAGATAATTAAATTCTACTGTATTGATATAATTTTTTTTTTTTTTGCTGTTGTTTCTTGCTTTTTACAATTGTCGACTAAATACTTCTAAATTTCGTATTTTAAACTAAACTTCAAAGGTTGGAATGCCCCTCCCCCACCTAAAATGTACTTGGAAAAATCGATTTTATAGCGAGATTTAAGAATGGTTAGCCGAAAAAAAGGTGAAAAACAAAACAAATAATCAATAAATAATTGTTACCAAAGGCAATAAATGCTACTTTTTTTTTACTTACATAAATGAATTTATTTTATGTTTTAAAGTATTTTCAAGCGCTTGCGGGTGTGTGGGGGCGAAATACCTCCAGATTTTCTAGAATTTCCCGCTAGATTGCAAACGAAATCGCCAGATCTAGCAGGAAAACCGCTAAATTAGAAACACTGGCCACGTGACAGGAAGCGGTAATAAATAATTGTCCCTAAATAAAAAAAAATGGCCTATATGTACAAAGAAACCCACCTATATATTATAGAAAAATTAAGTATAATGTTATAATTAAAAAGGAATATATAAAAACACACATGGATATAGTAAACATATTATACCAAAACATGGAAGCCATCCGTCCAGTGGTTTTTTAGACAATTAATTGCGAACGAACCAAGAATTACATTTTTATATATATAGATATTGCGCCGTGGCCCATATGGTTAGATCGTCAGTATTGCACACTTCATGCGTACGACGACCTGAGTTTGCACCTATGTCAGAGCACGTCACTGATGAGATGCAGTACATCGAAACCCATTTTGGGTCTGGAGTAGTCTGTTGTCGATGCAATTGCTCGATTCTATCTAATTCTGGGTTCTAGCTTTATCGCGAAAAGTGTATGTGAACAGGTATTTATATATCTATCTATAATCTCCTCTTGATGCCTAATATATATATATATATAGTCATCCACATATAGTACTGTTTCGCTGTTTCACAGCTCATCAGTGCGGCTAGACAAGCAACTACCTCAATCCAAGATCGAAATCCGACCGCCCTAACAGAAGTCGGAGCTTCTAACCATTGCACTATTCAGCTGCTGCTATGCGCACAGTGAATTAACAATCTCTTGACATTGTCCAAAGTATCTAAGCTCAATTTGTTTACACAAAGAGCATCGCTTCATATGCTAATGGTAATTTGTATATTACTTCCCAATATGCTCAACCCAAGATAGAGAGCATTGTAGTCATCCACATACAGTACTGTTTCGCTGTTTCACAGCTCATCAGTGTGGCTAGACAAGCAACTACCTCAAGCCAGGATCGAAATCTGACTGTCCTAACGACAGTCGGAGCTTCTAACCATTGCACTATTCGGCTACTACTATGCGAGCAGTGAATTAACGATGTTTTGACATTGTCCAAATACCTAAGCTCAATTTGTTTACACAAAAAGCATCGATTAATACGCTAATGGTAATTAGGATATCACTTCCTAATATGCTCAACCCAAAATAGGGAGCATTCTTTGAAGTCCTGACAATGACTTAAAAATAAAAAATAAAATAAAATGGTGGCTGAAATCCACCCCCAAAAATGTTACCATGACATTGTTTTGGTGGGTTTTTACCACCATTTTGGCTTTATTTTTTATTTAAAAGTCATTGCCGAGACTTCAAAAATGTAAAGATACAATGCAGCTATTGTTTCTTGTTCACACGTAGCGCTCAACACTACAAAAAAATCTTGCCTTTGATAACATTTATTATATATATATATATATATATATATATATATATATATATATATATATATATATATATATATAAAACAAATATTATCAAAGGCAAGATTTTTTTTTTTACATGGGCATCACCACTTATCAAGACCCAGAAGCCACTCGAGGATAAGGATACAAGAGTGTACAGTATTCAATTGGACAATATAGTACTCGTTAATAATGGAAATTTGGTAAATTAGATCATACGGTATCACTGGTAGAATACTTAACATAATTAAATCCTTCTTAGATAAGAGAAAAATCCAGGTTATCCTCGACGGTCGTACATCTAAACAATATGATATAAATGCGGGAGTGCCTCAGGGGTCTATCCTTGGACTTCAATTGTTCCTTTTTTTTTTCTTTTTTTTTTTACATAGGCATCGCCACTTATCAAGGCCAAGAGACCACTCGAGGATAAGGGTTGAAGAGTGTACAGTAGAAATTGGATAATATAGTAACCGTTAGTAATGGAGATTCGGTAAATTTGTTAACTTATATGGAACGGCTCATCAAGAACTTGTTTACGTTGGACTTGAAGACAACCATATTGTAGTCAGCTGGAAAGCAGGCAAACGGAATACAGTTCCACAGGTGTGCAGTTCTAAAAAAGAAACTTTGTTCATGGAATCTACGTTTAGGTTTAGGCACAGAGTGGGGAAATTATTGATAGTGTTTTCAGCTAGATGAGTGTTTCTCGTGAAAGTTTGGCGAAGGTGGACCATAGATTGGAGCTCAGCAGAGCACTTGCCATGAAAATAACGATAAAGCAGAGACAAACTCGCAATGTCTCTTCTGTGGGAAAGAGGTTGCAGGGAAGAGAAAAGGGAATCTCCTACAAGGCTACTTTTCTACCTAGCTGGATAAGTTTTAGTGTTTTTTTTCTTTATTTATTTTTAAATGTTTATTCGGGTCAAAAGCAAGTAGTATTGAGCGTTACGTTAGAACAAAAAAATAGTCGCGATATCTCTTTACATCTTTGGAGTCCCGACAATGACTTCAAAATAAAAAATATAACAAAATGGTGGCAGAAACCCACCCCAAAAAACATTTATTGGGCGGGTTTTTACCACTATTTTGCTTTTTTTTTTCTTTAAGTCATTGCCGAGACTTGAAAAATGTAAAGAAACAATGCATCTACTTTTTCTTGTTCTCATGTAGCGCTCAACACTACTTTATTTTTGTTTTTTGGAACTGAATAAACATTTTACGTTAAATAAAAACATTAAAAACGTAACTCATCTTACCTTAATATTTATTTCTTATATATATATATATATATATATATATATATATATATATATATATATATATATATTTGACAACTTTTCTGTACCTCTTTGGATTGTAATACAAACCGAAATCAAACAATTAAAAAAAAAAATAATTAAAACTATTTCATTTTTTATCTGGTGATTGGACAAATGTTTCGATCATTCTGTAATATTATATGATGATGGAGATTGTTTTTTTTTTGTTTTGTTTTTTTACACAGGCATCACCACATTATCAAGGCCAAGAGGCCACACGAGGATAAGGGTTAAAGAGTGTACAGTAGAAATTGGACAATATAGTAATCAATTCGGTAAATTTGTTAACTTATATGGAACGGCTCATCAAGAACTTGTTTACGTTAGACTTGAAGATAACCATATTGTAGTCAGCCGGAAAGCAGGAAAACGGAAGATAATTCCACAGGCGTACAGTTCTAAGAAAGAAGCTTTGTTTCATGGAATCTACGTTTAGGTTTAGGCACAGATAAAGAGTGGGGAGAATTATTGATAGTGTTTTCAGCTAGACAAGTGTTTCTTGTGAAAGTTTGGCGAGGGGGGGACCATAGACTGAAGCTCAGTCGAACACTTTCCATGAAAATAACGATACATCAGAGACAAACTGGCAACATCTGTGTAAAAAAAAAAAAAAATCTCCATCATTCCATTAATTATAGAATCAACTTACTCATAAAAAAAGAAAGAAAAAGAAATTCAAAAACTACCGGACCAATATACCCGCTGAACCAAGTGCAAGAGAGATTCAAACAATTGCAGTGAAAGGGATGGTTAGAAGCTTACAAAGATCTCTCGGTTGAAATACATGAGATAGTAGGTGAATGTCTTGCACCTGGTAGGTAGCCCTATCCCCAGCTTAAGAAAAATTAAAAAAAAAAATAACGAGAAAAAAATAATCCTTTCGTTTGATTCACAGGGAGAGATGTTTTTCATTCCATTCACCATGATCTGATAGAAGTTATTATTATTTTACATTTTATTCTGACTTATTGTTAAGAATCGAACCTATAACTTTTAAAAGACTGTTACTTAGAGCTGATTTTTATGATCCATGTTTGCAATTCTAGTATGAATTTTGACTGCTTCAGACCTAATTTTGTCTAACTGTGTAGTTATTAGTGGTTATTCACTTCGGCATTCTGCATAAGTTCTCGAGTTCAACAAAGATGTTTAACGTCAAGGGTGTGAGTTCCATATAGAAAGGTTGTTTTAATTTGAATAAAATATGCATCAAGTGCGCTTGAAAGCCAAATCACAACGTAATATTAGGACAATAAACGAATATTTTACTTGTTTGAAATTTATCACAAATATATTTCAGAGGTATACTCCATCTTCAGTGTGTTGTTTTGTTTCTTTTTTTTCTTTTCTTCTTCCTTGCCATGTTGCAAAGTTGGAGAAAGAAGTCTGTAAAGAGCTGCGCGTTGTATCTGAAAACGTGACCCCCCCCCCCCAAAAAAAAGTGACGTCTTTGCTGTTGTGTCCATCACCAAACCAGAAGTGGCGAAGGTTTAAATTTAGGCTAGTCAACTGAAAAGAGGGATGACTTTTGAAAATATCGGCGATAAAAGCGACCCTTCCTTGTAGAAAAGTACCTAGTTGAGGGTGGAGGAATTAATGTTTTTAGCCATGTTTTCGATATTTGTCATCCGAAGATCAAGCTTCAAAACAATACAAATCTCGTGAAAATCCATCGCCTCTGTCAAAAGTTTTAGGCAGACATACATACATACAAACATACATACATACATACATTTAAACAGACAGGTGTGGTTTATACAATAAATTTATATAATAAGCTTAGCCCATATAAATTGTATATTTGTTGTGGCCTTTTTTTTTTTTCTTTTTTTTTTACACAGTGATCACCACTTATCAAGGCCCGGAAGCCACTCAGGGATAAGGGTTATTGCAAGTACATTACGTTAGTGTGGAGATTTGATGAAGTGTTTAATAATAGTAATAATCAAGACAAACACAGTGGTATAATTAACAAAAAGATGCATTGGCAGAAAGTATGTTTCAGAAGTATACATCATGATTCTGGAGCCATAACTGCCATGAATCGCAGGGCTTACTTCTTTCCCATCTTTATCAACCTTTATTGAAACTTATTTGAGTGTTTTGTTAACGTATCCATTTTCTATAACACACAAAAAGACATTGACTTTTGTATATCATTGTGGTCTTGCAGGCCAGTAATAATCAAGACAAACACAGTGGTATAATTAACAAAAAAAGTATTGGCAAAAGTATGTTACAGAAGTATACATCATGATTCTAGGGCCATAACTGCCATGAATCACAGTGTTTACTTTTTTCCTTGGTTTTGCTGTGGCCTTCTTTCCTACTGCAGGAAGATGTGACATGAGGTCGGAGGTGGGCCAGAGTCAAGCTAGTACCCCTAAAGAAAAAGCAATCTGGCCTTTTAAAAATTGCACGGGCAACCCATTGACATTCCCTGATCAGGGAGCCTCAGATAGTAAGCAATAAACTTACTTCATCCCAAAGAGAAAAGCAAGGCCTGAGAGGGGGGACCTCCTACGACTATTCAGAACTATTCCCTCAGTCTGACAGATAAAAGATCACAAGAATGATGATTTAGTTGCTGCTGGACTGATTGTCTAGATCAGAACCTCAACTGGTATTTCTGTCAACCTCATTGGTCAACAAAAGATGGCGCTAGTGGCAGGGTATTGGCAGTACACGTGTTGTGTAATTCGGACTACTCTTTGTTGATAAAAAAATCATGTGAACTCTCTTTTGTTTACTTTTGAAATTTTTATTTAAAATAGAACAGGAAACTTTGTACACATGTGTGTGAGAGAGAGAGAGAGAGAGAGAGAGAGAGAGAGAGCGACAGGCAACAGAAAATCGCCTGCCTCGTTACATTTAATTACGTTGTATGCACCCCCCCCCCTACGCAAGTGCTGACATTTCGTGTCCACTCACTTCAGTTGTCAGCAGGAAAAGAGGTTGAGACCCCCTCTGATAGAAATCACGTGGTTTCTTTAACTTCTGCTTTTAGGTTTCCCACCACCGCCTTTTATGGTGCCACTCAAACCCCTACATCTGGGCGTTCCTTTCATTATCTAATAAATTTGCCACTACAGAAAGTGCCTTACACCTGACATAATCCTCTACTTGCGTAATAGCCAGATATATCCTAAGTTGGAGTGTATTTTTATGTTTGTGAAAAAAAAAATATATATATGCATATATTACCTGGGTTTTTACGCTGATCTGAAAAATAATATTAAAATCAACCCTATGGGTGAATATTTAGAGATTTTCTAAAAAATCGGAACAAGTAAGTGTATCGGAATCTGAAAATATATTTGAATTGTCTCTATACAGGTGATGTGAATTGTTTATTTGTTTCTTTAGCATCATTCATGATGATTTTATTGGCGTTCATTTCCCCCCGATATCTTTCAATTAAGAATTATTTCTAAAAGGATATCCGGTACTTACAGAAGAGACCACATGAAGGTTGCCAACATCCCTAAACGAATGTGTCTCTGTAGAACGAACTGGATTCGAACTCAACACCCTCAGATTTTCAGTCCATGTCATTAACCGTACACCCCAATCTTGCAAGAACTACTGAAAGTGTTGGCTGATGAATGTAGTGCTATTGTTTGCCAAGATCTCAACCCATGGCCGACACTCATAAAATATGGAACCCCAGATAATGTATAACACTTGATAAGTCTGCCAATGTAGAACCCAGCAGATTGAAAGTCGTGATAAATTTCAATCGAGTATGACACAGGTCACTACTGTGATGGGTGACGCCCTCCCTTAAATTTCTCCAATTGTTCTTCACATTAAACTTCTGCTTTCGCCTGCATCAATTGACTGCCATTCCTCACACTACTTTCACTATTCATATGGCGGTTTTTGAAACAATTGAGTCCTTTCATTTTGGCAGAATATAATGTGCATATTATTCCAGTGTGTTAGGGCTAAGGTTAGGATTAGGGTTAGGATTAGGGATGTCCACTAATGATGGATATGCATGATTTGGTGAATTTTTGAGCATTGTGCAAACGTGACGTACAGATGCTGAGCGGGCTCAATTTCGGTTTTTAGTTTGCTTAGCAACCGCTATGGAATTCTTTTTAGTTGGTTGGCTTTATTGTCAGACTTGGCTAGTGCTACATCTGCTAATAACCCATAATCATTTACGATGTTCATTGTAGCATTTTGTGGATATATATATATATATACAGGGTGTCTCAATAAAATGTCTACGCTTTAAATTATCTCAACTTGCTTCTTGAATACACTATGCCATGTTCTCAAGAGATGTTTAGGTATAAAGAATGACATTTCCCCACTATAATCATGACGTAAGAGCATAGCTTGATAGTCACATGCGAAACAGATAGTTAGGATGAAGAGGAAGGATCGAGTACATCCATGATCATCGGATTTAACCCCCCCCCCCCCGGATTTTCCCCTATTTGGGGAAGTGTGGGGGGGGATGAATGCTAAACACAAGATTCACACCACAAAATGAGCTACAGTGAATGAGTTGAAAGCAACCATTGAAAGAAGATGTGTCAACATACCAATTGAACTAATTAAGAACGTTTTCGATTCAATGAGTGAGCATTGTCAGCTGTTCATGGACCACAATGGCCAATAATTTGAACACTTTCGATAATTAGCTGATTTCTATATTTGTTCACAGTATTTTGATGTATGAAACTTTTCTTTCTTATAATAAATGTTGTTTTTTTGTCATTTAAAGAGTGTATACATTTTATTAGATACCATATATACACACACACACACACATATATATATATATATATATATACACACACACACACACACACACACACAGTAGCGTCCAAAACTAAGGGACACCATTTTAAAACCTAATATGTGTTAGAAATAACAACTGTGAAAAGCTGAAATTTTGACTACTGGTAGTCGTTATCATCCATAATAGCATACTAAAATTTGAATTGTTTGTAATATAATTATTATTAAAAATGACCAATATCGCAGTCACCAACCTGTTTATCCCACCATTACCTTCTAATTTTAAATTGTCATTATCACAATTAGAGTAGATAATTATATCTAGGCATGGAGATAAATTAATTATATAAATTTTGAAATTTTATTATTATTGCTATACAACTTCCAAAGTTTAGCTTAGTAAGTACATAAGAAAAGCTATGATGAAATATGAGAGATAGTAGTGAGGGTGGGGAAGTAGATGAGCGCGTGAGGGGGGGCGAGTAGGTAGGAGAAAGACATGCTTTAGAATCACCACCTTCTTTCCATTCTTCCTTCTTTTCCTTTTTTCTTTTCTTCTTTTCTTCCTTGCATCTTATTTTTTCTTCCTTATCCTTTAACGTCTTTATTAGTTGGGCCCGATAGTGGTAGAGCGGGGATGTACAAGTGGGCAACATAAGTTGCACATTTTATGACCACATATAAAATTCTAGTCAAATTATAAGAATTTTTATAGCTGAATAACTCCGGTTAAATCTGAAACCCCTTTTTAGAATTTTTTTTTTTTTTTTTTTACATGGAAGTCACCTCTTGTCAAGACCCAGAAGCCACTCGGGGATAAGGGTTATTGCGTGTACAGTAATCAATGGGATAGTGTTATAGCATTCGTTAGTATTGGAGATTTGATAAAGTGTCATTACTTAAGGGGGCGGTTCATTAGGAATTTGTTTATGTTGGACTTGAAGACATCCAAGTTGAAGTCAGGTGGGAAACAGGCAAGCAGTAGAGAGTTCCACAGGCGTGCAGTTCTAAGAAAGAAGCTTTCTTCATGGAATCTACATTTTGATTTAGGCACAGATAAAGAGTGGGAAAATCACATTCTCTGCTGATTGAACTTATACACACTAGTATGTTTAAAATTTAGGGTGGCCATCACACACATGCTATTTTTTCTAGTCTTCCATTCTCTCTCTCAATCTTTACCACCCTCCTCGCATCCTTTCCCATTCATTCCTATATCTCAACACAAACCCAAATTCGCATTTACATACAACCGAATCTTATTTTTCACAACATTTAACAGAATCTCATGATATTAATTCCCTGTGATGAAGAAAACCCAACATTTTCATTGCAAGCTTTGCTTTCGCATAAGCTATATCGTTTGAAAAGGTCTCTAGGTATTGGTAACTAGCTGACTGAAACATGTTCATGACTGTGTAGCAACATATTACTGCTTATGTAAAACAAATAAAGAATATTATATATACTATATATTTTTTTTACAAAGGGGGGCACCACTTATCAAGGCCCAGAGGCCACTCGAGGATAAGGATTAATGGGTACACATTAGTCATTGTGATTTTAGCATAGTAAACATTAGTGAGAATTTTGTAACTTGGATTACTTAGGGGGGCGGTTTAGTAAGAACTTGTTTACGTTGGACTTGAAGATAATCAGATTGTAGTCAGCTGGAAAGCAGGCAAACGGAATAGAGTTCTACAGGCGAGCAGTTCTAAGAAAGAAGCCCTGTTCATGGAATCTACGTTTAGGTTTAGGCACAGATAAAGAGTGTGGGAAATTGTGGATAGTGGTTCTGGCTAGACGAGTGTTTTTCGTGAAAGTCTGGCGAGGAGGAGGCCATTGATTGAAGTTTAGATGTATATATTATATATTATAAATATATTATATATATTATGTATATTATAGATATATATATATATATATATATATATATATATATATATATATATATATCCATATATCTATAAAAGTGAATGTGTCTGTATGTGTCTGTGTACATTTCTCTACGCAATAACTCTGTGAATTTTTAGTCTACAGACTCGCAATTTGATATACAGGGTACTGAGATGTGGGAAAATCGATGTGATCGGTTTTGGGCCAGAAATTTGGCGATTAACGGGTCAAAGTTCAACGATTTGATCTTTGAGAACTCTACCAAACTCCTCTGACAATTTTGGGTCTACGCACTTGAAATTTTAGATATAGGTTCCTTGGACATGGATCTAACTAAATAACTTGATTTAAACCCAAAATAATAAATTTTAAGGGGTTATAATAGGGGTCAAAGTTAAAAAAAAATTGACCTTTGCAGTCTCTTCCAAATTACTCAGAGAATTTCTAGTCTAAATATTTTAAATTTTACATAAAGGGTATTCAGAGATAGGGCAAGCTTTTTCATCAGTTTGGATCGAAAATGTTTAGTTACCAATATATAAATATATGTATGTATGTCTGTTTGCATGTCTGCCTTAAACTTTCAATAGAGGCGACGGATTTTACCAAGATCAGTATCGTTTTAAAGTTCGACCTTCCATACGACAAATATCGAAAAATTGGCTAAAAACATTTGGCGGTGGTCATAACAGCATAAACGTTAGGTTTTACCCCGTTCTTTTCCTCCTTTCCGGTACGGGTTCGAGCCTGCCTTCCTACTACCACTTTTCTTTTTTTTTTTTTTGCTCAACATACACATCCAAACACTCTGGCAACGCCGGGCTGAAATGCTAGTTATATATATTATAGATATTATATATATATATATATATATATATATATATATATATATATATATATATATACTTTTTTTACATGGGGTCACCACTTATTAAGGCCCGAAGGCCACTCAGGGATAAGGGTTATTGCGTGTACAGTAATCAATGAGATAGTATTGTAGTAATCATTAGTATTGGGGGTTTTGATAGAGTGTCTTACTTAAGGGGGCGGTTTTTCAGGAGTTTGTTTATGTTGGACTTGAAGACATCCAAGTTGTAGTTAGGTGGAAAACAGGCAAGCGGCAGAGGGTTCCACTGGCATGCAGTTCTAAGAAAGAAGCGTTGCTCATGGAATCTACGTTTGGATTTAGGCACAGATAGAGAGTGGGGAAAATTATTTAAAGTAGTTTCAGCCAGACAGGTGTTTCTCGTGAAAGATATTATGTATATTATAGATATTATATATATTATTGATATATTATATATATTACATATATATTATATATATTATAGATATATTATATATATTATAGATATATATATTATAGATATATTATATATATTATGTA
Source organism: Euprymna scolopes (assembly GCF_053919585.1). NCBI lineage: Eukaryota > Metazoa > Mollusca > Cephalopoda > Sepiida > Sepiolidae > Euprymna > Euprymna scolopes. The sequence continues at coordinate 53,844,989 of NC_136524.1, forward strand.
TATTATAGATATTATATATATTTTATATATTATAGATATTATAGATATTATAAATATTATATATTATAGATATGTATATATATTATAGATATATTAAAGATATATATATATATATATATATATATATATATATATATATATATAGATATAGATATTATATATCTTATAGATATTATAGATATTATGCATATTAATAGTTTTTACGTACATAAACGCTATCCATGAACACATATTTCTTGCTAATTAGCTGTTATGGCTTGACTTTGGCAAGGATCGAACCCACAAACCTATTGTCTATAGTCTGATGTTTTAAGAAAAATTAACTTAAGATGAATCTAGGGAGAAATCAGTTAAATTTAAGTCATAATACCAGAGTTGTGTGTTTTTTTTTTTTTTTTTTTTTTTTTTTTATCTTTTGAGAAAAGGAAGCCAAGGAGATTTCTCTTCAAAAATCTTTCTATATACCTAACCAAGCATGATTCTTTTTTCTTTTATACTGAAACTAATTACGTATGTCTCCCCTCTTTCTCTCTCACTCACAAACACGCACGCACCACCACTCCCTCCCTACACACACACACACTGAAAGCTTTTACCTCTTTCCTCCTTTCGTCCTCTGCCTGATTGATTTTTAGCATATAGCGCAAACGCTTATACGTTTATTTATAGAGGAAAGATAAAATGAATTTGTTTTATATCCATCGGAATCATCCAGAAAATTTAGCTTTTCCATCGAAGCTAAAATAAACCTAATAAATGCGGAATATTATTTCGCATCAAAAATATTTAGACGTCTTTTGCTATGTAATACAGTAAAGACGGATCTTTTTTTCAAAGTTTTTCGTGATCGATAGCTTTGTTTCAAATCAAATTGATAGATATTCATTGTTCATCTATATTTTTCACTCAGACCATTTTTTTTTTCTATTCATTCACTCGTGTCAATGTTACCCGTTGCTATTTTTTTATATGCTTGAATTCGTTATTTATGATCCATAGATTTATGCTTCATTGATATTTAAAATAAAAAATTATTTATCACTTCATCATTTTTTTTTTTTTTTTTACCACACAAACAGACAAAATTTAAAAGCATCGCTTTTGGAATTGGAAATTATGGTCCCAGTTTTATAAATCACCTAAAAAAACAAAGTAGCATGGGGGTGGGGTTCATATGATTTGGATTCTCTGGACTACTGTTCTCATGAGTTATTTTCACAATGTTTTCATTGGTGTAACCCCTGTCTTCTTTAGGTGTATGTTGTCAAACTCGGGAATCTTTCTGTCAAACTCTGGAATCTGCACAGAATTTCAGACAGAGACCGCTTTATTTAATCCACTGGGGTAGCTTGCTCTTGTTTCATCAGCCATGACTGGGTAGAAGTCCTAAGCAATTCACAGTTGTATTTTAAGTGTCGCCTGCACTGAGGATTGAATCTTCAACCTTAGAAGAGTATAACATACAACTGAATTTTATCAAGTACTGTATCCATTACATCACAGACCCTTGTGAACGTTGCATTCAAAATTTCATGCAGGTTCTAGGCAGAAAAATTCCTCAGCTCAACAAGATACGCCTGAAGGAAGGTGGAGATTGCATCGATGAGATCCGTAGTCCAAATAATCCAAATAATAATACGGATTTAGAATCGGAATTGGGAATTTAGAGCAGAATCAGTAATTGTACCAGAATCGGAGAATCGTCCCATCATGACTTATGGCATTAAAAAGAAAGAAAGATTGTCTTATCTAGAAATGGTAGGAAATAATCTTATTATAAATTTTCCGTGTGTGTGTGACGCGGTTTATCTCAGCCTACAGGCAACCCACTCAAGCAAGTAAGGTACCGAAATGAAGCTTATGACCCAGCAGATGTTTTAGTGATATTTATATCCATGTTTGGTGTATAGAAATGCACAAAAATAACGATTTACTAAACAACATTTTATTTACTGGATATTTTTCCGGTACAAGGACTCAAGTTTGCCCAGCTGGGCAAACTTGAGTCCTTGTAATAAAAAAGTCCTGGATTCACCCCAAAATGAAATCAATTATATTTTGGCTAATGTTTCACTTTCCTATAGAATGTCTATTGAATTTTAGTGCATGCTTTTTGAAGATACTGAGTGGACAGACAAACAAAAAATAACAAACAGACAGACAAATATGAAGGAATGCACAGGGAAAACGAAGATGCATATATCCAAAGCAATGGCAGAAACTTTAGTCTGGAGCGAAATGGGACTGTAAATGTATTGTATCATTTAATGCTAAGTTTCTGTCTTTTAACATTTACAAGAAACCTTTTCGATCACTGATTGCCATGACAAATAACATTATACCCGAGACCTCTTCGTTCAAACTCCATGACTTAACATTCACAGGCAACATGAGTTAGAAGAAATACATTGGGGTCATTGCCAAGATTGTTGCAAAGAAGGTAGGCTCCCTCTACCATACTAGAAAATTACTCACACTAGAACTTAAATACCGCTCTGTGCTGCGGCTGAATAGACCAAGCCTGTGGCGATATTCATTCACATTAAACCCTCTACATAATCACACCAGTGTTTGCTCAGAGATGTACCGGCGATCTCATTTTGCATTGTGTTCTGCAGTCCTGAGTGTGCTGCCTTAGAATTGTGTGAACGAACATGTATCACTGTCACATTTTCAGAGTTGTGTATTGTATAACTATTGTGATGTTCCTAAATTTTATGTATTTCCTAATTAGCTTAGTAACTTCTGTCTATTGTTAACGGGTTTTATCACCATGATTAAATAAAGGAAGGGAAAAAAGTATCCTTTATCTTTATAAAGCCAAGATTTGTACATGCATGAATATTGTTGCCTAATTTGGGATCGTGCATTTACCACTAGTCTCTTGTTCTTAGGTATACTTTTATATGAAAGGCTCCTTCCGTGTGTGTGTGTGTGTGTGTGTGTGTGTGTGTGTGTGCGCATGCAAGTTCGTTTTCTGTGAACTTTGAAAAGGTTGGGTTCATTTTTTTAAAAATGTTACATACTTGAACTTTATGTGCTTAGGAGTGTTCTAAGATAGGTTATGTATCAGAATGATTTTGATAAGTATCGAAAATCGATAACTGAAAAAATCCAATCAAAAAAGGAACATGTTGATTTTGACCAAAGTTAACACTCTTATACAGCTTAACATCACAAGTACATTTTAAAAGTTTTATCACCGAACAAGCAGGAGGGTCCTGTGTATAAAATCAACAGTAGGTTCTTTGATAAGACAAGGCTTTGTTCAAAATGAACGCTTCCACTTACCATGATACTTGATTTTTGTATTTTAAACTTTAATTAAAGCTATTACATAAAAATAATTTTATAAAATCAACAATAGTTTCTCTACAATGCAATGTAGATTACAATATATTGTGGACTACACCAGTTCGGAGGTGTATGTAAAGCTTTATCCTGGTGCACTGCATTGCTAGCATTATATATGTGTTGTGTAAATTTAAATTAGAATTTGTGAGTTTAAGAAGCCAGTACAACGCAAGATATATATATATATATATATATATATATATATATATATATATATATGACCCTCCTAGAAATAGTTAAGCTACACTAATGATCAGTAAAACCGTGAAACGTGTTTGTAGATTACTGTTATATAAAATGCATACGAAATACGTTTATAAGCCAAATTACAATGCAATATTATGTAAAAGAAACAAAAATTTATTGCACTATATTGTAGCCCTACACAAACAGAACCTTAAAGCTAGATATCAGAGGTACATACTCTGTTTGTGTTGCATTGGATAGTAGCCATTTTCCAGCAGAACCTTACAATTAAATGTCAGAGATAAAAGCTATGTTGCTCTATAGGCACAATCTCCTAGCAGAACCTTACAATTGGATGTCAGGGATATGAGCTCTATTGTGTCGCAATGTACGGTAGCCGTCCTCTAGCAGAGCCTTACAACTCGATATCAGAGGTACAAGTTCTGTTGTGTCACAGTTTATAATAGCCATCCCTCAACCGGATCCTGCAACTGGATTTCAGGGGTATACATTCCATTGTGTTGTGATATATTGCAATCATCTTCCAGCCAAACCTTAAAACTGGATGTCAGGAATACATAGTCCATTTGTGTAGCATTGTATAGTAGCCGTCCTACAGTAGAACTTACAACTGGATGTTAGGAGTACAAACTCTCCACTTTCATGTGGCAGAACCTGCACTTATTGTTGTCATTGCTGAGGCCACTCATCTTCTCAAAAGTATTAGTAATCAAGGCTTGATCTTGGACAGCCATCATCATCTCGATAAACAGGAACTTCACAGGATTAGTTGAAAATATATACTGCTAATCATAACCCTCAATCAGAAGAAAAGTCGATTCTTATTTAGAATTCGACTTAATAATTAAAAAAATGAAGAAAATATAGATAAATCTTTAAGCACATACATTGATGTACATACTCGTCACAGAATGAAGATGTTACATTCCAAAAATCATATAAATTGATCAAGTTTCTTTTTTAATTAAGAAAATCAAATTTTACGATTTGTAGCAATCAATAATTTTTGGCAGCCATTGTTTATAAGTAAGGAGGGGGGCTCAATTCGACCTATCAAGATCAAAATCAGCGTTGTATTGAATATGATTTACTGTTAAAATCGCTAAAACTCGTAAAAAAAAAAAAATGATTTTGATAATTAAATAAAGAAAAAAAAAACGCGTGATCAATTGACGTGACTTTTGGAATATGGCATCTTCGTTCCTTGACGAGTATGTACATCATAAAGATTTTTCCTGCATTTTTTTTTTAATTAAGTCGAAGTCTAAATAAGCAGCCAACATTCTGTGTGATTTAGTTTTTTTTAATTTTTAAATCTTTACAGTTAGTTATCTGTTTTTTTGTTTTTTTTTTTAATCTTTACAGTTAGTTATCTGTTTTTTTTAAATTTTTTAAAAAAATCTTTACAGTTAGTTATCTGTTTTTTTTTATTTGTTTTTTTTTAAATCTTTACAGTTAGTTATCTGTTTTTTTTTCAATTTTTTTTTTAATCTTCACAGTTATCTGTTTTTGTTTTTTTTTCAATTTTTTTTTAAAATCTTTACAGTTAGTTATCTGTTTTTGTTTTTTTTTCAATTTTTTTTTTAAATCTTTACAGTTAGTTATCTATTTTTGTTTTTTTTATTTTTATTTTTTTTATTTATTTTTTTTTTAAATCTTTACAGTTATCTGTTAGCGTTTCCACTGACATTTTTGTCCAGCTGCTTTAAGCATGTCTTCCTCTGTTTAAAGGTCACCATGATTGATGTAAGTAAGAATAAGTAAGCTATCCCTGACACCTGTTATGTGATTTTAATGTGTTTATACTTTATGTATTTAAAACGTCTCTTCATCATTTCCTTTAACCTTTACAAAGTAATGTAATAAAAAAAAAACAAATTAATAATATAACTTTTACTTGTAGGGATAAAGTTTTTCAAAAGATTGTATCACTTTACCGTTTATACGTGCTAAGTGTAAGCGCATCATTTATTTTTAGACTTTTCTGTAAGTACTAGAATAATACCCGTCCCAGGACGAGTAAAATGAACCCTAGCCCCTCAAACAAAAGAGTTTTGCGTCACTTTTATGCCCTCCTCCCTTTATAAAGATTAAAATCTACATATACATGCGACTAAACCGTATGCATAGAAATCATTACTAGAATGTTAATTAAAATCAATAAATGATTTTGATTCTATAGAAAGAGGTCTAAAATTTAAAGCTTAAGGGCTCTTAAGAAAAACCCAAAATTCAGGGAACTTTGCTTAATTTTTAGTGTCAAATGACTATAGAAAACAAATTTAATGCAAATCTGATATATTTGAGATTTCAAATGGGAGGGGGAGGGGGATCCCATATTAATAACTCTATACCTGTTACCATAGTTTCTAGCTAGACTATACCCCCTTAACACAGGAGTAGGTAATACAGTAATTAAAAGAAAATGAGCAACTTGGATAAGTATATTTCATTCTAATCAAATGTGACAGAATAGTATCATGGCGTCTGTATTCATATGCTCTTCCTTAACCCTACTACTAATCCCAAGTCCGAGTGGCAATACAAAAAGAAATCGTAATCATTGAAGCTAGAAAGTTGAGGTAATAACTGTATATAGTGGGAGACGTCACAAAATGATGATGGCATTCAACTCTTATCTTCGAGTAGCTGTTGGGCCTTGATAATGAGAGGGAGTAGTGGATATCCTTTACTACATTTTATATATAACCACTTAGATAAAAGATAAGCAATGTCTATTATTATTATTATTATTGGCTCATATCGAGCTTTCACACAAGTCGTCAAAGATTTGATTGAAAAACTTGTGGTGTTCCCTGGAAGCTGAATGGCAACAAGTATCCCCAGACGTCCAGCACTCTCCACCTCCTTTGATAGCATTTGCAAATAAATTTACATTATCACAACAGCCACTTACCATTGATTTCTCGCTGGCAGTGGCCATTAGTCTATACTGGAATTTGAGTGGCACTAAGCCTCCCCAAGGTTCCAGTTCTCTTCGCGTCCAGTGGAGGTCTGATCAGCGCTCTCTCCTCAATCTTTCCATCCTCCTTGATCTTTCAGCTATTTGGTATCACACTTTTTTTTGGGGGGGGGGGAACGGTGATGAAACAATGGGAGAAGATGTGTGATGCAGATGTAGAACTTGTTGATATGCAGCTTCAGTGTTCTTCATTCCCTGTAACGCTTCTTTCTGTTTTGTCTCTGCAGCAGTTTGTCTGGCTCATGCATGTGGTTCATGTGTATTATTCTCCGCATTCAAGGGTTTTCCTTAATATTTCAGCCGTTTTCATTATCGTCAGTCGTTGTATATTTGCAGCCATTCCTCTGATTCCAATTTCTCCCATTCTTTTTCAAAGTTTTTTAGAATTATTCCTAGTGCTCCTACTATTATAGGTATTATTTTGGTTTTCTTCATTATCCAAATCCCTTTTAGCTCTCTGGCTAGCTCTGTGTATTTGCTCCGTTTCGCATTTTCTTTCATACTAACCCTGTTGTCAGCTGGGACAGCAAAATCTATGATTTGACGGGATTTTTCTTTCTTGTTAATTATTACGATATCTGGTCTTCATGCTTGGATGGGTTTGTCCGTCTGTATGTCCCTATCCAATAGGATTTTGTATTTCTCGTTTTGAAGTACTGTTGTGGGCTTATGCTTGTAATATTTTTCTGTACATTCAAGATGCAGTTGTTTGCATAATTCCCAGTGCACCACCCTCTCCACTTGGTCGTGCCTGTTTTTGTATTCCTTTGGGGCCAGTTTGCTGCATTCACTTACTATATGGTTATCATTTCGTCTCTTTGTCCACAGAGTCTGCATTTGCTGTTTTCTTGTATTTTATCGATTTTTGCTTTGATATGGTTGGTTCTTATCGAGTTATCTTGTGCTGCAGTTATTAGGGATTCAGTGTCTCAGTTTATATGTCCTTTTCGCATCCATGTCCAAATGTTTTCGTTATTTTCATCTTTTGTCATCCTTATGAATCTTCTGTGTAGTTGTTTCGCTCCCGATTTTTCTTTTCTTGTTTTGTCATTTATTTGTTTTCTGTTTTTTTTTTGTATTTTTTCAGTATCTCTCGCTGCCATAATTATCCTTCCAGTATTTTGCATCATGTATTTTTCTATTTCTTTTTTTGTACCATTCACACAGTCTTCTATGCAGACCAGTCCTCTCCCGCCGTCTTTCCTTTTCACGTAGAGTCTATCAATATCATCCTTTGGGTGTAGTGAATTGTGCATGTTCATGAGTTTCCTGGTCTTCTGATCGAGCTGTCTCAGTGCTTCTTTTGTCCACCCTATAAACGGTCCAGAGTATCTTACTAGTGATGCTGCCCATGTATTTATATCTTTTATTAGGTTTCTGCTATATAAGTTCGTTTCCAGGAGTTTTCTTATTCTCCTGAGGTATTCCTTTCCAATTCTCTCTTTCATTTCTGTTGCTTTGATGATGTCTGCTTCCAGAATTCCCAAGTATTTATAGTTGTCTTGTTCCCTTAGTGCCGTCATCTCCATTTGGTTTGGTAGTTCCATGCCTTCTGTCATTTCCAGTTTTCCCTTTCTTATAACTAGTAGTATGCACTTTTCCATTCGAAATTCCATTTGGATATCTTGGCTGAAGATCCTGGTAGTGTTAATTAGTGTCTCTAGCTCTTTTTCGGTCCTTGCAAAAAGTTTCAAATCGTCCATGTACATCAGGTGGTTCATTTTTTCCTCTGTATTAGAGAACTTGTATCCAGCTTCGCACTTTCTCAGAATGCTATTCAGGGGCATCATGGCTATGACGAACAGTACTGGTGATAGGGAATCTCCTTGGAAGATGCTTCTTTGTATGTTAATTTTTGTTATGTGTTGTCCATCAGCTGTCAATTCCAGTCTCCATGTTTTCATTGCATTTTCTATTACGTTGATGATCCCGCTTGGTATTTTATACATTTTTAAGCATTCTATTATTCATGGTTGGGGATCTTGTTGTATGCTTTTTTGTAGTTGATCCATGCCATGGCTAAATTCTTCTCCTTTTTACCTCCTTTAGGATCTTTGGATCTATATATAGCAGATCATGTGTTCCTCTTTTTTTTTTTTTGGCATGTGGGGAGGTGTCCACGATTATTCAGGGAGTGGTAGATTTGTTCCCTCAGTTGTGTTGTCAGTATTTTCCACATAGTGGGTAAGCACGTGATCAGCCTATAGTTGCTGGGGACGGTTCCTTTCTCTGTCCTTCTGTAGCTGTGTAGTTTTACCTTTTGCCATCCAATCTGGTACGCTTGCTTCCTGTATACATCTTCTCAGGTTTTGGGCTAGCCTTTCGTGTAAGGCTGTGAATTTTTTGAACCAGTATGCATGTATCTCGTCGTCCGAATGCTCTCCAGTTTGACATTTTTCCTATAGTTTTCTTTAGGAGTTCCTTGCTGATTTCATTCACTGTTCCTTCTTTGATTTATTGTAACTCTTCTTTCAAGTCTTTCAGCCATGCGGCATTTCTATTTTAATCTCATCGTTCTTCCCATATTTTACTCCAGTAGAGTTTTGTTTCTGTCGGGTTTGGTTGTTCTGTTTTCTCTCCATTCAAATTTTGGTAGAACTGGCGTTCATTATTTTCAAATGCCCTGTTTTGTTTGCATTGTTCAGATGTTTTTTTGTTTTTTTTTTACACAGTGATCACCACTTAACAAGCCCGGAAGCTACTCCGGGATAAGGGTTATTGCAAGTACATTACGTTAGTGTGGAGATTTGATGAAGTATTTACTTAAGGGGGCGGTTCATTAGGAATTTTAGGATTCATATCTATATTGTCTCTATCTCATTTCTTTTGCTTTTATTTTTTGGTCCAGTTCTTCATGTTTCTTGTTTAGTCTCTCCCTGTCAGTTGCATTTCCAATATTCTGTTTTCTCCACATTGCTTTCTTCGTGTTTATCATTTTGGCTTCTTTTTTATGTTTGTATATTTGGGTTTCTAGTTTTATTTCCCATCCAGATTTTGTCGGTCCACTTTTCCCCGGTTGTTTTTCTGATTTAAAATTCATACTTACCATTTTGGTGCCTGCGTAAATTAAGTTGTTTAAGCTCGTGATTGTATCTGTTGGGATGTGTGGGAGGAGCTTGTTAACCTTCTCTGTTTCTGTTTTTAATTTCTTCTGCTCTTGGTTCCTTAACGATGGGAGATTTGTTTTTTCCTCGTTCATGAACTGTATTATTTTATTTATTTCGTTTGCTTCATTCTCTGTTAGTTCTGTTTCATTGTTTGTAGAGTTCCGTCTTTGTAGGTCCTCCGCCTTTGGTGTTTTTACTTGTGGTTACTTGTGGGGCTTCAACTTGTGGAGTTTTTCTACATTCAGTTCCATTGGTGGATGCTTCTTATTCAATTTCATCATTTATTTTTTGCTGAATTTCTGTTAGTTCTAGTTTAGAGAGGCAGCGTCTTTTGAGTATCAGTCTTGCTTGGCCCGCAATTCTTTGTTCTGTTGCATGATAGTCACTGGACAAGTCCCGTAGTTCTTTCATTCATTTCCAATAACCTCCATATCTATATTTAGGATGGCTTCTATAATAGCATTCCATTAGGAGTCTATTCTCTTTTGTTGTCAATTTCTTTCTTCGTTTTTTTCTATTTGATGGTTATCATGTCTGTGCTGTATTTGTTCGGTATCATTTTGGTCACTGAAATTATAGGTTATACCTACCTGTCCAGTATCCATGTTATTTGAGTTTCTGAAATTAGAAAGTTGGCCAACATTTGCAGGATGACGACCGGGTCCCCCATGTTGGCTACCGAAGGAGCACCTGCCGATCATGACACCCAGATCTTTTTTCTGGGTCCAATTGTTTGGATTATTTGTAATTGACATTTGTCATATTTTGCTGTGTGGCAACACGGGGCCCAGAATTGTTTTACCTGTGGTTCTGATGCAGGGATAGTGTATAGCTCTCATGTATACGAGAGGAGCGTGAACTATCACGCATACATGAAGGACATAAACAGGCACAAACAAGACATAGAAAAAAACAAAAAACAACAAAAAATAAACAAAACAAAAAAACAACTAAGTATTTTATTTAGCAAAAGTCTGTAGTTATGCTCTGTGAGAAGGTGTTTGAAGATAAGTCCACCTTACACAATACTGCTTAGTCGTTAGAAATGACAGGGATAAGTGAGGTTAGTCTTCATTTCCCCTGCCGCAGTGGTAGTTAGTTCTTCCATCCCCTGTTCTAAGACACATGGCAAAATTCTGTGCATATATATCGCAACAAAAGCACTGCTACCTGAAATAAATTTGGAGTACAATTAAACCTTTTAAAACTTAAACTCACGTTTCGATGGCTTCGTTTTGGGGTTTGTTCGACGTGCACATAGCAAGCTATCCTCTACCGTGTTCTTGTACTATATGGCAGGTCGTAGCCAGTCAGAGCTAGGGTGTAAGAAGGAGTGGGAGGGGGAAATCACAGTTCTTATTTTTAGTATAAACACACCCACACACACATATATGTCAAATTTTGTTTGCCTTGGCCAGAAAAAGTGAATTCCTCTTTTTTTTCCAATAAAATAAAATAAACTACCAATTGCCCACTGGTCACTTTGCATTCTTTTTTAGAGGAATTTCATTATCTAGTGCAATTTAAAGAGGCAAGAAGAATTCTGTGCATATATCTTTTTTTTTAATCAAAATTTTTTTTTATTACATTTTCACCCCAAACAAGGCATATTGCCACTTTGTTGTAGGGGGCTACTATCAGAGACATAGGCATAAGGGGTACTGTGTAGGGAGTTGGGCAGCAAGTTGTCGGTTCACATTACACTTGAACTTCTGCATGTCAGTACAGCTGGGGAAGCAGGGACCCGGAAGGAAATTCCAAAGTCTATCATCAAGGGATCTCTACTGTGTAGGGGTAGGATTTAGCTGCTTGTTGGTTTTGTCGGGGTATTTACGTCGAGGGGACACAAGTGCTTGCAGTTCGTTAGAGCATTCGCCATTAAAGTACTTGTAGAACAGGCAGAGGGATGCAACGTTTCATCGATGGGATAGAGGCTGAAGTTTTGAACCTTGTCTAGGAGCGAGAGACTAGTGGCAGATGCACTAGCCCAAATATGACAACAATATTACAACAAAAGCACTGCTACCGGAAACAAATCATCACCATCATCATCATCATCGATTAACACCAACACCTAAATTCCATCGTCCCTCTCTTCCGCAAATGAAATTCTACTTTTTTTTTTTGGTTATTATGTGTGAACACCCTATAACACTTGGTGGAAAGAAACAACATCAAAAGAAACATTTGTTTTAGGATTTGGAATGGGGGATAAGTTTCGCATATAATATTAACATAACATGATCACCATTTCCAGTTTATTTCAGCATTTTAGGGTAGTCAACTAATTATATTTTATTTTTTGATATGGGAGATAAAACCTATGTTTATCCTTTTAAAGTGTCTATTTTTTGTGATTTTACGACCTTGCCGCTCGAACTTAGGATTTATAGTAAAGTAATTGATAAGTCACTTGTAAAGCTAAAATGACTCAGAAATTTGGGAATTATTTTACGTTAAATTTACGTACTAAGCCGATCCCCCAGCCTAAAACCTAAAATATTTTTTTATTCTTTTATGCCCCAAAATTCCAGAATAATCGTCTAAAAAAAAATAGAATCTCTAGAATCTCAAAAGAGAGAATTGGCGCTTATAATAAAAAATGTGAAATGTTGCGGGAATTAAAATATCACATTTAAGTATATTTTACAACTTGGCAAGTTACTAGTGTGTGTGTGTGTGTGTATATATATATATATATATATATATATATATATATGTATATATGTATATATATATATATATATATATATATATATATGGCATAATCGCGTTGACACACTGGTTCTCACCAGATCACCGAAGTTAAGCAACGTCGAGCCTGGTTAGTACTAGATGGGTGACCATTTGGGAATTCTAGGCGCTGTGTGTGCTCTCCGCTTATTTCATTATTTGTTTCCAAGCGTCTTGTACATATTGTACATATACTTCACTTGCCACTGGTATTTAACAATGTCGACTCAGGAGATATGTGGTTGGAAATGGCGCACCTCCTTATATATATATATATATATATATATATATATATATATAACGTTCACGTCTATTAACTTATTTCAGCATGGCCTATGTAAATAGAAGACTGTTCCACTAAAGTCGCATAACCTGTGACAACGCGGAATAATGTACAATGGCGACGGTTAAGCGATGGACTAGGTGTGTCAGAAATTTCGTGAAAAATATTGAATAATTCCACCCTGTCTTTCCAAGCTTATGACTCCTCAAAAATTGTAGTTCCAGCCCTAATTTTTTTTTTTCAATTAAAGGATCAAGGACCAAGGTTTCATAAAAAACAAAACAAAAAACGTGTTTTTGTTTTTTTTTAAAAGGTTTTAAACTTCGGACTTTATAGGTAAATTTCTAAAAAACACTACTTTTTTTTGTTTTAAATTTGAATATATTATTTATTGATCATTTATCTTCAATTTGTGATATATAACACTTTGGTGAGTAAATTAATTATTTACTTTTTAATAGACATTTCAAAATGGGAGGTGTGAAATCATTCGACCCTCTGTCTTTCCAAGCTTATAACTACTTGAAAAATGTAATTCAAACCCTAATTTTTGTTTCAATTAAAGGAGCAAGGACCAAGGTTTCATTTAAAAAAAAAAATAACAAAAGAAAAAACAAACAACGTGGTTTAAAAAAAAAAAAGGTTTTAAACTTCGGACTTTACAGGTAAATTTCTAAAAAACACTACAAAAACAACCACTGTAAAAGAGTAGTACTGAGACTGAAGCTGCTTTCAGGACTGCCAGCAACCACTGTAAAAGAGTAATAAAAAATGCAAGAGAGCTATATTCCCAGTCTGTTAAATCCAAGGTAGCTGATCAGCGGCTTGGTTCCCACCAGTTTTGGCAAATAACAAATAGGATCCTGAACAGGAGTGTACGTTCTATCCCAACCATTATCAATGGACCAGAGGTCATCTCGTCAGCATCAGACAAGGCCAAACTATTTGCCAAGAACTTTGCAGCTAATTCTACCCTATGCGACGAAGGCCATCAACTCTCCATATTTCCTCCTATAACACAGAACATGCTAGGTAATATACAAATATCCGTGCATGAGGTCACCAAGCTAATCAAGAACCTTGATTCCAGTAAAGCAACTGGCCCTGACGGCATCCCAATTATAGTGTTAAAAAAGCTTCAACCAGAACTTGCTCCCATACTTACGAAACTGTTTAAGCGCTGCCTTAAGGAGAAATGCTTTCCAACTCCCTGGAAAACCTCATCAGTTTACCCTGTATTTAAGAATTCAGGTGATAAATCCTCTCCCTCTCAGTACAGACCAGTGTCTCCTTATTCATAAGTTGCTGGAATCCATATTAAATAGAGAAATAGTCAACCACCTCAGCAGAAACAACCTTCTTAGTGACACACAATATGGTTTTCATTCTGCAAGATCTACCGCAGATGTGCTAACGGTTATATCCCACAGGATTAGTGAATCTCTTGACAAAGGCTTCCTTTCTAGGGCAATTGCTCATGACATATCAAAGGCCTTCGACAAGGTATGGCATAAGGGTCTACTTCACAAGATTTCCAGCTACGGTATAACTGGAAATGTTTTCTCAATCATTAAATCATTTCTCTCCGATAGGCTCATAAGAGTAGTGGTAGATGGACAAAAATCAGAGGCCTGCAGTATTAATGCTGGAGTCCCTCAAGGGTCAATCCTGGGCCCAATTATCTTCCTGATCTACATCAATGACCTCCCTAAACACATACTTAAATCATTCGTTGACATCTATGCTGATGACACGACCATCTACGGCAACACATCAAAGGCTGTAAATGACAAAGCTCTCTCTGATTCTCTCTCCTCTGATCTTGAGCACGTGGTTCAGTGGGGGAAGACGTGGCTGGTTACCTTTAATGCATCTAAAACCAAACTCCTATCCTTACATCATCAACGCTCTGATCCCCATCTGGCATCAATTGGGATGGATGGCTCTCGTCTGGGAGAGGCTCCGTGTTTTGACAAGCTTCTGGGTTTAACCTTTACCCCTGATTTGAAATGGAACACGTACATCAAGTCTGTTGCCAAGGTTGCTGGAAAGATGGTGGGATCCTTCTACCGCTCCAGAAGATATCTCACTACTGATGCAATTATCTATCTGTATAAAAGCCAAGTACGTCCAAGGATGAAATACTGCTGCCATATCTGGGTAGGAGCTGCTAAAAACAGGCTATCCTGCCTTGACAGAGTACAAAATAGACTTTGTGGCTTAGTAGGGGATGCCCTTTTCTCTATCCTGCAACCTCTCTTCCACAGAAGAGACATTGCGAGCCTATCCTTGTTTTATCGTTATTTCCATGGCAGGTGCTCGTCTGAACTCCAATCTCTGGTCCCCCCTCGCCAATCTTTCACGAAAAACACCCATCTAGCTGAATCCACTGTGAAAAATTTCCCCCACTCTTTATCTGTGCCTAAATCAAAACGTGGATTCCATGAACAAAGCTTCTTTCTTAGAACTGCACACCTGTGGAACTCTGTTCCGTCTGCCTGCTTCCTACCTGACTACAACTTGGATGTCTTCAAGTCCAACGTTAACAAATTCCTAATGAACCGCCCCCTTAAGTAAACACTTCATCAAATCTCCACACTAACGTACTGTACTTGCAATAACCCTTATCCTTGAGTGGCTTCCGGGTCTTGATAAGTGGTGACCACCATGTTAAAAATAAGAAAATACTTTTTTTAAAATTTGAATATATTATTTATTGATCTTTTATTTTCAATTTGTGATATATAAAACTTTGGTGAGTAAATTATTTACTTTTTAATAGACACTTGAAAATGGGGGGGGGGATGAATTTAAAAAAAAAACGTTTGTCTAAAATATTATATTCGGTTTATTGAAAAGAGCATAAAATTTCACATTGACCCTGAAAATATCGTAAAAATAGAATCAATAGAAAAATTTTGATAGATTTTTAAAGTTTAAAAATTGAAAAATACTGAGCTCGTAAAATTCAATTAATTTCATTAGTTTAAAAAAAAAATTCTATTACTTTTAAAACAACTTTAATAGTTTATTTTGGAAGTATAATCCATACAGAAAATAAACAACCCACTATTAAAAGAGAAATTACCAGTTTTTTTTTATATTTTATTCGCAGTTTCGTATTAGGGGTGTCAAAAATTCCTACAAAAATTCTGATACACCTCGCGATGGACGGTTTTTTGGGCCAGGAAATACTGCAGTGAAGTTTTAGTTTTTAAAAGTGTATTTGATTTTAAAAAGCACTCGTTTTAAAACTAGTCCTCGTTACGTTAATAGTTGTCTGTCGCCTAAACGTGGTCATTATTCGGCGACGTCAGCGGGCGGGTTACGTAATTTTAATGGAATGGTCTTCTATTTACGTAGGTCACGTTCGAGTAAATTAATTTGTGATTGCCGAAAAAATGCATAGACGCATACACATATGCATAGATACGCGCGTGCGCACACACATGCATGCGTGCAGCGTGCACACACACATGCACGCGCACAAACAGATACACACACACACACACACACACACATTGTGATTGATAATTTAAAATTTAAAAATCAAATTATAATTAAATTAAAAATCCGTTTCATAAGAAGGAACAACAACAAAATTAATTATCTGTAAGCATTGTTTTCCGAAACGATCGTACAGATAATTGATTTTGTTGTTGTTCCTTCTTATGAAACGGATTTTTAATTTAATTATAATTTGATTTTTAAATTTTAAATTATCAATTACATTACTTAATATTGAATTAGCTCTAGGACATTTAACTATCGAGCTTATTATATATCTAAATTACAACGAGCACTTTCTCTTTCCTGTATTTTAATTAAACTATTAATTTCACTGTTACATTAAAATACACTCAGCTCTTTAGACTATTGTTCTAATCTCCTTTAATACATATATATATATATATATATATATATATATATATATATATATATATATATATATATATATATATATATATATATATATATATAAAAGCTTTAGTATATTTTTCTCAAATTTCAAACATTGCATTTTTCTAGGATGTGTGTAGAAATACGTGTTATGCATTAACGCGCGTATGTAACGTAAAAAATATACACATCTATTAGTGTGCATGTAAATGTAAATATGTTTAGTATTAACTTCGCTCGCGACGTTAAGTTTTGGCGGACGTTTAGGGAATTGAGTCCCACCACACCACTAAATTCCACAAGTTAAACCTTTTCTTTCTTTCTTTCACGTTAATCTCATTGATTACAAACTTAATCTTCAGATTTAAAAATAAAATTTGAAAAAAAAAAAAAAAATTGAAATAAAAATCATGACTTTTATCGTCGGAGATCAGTTTTCAATTGTTACATTTTACTAAATTGAACACGTACTTCGGGACAAGATCGAAGTGTAGTATCTGTTCTTCACATTGCTGCAGTTGCTGCACTTCAATTTCTTGTTCTCTGTCAGTGGAGGAAAACTCCTTCACGACTGAGACAATTTTTATTTTTTGTTCCTTTTCTCCACATTAAAAAAACGACCCTGGTGTCTAACTCTGTCCCGTGGGGAGGCATTGTAAATAGGAACACGTACTTTGTGATCATCGCCGAGAAAAATATTGCAACTCCCTCACGTGACTGGTAATTATTCACGTTTAAAAAAGGGGTTAGAAAGAGAACTTTCTTAACCCCTCCCTTTCTCGTCCTCTCATCTATTTTATCTATAACATCCACGTCGTCTCGCTAGAAAGAACCCCAACTATAAGAAAATGAATGGATCTTTTTTTTTTTTTTTTTACATAGGCATTACCACTTATCAAGGCTTTAAAGCCACTCGAGGATAAGGGTTAAAGAGTGTACAGTAGTCTATTGGACAATTAATCGTTAGTAATGGAAATTCGGTAAATTTGTCAACAAGTGGAACGACTCATCCAGAACTTGTTACGTTAGACTTGGAGACAACTATATTGTAGTCAGCTGGGGGAAAAAACCCCAATGATAAAATAGGACATTACTGTGATATTCATTTACAGCATACTCGGAAACATTTAAAAGTCGTCACCGAGTTGGAAAGAAAGTGAAAAATTACCCGAACCACTTTTTTAAAACAGGAATAATCACCGGTTACGTTAGAAAGTCGCAATATTTTTCACGGTAATGGTCACAAAGTACGTATTCAATTTAATAGAACGTTATAATTGAAAACTGATCCCTGACAATAAAAGTCATAAAAAATATCTTTCCATTTTTTTTTTTTTTGATCTGAAGGTTAAGTTTGTAATCGATGAGATTAACGTGAAAAAAAAGAAAGAAAATAAAAAAAGTGTAAATTGTGGAACTTAGAGGTGGGGTGGGGGTCAATTTCCTAAAGGTCCGCGTAAGTTTTAAAA
>NC_136524.1:53868024-54183024 GCF_053919585.1 Euprymna scolopes
CATATTCCAAAAATTACGTAATTTGACCCAGTAGTTTTTTTGTTTTTTTTGTTTATTCAAGAAAATCCAATTTTACGATTAAACGAGTCGTATTTTCGTCGGTCATAATGAAATCCGATGAAATAAATGAGGGGAGATAACTCAAATCGAAGAATCGAGGTAAAAATCAGCCTTATGTTCAATACAGTTTAGTAGTAAAATCGCTAAAAATCGTAAATTTTGATTTTACTAGTTTAAAAAAGATTACTTCATCGATTTACGTAATTTTTGGAATATGACATCAGCACATCTTCATTCGTACATCATGCAAACTTTTTTGTATTTTATTTACTTTTAATTGTCGCCAAAAATGCCAATTTGAATAAGCGCCACAGCCACATCTATTTATACATGTTACGCGCGCGCGCGTGTGTGTGTGTGTGTGTGTGTGTAATGGGACGATTCCGATATCTTTTCCAATTTCGATACAATTTCCGATTCTTCATAAATCGCTTTTCACTCCCGCCTCCCGAAAAACGCATGTTAAATGTGCAGGTATTTTTTTTTTTTGTAGATTTTAGCTTTACTGGTAATTTAAAATAAATATTTGTTATTTTACTATTACTATCAGCAGTGAGTTTTAAACAAAATAAAAAAATCATAATTAAAAGAACCGTCTTTGACATCGGAAAATATGCACGAATGTTTCCGATTCCGATATCCCAAAAAGTTCCGATTTTTCCGATTCCGCTTAATCGTCTCAACACTGTGTGTGTGTGTGTGTGTGTGTGTGTGTGTGTGTGTGTGTGTGTGTGTGTGTGTGACGGACTCTCCCGTCGATTTCGAAGTATGAACTCTCGCCACAACAACTAAGTTGTTCGGAAATCCACATTGGTTTGTTTATAGTGGTGAAGGCTTTGTGTAGAACCAACCATACTTTTTGGCATTACTGCTAACCTTTGTCGATGCAGATGACTGCCACAGGACAAAGTATGCATTAGATCGCAGATTTTTACATCAGTTTCCTTCTAGATGCATGTTTTAACGAAAACTGGGGGTGCATCTTAATTCACTGGGATATGCACTATCCCAGTGAATTAAATGCGCCCCCGGATACCAACTTGGAAATTTCTACGACTCGACGCAGTAGCGCCTCGCCTAGCCTTCCCAAATGGTCACCCATCTAGTACTGACCAAAAAAAAAAAAAGAAGTTAAATGTAGGCCATCTAAAACATATGCTGTAGAACGGAGAAAAAAAGGTCAAAGACCCTAGTGTTTTGATCTGTTTTGAATATAATAAACTAGTTATGACCAAAGTTTCATTTCATTCGGACAAAACACTGAGAAAGAGGACCTAATTAGAGTTGGGGCCCGTTTTTTTTGGATCACCCTGTGTGTGTGTGTGTGTGTGTGTGTGTGTGTGTGTGTGTGTGTGTGTGTGTGTGTATAATGAAAACAAAGGTATGTAGTGTTATGCAATGGTAAATTTCAAACTAATATAGATAAAAGTATTTATATATAGAAAATTAAATCCCAAACGAATTATATATATATATATATATATATATATATATATATATATATATATATATATATATGTGTGTGTGTGTGTGTGTATGTTGGAAAGAAATTACTGATTTCGAAAATGTAAGAACTAAAATTACAAATTATTTATTTAAAATTATACACCTACAATTACAATAGTTTTTAAATAAATCTTAACTTTCCTGTTCAATTTTATCATAGTAACCATTGTCATAACTCGCCAAAAGTTTGAATAGAATTCTGATTTCCTTTAAGTTTTAACGAATATGAAATTTAACTTTTCTAGCAACAAAAAAACGACCCTGGTGTCTAACTGTCCCGTGGGGAGGCATTGTAAATAGGAAATAGGAACAATTTACCTGTCACAGACATTTTTTTCGGTACTTATGCAAAGAAGACACCGCAAGCAACCGCACTGAAACAATAATGTTATTATTTAGAAACTCATTCTTAACATGGGAAAGGAGGTGTTTCGTAATTATTCTGTACTTTCACCTAACACTTTGAAAAGTAACAGATACCGTAACAATTGAACTTATCTCGAAAATACTATTAAAAGAAAATAGCGCTGGAACATAAGCAATAAGCAGTGCTTATGTTCCAGCGCTAAGCACCCATTTTTCTTTTATGTCAATTATGTAATTCTTAAATTATCAACTAGTTTGTAAGATATAAAAAGAAGAAAAAGACTAAACAAAAAACAAGGGCCGCCACGCCAGTGATTAAAAAAAAAGTTCGATATTTATCAATTTGAAAAATAAATTAGTATCTTTTCTTTCTTAGAACTACTGCACGCCTGTGGAACTCTGTTCCGTCTGCCTGCTTCCCACCGGACTACAACTTGGATGTCTTCAAGTCCAATGTTAACAAATTCCTAATGAACCGCCCCCTTAAGTAAACACTTCATCAAATCTCCACACTAATGTAATGTACTTGCAATAACCCTTATCCCTGAGTGGCTTCCGGGCCTTGATAAGTGGTGATCACTGTGTAAAAAAAAAAAAAAAAAAAAATTCCAGACCAAAAATTTTGAGATTTAAAATCCAATTTTTTTTTTAAATCTAAGATGGGCGGAGGGGGGGGGGGGAGCAATATAAGTGAGGTATTACAACGATCACTATGCTACAATTGAACAAACTTTTCGTTTTAAGTACTTACTCTAACATTTTACGGAGTAAAAGGATAAAAAAAAAAAAAATTGGGTACTGATTGAATCCGTGCTGAAATAATAACGTTATTATTTAAAAAGCCATTCTTAACATGGGGTGGGTGTTTTGTACTTATTATGTACTTTATAACCTTACAGTTGAATAAAAAACATATAAAACTTTAATTAAACTTGGAAATACGATTTAAAAAATAGCGGATCAGTAAGTGCATTAGCACCAAAAATTGAAATCATTTTGTTCAAACTGGATATGGCTGCACGGTGAAGGTGAACATCCTGGAAAATCGTTTTTATTTCGCGATGATTTTTATTTTTTATCATTTTGTTTTTTTACAAGTTTTTTTTTTTTTTTTTTTTTTTTAATAGTAAAATGAAACGAGTTTTTCCCCCCGTTTATTATTTTTCAAATTGTATTTTTATACAATTTATTAAAAATATTTAAAAAAGGTATTCTTTTAGATTAGGTCCACCTCCACAATTTTCTTTTAAATGACAACTTTATAGGTTTTCGACTATGCCGAATACGAAAATCGCATTGAAATTTTGCAGAAATAAATAGCTATCGAGATATAAAAAGTTGTATTATGCATTGTATTCTTTGGCGGTCATCTTTTTTACGCGCGTGCAGTGTCGGTCACAGATGAGTAGATTTGTTTGTGGCGCACGCACGCGCGTAAAAAAGATGGCCGCCAAAGAATACAATGCATAATACAACTTTTTATATCTCGATAACTACTTATTTCTGCAAAATTTCAATGCGATTTTCGTATTCAGCATAGTCGAAACCCTTCGAAAGTCGTCATTTAAATAAAAATTGTGGAGGTGGATGTGGACCTAATCTGAAAATTTACCAAAAAAAATTATTTTGAAATGTTTTTGCTACAAAATTATTTTTTTATAAGAAAAACGAAACGAGTTTTCTCGTCATTTTCCTCCGTTTGCTTATTAAAAAAAAGAAAAAATACAATTTGCAAAAGAATTCAAAATAAAAAGAAATTATTTTTATATTTTGATTAAAAAAAGTACAATTTCAAATAAAGACTATTTTTTATGTAAACTGCTTTTAACTATATTTTTTGTTTATTTATTTAAAAAATTAAAATTTAGAAAAAAGTTCAAAATAAAAAGGAAATTATATTTATATTTTGTATAAAAATACAATTGGAAAGATTTCAAAGTAAAAAGAAAATTATTTTTATTATATTTTGTGTAAAAAAAAAATACAATTTCAAATATTTTTTATGTAAATTGCTTTTAACTATATTTTTTTGTTAATTTATTTATTAAAAAAATGCAATTTGGAAAAAAACACACACAAACTTGTTTCATTATACAATCGTAAAAAATCTTGTAATAAAAAACATTTCGGTTCTCTTTACATTTATTGGTCCGTACTGAAATAATAACGTTTAGAAAGCCATTCTTAACATGGGGACGGGCGAGTATTGTATACCTATTCTGTACTTTCACCTAACAATTTAATAAAAACAGATATCGTAAAACTAATTAAACTTGAAAATACTACTTAAAATAGCGCAGATCAATAAGTGCAGTAGCAGTATAGCACCAATATTTCAAAATAAAGAGGACTTCCCAGGGTGTTGTTACCATGCAGCCGAACTCTCAGCAGAAATTGTTGGTAACCCAAGACAGACTGAACTTGATTTTAACTAATTTGAGATTTTTTAAAAAATTGTAGAGAAAGTGGTTGGTGTATCAGAATTTGGGGGATTTTTGACACCCCTAACACAAAACTGCGAATAAAATATAAAAAAAAACCCTCATAATTCCTCTTTTAAAAGTGGGTTGTTTATTTTATTTACTTCCAAAATAAACTATTAAAGTTCTTTAAATATAATAGAAATATTATTTTTATTTATTAAAGAACAATGTTTACAAAGTGCCGGCGCGCCTTCATGACGCCATTTTTTTTTTTTTTTTTTTTTTTTTTTTTTACGTAATGAAATCAATTGAATTTTACGAGTTAATTTTTTATCAATTTTTAAAATTTAAAAATCTATCAAAATTTTTCTATTGGTTATATTTTTACAATATTTTCAGGTTAAATGTAAAATGTTATGCTCTTTCCAATAAACCGAATTAGACAAACGTTTTTTTTTAAATTCACCCCTCCCCCCATTTTGAAATGTCTATTAAAATTTTAATAATTAATTTATGTACCAAAGTTTTATATATCACAAATTGAAGATAAAAGATCAATAAATAATATATTCAAATTTAAAACAAAAAAGAAGTGTTTTTAGAAATTTACCTGTAAAGTCCGAAGTTTAAAACCGTTTTTTTTAACCACGTTGATTTTTTTTTTAATGAAACCTTATAATCTTGTTATATTGCACAGAAAGTTTCGTTTTATTGCGAAAATTATTTCTATTTCATTCAATGTTTTTTTTTTTAGATATTAAAAACAAAATTCACTTCATAAAGTGGAAATAAAATATATGAAATCAAAAATTCGTGTATTTCTTTGAGAAAAGAAAAGAAAAAAAAATTCATGAACTGTTTTTTTTTTTTTCTTTTTTTTTTTTAAAGAAAAAAATTATAAGTAAAATGTGACTAGTTTTCAAATATGGAGGCACAAATTTCTTCACGTGCAAGGCTAGACGGCTAACGTGAACGTGTGGTTTTTACTTCCTTCTGTCTACCCGTAGTTCAAAACAATAAAAAAATCTACTTTCGGTTTTCAATAAAAACGTAAAATGCTAGCGTCAAAGCGGGTTTTTCAAATAGGTGCTTAAAAAATTCTTTTATTTAAAAAAATAAATGGATTTTAAAATATAAATGTGGATAAATTCTTAACAATGAAGAATGGAACTACACATTGATTAGTAATTTTTTTATAGGTATGTGTTTTTTGGAATTTATATCGATTTTTTATAATCGACGCAAGTTAAATTTAAAGAAAACCGATTTAAAAAAAACAAATATTGCATAATTTGCTATTAAACCTATTATTTTTATAAAATTTGGTCTTTGCTCCTTTAATTGAAAAAAAAAATTAGAGTTTGAATTACATTTTTCAAGTAGTTATAAGCTTGGAAAAAGAGGAGGTCGAATTATTCAATATTTTTTCACGCATTCGTAAGGTCGGTTTCTGACACACCTAGAGAAGTGGTCATTTTATTCCTTTATTTTATTTTGGGTACTTATATAGAGAATGATCTGTTTATTTCATTATGTCAACATATTCCGGCAGCTTACCTAAACTGCCGGAATATGGTGAGACGCCGAGACAACGATGCAGACGAGAGTTAATAAATTGGAAGAAAATATTTATTTTAATTGTGCAAAAAATGTAAATCATTAAAAATAAATAATTTTAGTAAAGTTGTCACAATGTATCTTAGCGGGTTTGCAGATTATGCGACACTCCCCAGAAAAAAAGTTATTTAATTTTCATTCTGAAACAGAATAAAAAGATACACTAAAAAAAAGTATCGGAATTGCTTGAAAGTACAGGAATGGTCACTGTAGGCAGTGAAAAGGAACCTCCTTGTGTCATGGGAGCGAGTGTGCCATCGATTCGGAACACACTGTGACCAATTGGACATTTTTTTAAGAATCTCCGGCAGATCATGAAAAATTACATAAAAAAATAGAAGGAGCCTACTCCATAACCTAAAAAAAAAAAAAATTATTCAAAGGGAAAGTAAAAACAAAACAAAAGTTTAGTTTTTTGTTGTATTTGGACTATTATTCTCATCTTGTTTTTTTTTTTTTTTTTTTTTTTCACAACGTTTCGGCCGATGTAACCTCCAACCATCTTCAGTTCAGGTGCTGGATGTTATTGGTGAATAGTGAAAAAAAAATGTTTGGTTTATTTTGCTTTCCCAACGAACACAGCTGTTAGAAATTTAAAACGCAAAATAGCACCAAGTCTTTTTTGTTATTAACTTCAGGTTCATTTTTAAATATATTCAATTGACACTTGTCAGTTAACATACCGATCGTCAGTTAGAATTTTAAATTCGTCACTTTAAGAAGAAAGAAAGGAAAAAAAAGGGGGTGGGGGGGGCAAAAAAAAATTTATTTAGTTAACGCTTGTCGTATGTCATCTATTAATGAATGTCATGCTTAAAATCTGGTATTGCTTGAGCTGGGTAGTGGGATTGAGCTTTCGCTTGCCCGAAAAAGTGGCTCATATAGGCTGTACAAGCTTACAAAGTGCCTTCAATAAGTTTCCAGATTTTATTCGTATGGGCTCTTGTATTGATAGTACACACATGAAACTCTAGTCCCCTTTGAAGTAAACTCCTCCGGCTGCAATGCACTTATCATACCGTTTCAATCACTTATGAAAGGCCCCATGGAAGTTCTCTTGTGTGTGCGTGTCAATGACCTTCGTCACAGCCTCTTTCATCTCCTACATTGTCTCATAACTACAGCCCCTAAGGTTTTTCTTGAGCTTGAGGAATAACCAAAAGTTACAGGGAGCAAGGTCTAGACTTTTTGGAGGGTGAGGAGCTGTCTTGATTTTAATATAAGACTAGCGGAGGGTACCTGGCGTGGCCCGGGTGTTTGTAGGTGTGTGTGTTGGGGGGGGGGTGATCAAAACAACCCTGTTTAAAAAAAAAAAAAAAAAAAAAAAAAAAAAAACGTTGGCCGGTTGTTTGGAGGTGTAAAAGAAAAAAGAAAGTTCTAGTACGAAAGTAGGCTTGAACCCCGACCCTTTGACGTGGAGGTGGAAACGAAATGAAAAAAAAACCTGGGACCTAGCCATCTCGGCCACAAGATGCGTTAAATTAACAGGTGCGAG
This sequence comes from Euprymna scolopes, assembly GCF_053919585.1. Classification (NCBI taxonomy): domain Eukaryota; kingdom Metazoa; phylum Mollusca; class Cephalopoda; order Sepiida; family Sepiolidae; genus Euprymna; species Euprymna scolopes. The sequence continues at coordinate 53,875,492 of NC_136524.1, forward strand.
AACCTTAAGTCGCGTGATGTTTGACCTTGCTGCAAGCCAGTTTTCGCTTGTTGTATACTGAAAAGCGAAAGATACACAGGACGCTCTAAAAATCTGGAAAAAAATAATGCGTGAAAGTCTGGCAAATTAAATAGACAGGCGACCCCTGTTCGTAACTCCTAGATATTATTATTTAGACGTGATATAAAAAGTTTTAAGGAATGAGTCGACTGAGAAGTCCAGCGAAAAAAACCTTTTACAGACATACACAAAAGGCGAACAAACATACATACATACATTTTCGCTTTTATATATATAGATGATGGTAATAATTACGGGAACTTGCTAACATGGTACCCAGCTTGATATTGTGCTTCAGGCTGCCTGTGTGAAGTGGTCTATACAGATCAGGAGGTATGTAAATGTATATTCCACAAGATTAATATGAATATTGTTGAACCGAACACCTGGAGAGCTGAATGGATCTGTAAGGATTGTGCACCTTCGACTTTTGGCAGAATACACAGGGATGTGTCTAGATAGTGATATTATGCCTCATATTTGGCCAGAAAACAACTAGTGAAAATTAACTTTACTGTGGCTTTGAGTTCGGGATGTTTCAGTGACTTTTCTTAAAAGGAGACTGCTGGTTTGATCACATTCTTTGATGCCCTGAAGGAAAATATATCTGCACCTGTTGCTAGAGGAAGTGCAAGGGCAGCAAACTGGAGACAAACATGGTGCTCGTGGTAGGCCTGCATGTTTTTGGTATTCATTATTAGAACCGAGTATGGCTGAAGTATGCTGAGGACTTTGCTGCCGGTTGGTGGGGGTGGGCCTTCTTGATGTGGGATGTAGTGAACTCATTTGTTACTGACCCAATCCTCACCTCTAGGAATGAATGCCATTAATATTAGCATGCAGTGCAAATGTAAGTGGACGGTGATCAGTATAGATGCAGGATCGTCCCTCTTAAGCAAGAGGAGACTTTGTTGGTTTGGCCACACTATGTGCCGCAACCCAGAAGAGTTCAAGTTCATCCACGAAGCAATGGCTCCAGAACACTCCAAGATTGGTGAAGATGCCTGGGAGGCCAACTAAAGACGTAGTTACACACCATCAAAACTGATGTGAGATCTACCTCTGGTTCACAGATCTCAGGTATTCCTCACTGGTCCTGAAAGTGGCTGCCAATAACTATCTTGGTCACTCTGGTAGCGCAACACATAGCTTCTCTATATCCCATTCCCTATCTCATTTGGTTACATTTCCGACACGTTTCCCAGACCAGCAAGATCAACATGCCTCACTTCTAGATCTCTTTCTGACAACGGTTCCCAATGACTGTACAACAATTGCCCTCAGCCCACTCGGGAATGCTGATCACGCTGTGATAATGGTAGAAATCAGCCTAAATTCTCGCCCTAAAACTGAAGACCCACTACTTAAAACAACGAGGTATTACAAAAAGGCTGACTGGGAAGCCATCAGGGAGCTCATCAGAGATGCCCCATGGCAAAATATCTTTACTCTTCCAGTGGAACAGTATGCAAATGAGACCACTGAATGGTTCAAAACTGCTATTGAAGCACATGTTCCCGCACGGAAATTCTATAGCAAGCCCCACTCCCCCCAATGGTTTACTTCTGCTTGTGCAGCTGCCATTTGTCAAAGGCAGCATGCATTCCGCAGATTCAACCGACATAAGTCCAGCTCAAATAAACAAGTATATAGAAGCTAGAAATAATTGTAAGAGAGTGATAGAGACAGCTAAGACAGATTACTCTGAAACCACCAGAAAACGCATCGAAGCACAGAAATTAGGAACCCGGGATTTTTGGAAAATCCACAACAGCGTAGTAAATAATGGACAGTCAACTATTCCCCCACTATCAAACGATCATGAGGTTGCTTGCACGGCAACTGACAAGGCTAATCTGCTTGCCAGTCGGTTTGCCTCAAACTCCACACTGAACTCGGTACACCACTCACTCCCTGATTTTCCTCTGCGAACAGACGCCTCACTAGACGATTTGAAAATCACCCTTCTCAGGTACATGCTATTATAAAAAACCTAGACACCTCAAAAGCGTGTGGACCAGATCTCATCCCGGCTGTGCTATTAAAAAAATGCTCTGCCGAGGTTGCTCCAGTTCTGTCCAAACTTTATAATAAATGCCTTAACGAATCTTGTTTTCCCGACTGCTGGAAAACCGCCTCTGTGGTACCAGTCTTCAAGAATTCTGGTGAAAGAACTGACCCACTAAATTATCGCCCCATTAGCCTCCTCCCGCTTTTCGCCAAAATATTTGAGTCCTTAGTTAATCAAGCCCTAGTCCAGCATCTAACAGCTGCTAAACTCCTGACTGACAAACAATATGGATTCAGGCAAGCCCGTTCAACAGCAGATATCTTAACTGTAGTTTCTGAACGTATATACCGTTCATTGGATAAAACAGGGGAGGGTAGAGCGGTGGTCCTCGATATATCTAAGGCTTTTGACAGGGTATGGCACGATAGTCTTCTAAGGAAAATTAGATCATATGGAATCACTGGAAGAATTCATAATGTAATTAAATCCTTCTTAGATAAGAGAAAAATCAAAGTTGTCCTCGATGGTCGTACATCCAAACAATAAGACATAAATGCGGGAGTACCTCAAGGGTCTATCCTTGGACCTCTATTATTCCTGCTATTCATAAACGACCTCCCTGATAAAATTGTTTCGGAGATGGGTATATTTGCTGATGACACCACTCTCTATAACAGATATGAGGGGAAAACAAATGAACACATATCCAAGGAAATGGCAGAAACACTAGAGGATGACCTCCAATCCGTAGTGGAATGGGGACAAAAATGGTTGGTCACATTCAATGCTGCTAAGACTAAGCTTGTTTCCTTCAATAACTACAAGAAACCTTCTCTACCACCAATAGCAATGGCTAAGAACACATTACCTGAAAGTACTTCTTTTAAACTCCTCGGCCTAACGTTTACAGGGAATATGAACTGGAATAGATACATTGAGAGCATTGCCAAGGCTGCTGCAAGGAAGGTTGGCTCCCTCTACCATGCTAGAAAACTACTTACGTCTTACAGTATCCTATAACTCTATAAGGCAACCATTCGCCCATGTATGGAGTACTGTTGTCACATCTGGGCTGGTGCATCTGCTTCTTGTCTCTTGCTCCTGGACAGGGTTCAAAAGAGAGTCGCCAACCTGATAGGTCCTGAACTGTCATCTAGGCTTCAGCCTCTGTCCCATCGACGAGATGTTGCATCCCTCTGCCTGTTCTACAAATACTTCAATGGTGAGTGCTCTGACGAACTGCAAACACTTGTACCTCCCCGACGTAACTACCCCCGACAAACCCGACAAGCTACTAAGTCTCATCCCTTTACAGTAGAGATCCCTAGGTGCAAGAAAGCCTTTTACTCCAATAGTTTCTTCCCCAGAACTGCGGGTCTTTGGAACTCCCCTCCGGGATTCTGCTTTCCCAACTGCAACGATATGCAGAAGTTCAAGTGTAATGTCAACAAACATCTTTCTACTCATCTCCCTTCATAATGACCCCGCTAATTAAGTCCCTGATAGTAGCCCCCTGCTTCAAAGTGGCACTGTGCCTTGTTTGGGGTGAAAATTTAATTAAAAAAAAAAACAAAAAAAAAACGTGAGTCTATGTTCATCCTGGATGCTGTGTGTTCTATGAGGGAAGCCAGTTCAACCCACCCTGGGTGTATGCCGCTAAAGTCAAGTCGATATAGATCACAAATTGAAAACCCTTGAGGTTGTTGCTGTTACAACACTATTCCAACATCAACAACCAGTGAAAATTGGGCAAAACAATATACACTTTCCCGATCAAAATACGGGTAAAAAAATTGTAAAAATCTTTTGTAAATTTTATTTTAAAACCATAAGGGATATTATAAGTATAGTAATCCAAAAGAGTAAATGTGGTGATTTGGTGATTGCTGAAATGAAAATGATGAACAAATGCTGAGCAAGAGAAAAGAACAGTGCTTGGACGGATGGGTCAAAATGCATTAAGAGTAGAATAGACAGAGGATGACCAACGACCTCCCCATTCGCGACATTTTTGATGTCCTTGTACCTAATTTTTTAAAATAGAATTTGTTTTTACAAATAATTTAAAGTTTTCTCTATTCAGCAGAAAAGGAGAAATACGTGTTACTAGGGCAATTTATATTAATACCATTCAAAGTGCATTGTTGTCAAGGGAGGTGGATGGATTTCTTGCACATTATTTATGTTTGACTTTATTCTTGTGTGTATCAAATTACCTTGGCCTTTTGGCGAGGAACAAAGTGTAATATCTCACTTATACTTTTCTGTCCTCGGTCAGTGGAAGAGAATGCCTTCCACCTGAGGTAATTTTTATTTTTGTTCCAATCCAGAGTGCTCCTTTTTGAGGAGATGGATTTTCCTGCATTAAAAACCTACCTTATGTCAAGCTTTGCCTTCATAGGAAGTCAAGTAAGTAGGAAAGTGTTCTCGTGTGTGGCGTATTAAGGACTAAGTTAATATGGAGATTAATAGAAACACCCACTTTACAAAGTTCGTTTTACTTCCATTATCTATCCCTACAATTAAATTCGTTTTTTAATGGAAAATGCTCCAGGCAAGACGTGAAGCCACTTGATATAAGGAATAACAAGCTAACAATCTATTGCACAAAACCACAAGACTAATATCTATCCCACACAATTGAATTTGTTTTTTAATGGAAAATGCTCCAGGCAAGACGTGAAGCCACTTGATATAAGGAATAACAATCTATTGCACAAAACCACAAGACTAATATCTATCCCTACAATTAAATTCGTTTTTTAATGGAAAATGCTCCAGGCAAGACGTGAAGCCACTTGATATAAGGAATAACAAGCTAACAATCTATTGTACAAAACCACAAGACCATGACACGTGTTAGCCCACTCCATCATCTTCTGGCCATGTTCTTGTCTCTCACATTGGTGATACATGCAGGTTTATAAGTATATAAAAAATAAAATAAAACAAAAAAACTCTGATACATTCTGTAAATATCAGTTATACTCTGGGTGTGTTTGTGTGTGTGATGCCATTGACCCTTACATGCCAAGGTCCACAACTATGTTCTGTCGAGGCTGTGCCCATCAGTTGATTTTAACTCATTTCAATCTGTTCCGAATCTCAACTTGCATTCAGCGATGTCCAATCTGTTCTCAACTATTGCAAACTTAAGACTTTCTACAAACCGTTTCTGACTGACATAAACTACTTCTTGACACACCTAGAACTGCCCGTAAAATAACTCTAAATATATAAATGATCCTTTTGTTCCTATTCACTGTCACACCTTGATTACCAATCCTATTTTAGTTCCTTTTGTGCGCCTTGGTGAACAACTTCCTATAGCTTTGTTCTGTTGATAAACTTATTTGCTCTCTTTTGTTAGATTATTTCTGCTTTTTCCCTAACACTTGGAAGGGGGAAGGGGGGGGGACATCAATAGTATCACATTATGTTCCTATTTACTTCTCTCCTCACTAGAACAAAGTTAGTTTGCTAAGCATAGTAGACAGCTCAGGTATGTTTTAAGCCTGGATCTATCACTTCGCTGTTCTACAAGCTATATATATATATATATATATATATATATATATATATATATATATAATCTCCATTCCTTTTGTTCTTGTTCACCACCACACCTTGACCAACAATCCTATTCTAGCTTTCTTTTGTGTGCCTTGGTAAACAACTTCCTCTCCATTGTTTTGCTAATAAACTTATTTCCTTTTGTTTTTATTTTATTTTTTTCCTCTGTTTTTCATTTTTTTTTTTTTTTGTAATTCCTAACACTTGGGGTGGGGTAACGTTTGTAGTATTACAGCTCATGTTCAACACATTTTCAGTTCCTTAGTCTATTCTTTTAAATGAATGAGGTTTGAAATGTGAAAACTGCAAAAAAAAAAAAAAAAAAAAAAAAAAAAGATCACCGCTTTTAATGTCTATACCAAAGCGATACTACCAACTATTGTAAAACTGTTATTATTGTATCCTTATGCCTTGTGTTAGTTCACCCTAATGTATGGAATTTCAAATGGAACCCTTTATTTATTCCATAGTGGTAGCTTATTTTTGTTTTGGTCAGCCATGACCAGGTGAAAGGATCAAGTACTTTTATAATTGTATTCTTGTTATTGATTGGCCGAGCAGAAACACTAAGTTATCTGTTTATCTATCTCTTTATCGAATTTATCTATCGATCTATCTATCTATCTATATAGTTATTTATCTAGCCAGAGTTGTGTGGACAAGAAATGTGAAGCCATGTTTTGACAGGTTATTAAAACATAGCAAACTGTGACCTGGTTAAGTTTGCATCCGAAGGCACCCGGAAATTGATGTGTTGCATGTCACATGTTCCAGTTTGTTGAAGCATTGTTGAGTTGGATTGAAAACGTTGAAGGAACAAAACGGTCCAGAGTGGGTCTCCCCATGAGGTGTGTGTGTGTGTGTGGGGGGAGAATGGAGACGTAGAAGAACCACCATAAGCCAAAATTGTTTATCTGGGAGTGAATAAAAATATATATAAAAACAATCATTCGTCTTGGGTCACTTGAAACGTCTTTGTTCAACAGATTCCAGTTCCCCCAGGTAAGGCCAAAAAACAGAGGCGACCAACAGCAGAAACAGGTATGTCGTCAAATGTATATGTGTATGTAATTATATTCGTACACGCATCAACACCTAGACGAGACGAATCATGGGCTGTAAAGTAGAGATATAGAACAAGGACAACAGTCCGTTATACAACGTACATACAGACATAGGGCCATTTATAATAAGAAACGCACAGACATTAGAAGTGCCACGTATGCACAATTCAATAAATAAACACATTCAGCATGTATGATTCAACTATATATACATACGCACGCTTTAGTTAGTAAAGTATACAAACATAAACCACCCCTATACAACATTGTTAGTATCATCTGTTCTAAAGATTGGCCCTTCAACCTCTAAGTCCAAATAATCTAAATATTGCAACTTATCAGTCCTCATCTTAAAAATTTTGAAACATAATTATTTTAAAATTTCAAATACGTATATAAAGTCAACACGAAGAGATAATTTCTTGAAAATCCATTCTGGGTGTGTTGATGATTATTTTTTTTATTTTTTATTTTTATTTATTATGTACTTAGTTTCTAATAAAATTATTATCCATGCGAACAATATCATCATCATCATCATCATCATTAACATCAACAACAACAGAAAATAGGCAGCTTAATAGGTAGCAATTTTTTGTGTGAATGGATGTTGCCCATGTCTCTATCCCTTATATACGGCATAATCACGTTGACACACTGGTTCCCGTCAGATCACTAGGCAAGTTAAGCAACATTCAGTCTGATCAGTACTAAAATGGGTGACAATTTGGGATTCCCTGGTGCTGTATAATACTTTCCACTTATCTTGGCATTGTTTTCTGTTGTCCTGGACTTTTTGCCACTGGACCCAAGCAGTGCCAGTTCAGGAGAGGTGTGGAGATTGTGCAATTCTTGCCTCACAATTACATGCGCAGAATTATTGTCTATCCAATTTAAAATAGTATGTATTTGCACATTGATTCCTCAGTGGGTTTCACGATAACAGGAACACCCCTTTCTCTTCTACAGGCCATTTTTTTTTTCCTTCCACAAAATTGGACTGGATACAGTTTAGTAATCTTAAGTAGGTTGACCCTTAAAGTGAATGTGGTATTGTGGTGATTGAGGATTCTAGCTAGAAATATCTTAGACAATTATAAGGTATAGTGACAAGGATGACCATAGAACCCTCTCTCACATGTTTGAATGGCCTTGTGCCCAAATATTTTGATGAGTGTACAATTTAGTGAAATAAATAAATTTTTCAATGCGTGGCCATATTACAATGTTTCGATCTGTAGTTATTAAAAAAAAACAAAGATGTTCATATTGAAAAAATATACGTGGATTTTTCACAGGGTTTTCGGCAAATGTAATCGCCCATTTTTACGTGTGGTAGTGACTTATGCATCTTTTGGAGTTGTTTGCAAATGTACAAGTTACAGTTGGTTGATGCAAAGTGTATGTAGGGAGAATATGTGTTGTGTAGTTTTTTACTTTTAGCTAAAAATGCAAACATAGGGTAGCAGAATCATGTCTTTCTGTTCTACAGGTCATATCTTTATTTTAGTTATTTTTTTCACAAAGAGTGAATCATCAAATATTGGCTATATAACACCGACTTTTTGAAGTTCTGAAAAATAATTATCTAATTTTTTTAACATTTTGAGCATACAAATATATTATATTTCTCTTAGTTTTTATCTGTCTCTGTTCCATTTTTGTTCTCTAAAACTACTGGGTTGATCTGTCTAAAATTTTGTACAGGCCTGTGTTATGATAAGGCATACTGAACTGAGTATTATGGTATCTATTTGATGCACAGTCAAAAGTTAAGACATTAATCACCACAATACCACATTTACTTCAGAAGTTTTCTCTTACTGGCCCGATGAACCTTAACAATAAGGTGCAACGAACAAACTATTATTGTATCCGTTTAATGCAAAGTTCCGGATGAATAGAGATTAGTATTTAATGCAAAATGAGTACAAATTTAACCGTATTCAATCATAAATTTGACATAAAGCAATACAGTTTTTAGAAGCGCTTAGTTAAGGAACCATCAATTCAGCATAAAATACTGAAGTCAATGGTCTATAACATTTTCCTGTTTTTAACTTTTGCTCAAATTTATAGTTTCACGTGATTTGTTATTGCACACACAAAATTTATCTCCTTTAACAATATATTTTCTTGTGTTCTTAAAAATGGTAACTGGTTTGGAAGCGGGTGATCATTAACACCTGGTCACCTGCAAATGTGAAATCGGTCCACCACTTCAAATTCTAACTTAATTTTTTATTCATACCACCAAGTTTTTAAACTGTTTTACATATAATCGCTTAAAAAAAGAAGTAGAATCTGATTTTTTTTTTTTTTTTGTGATGATGGTGGGGGATGGGTAGCATAAAATGTAAGTCCACAATCTTACCAATCTTTTTCTGTAAAATTCATTCCTTCGTTTTTGCAAAAAAAGTTGCAGGATGTCAGTGAAATTTTGATGGACCGTAAAAGAATAGATTATCCTGAAATACTGGGAACTTAGTAAAACCGTGGATTCCTGATAGGGTACAGGGGGAAGCATTTGATTCATGTAATTACAGACTTTATTCACTTCTTCTTTCCCACTGCAAGAAGATGTGACATAAGGTCGGAAGGTGGGAGAAAGTTAAGCTAGTGCTCCTATAGGAGGAGCATTTTGACTTATTAAAAATTGCCTGAGCAGTCCCATCGGCCATCTGTTAAGGTGCAGCTACTGTACAATACAGTGCAATGGAGTTTGAAAATATCTCCACTAAATTCAAAGTTACTTTTGAATCTATCCTTCACCTCATTTCCTACCAATTTTTTTTCCATGGCTCTAACCTTTTTAGCCAAATCCATTTTGAGGCAGCTGACACTTGTAATTTTCTTAAGAGCGTGGGCCGTTGATGCTTTCACTATTTTTGTTATACTTTGCATAATGACTGACCCACAAAACCCCTGCAACCAACCACTATTGGATCAAAGTGGATTTTCTATCCATTTTAATGATGTTGTTCAACCAGTTCATAGAAATTTGCCTCATTTCTCTTGTTCATTAATGTGATGGATTCCACCTATGACACCAACAGTTCCCAGATAATATATTGCTTTGTTCTTTTTGAATGCTTATCAAGTCAGGTCTTAGCATGGATATAATTTTATACATATATATTCAAAATGGCGGCTGAGGTAAACCTGCAATGCTGAATCTTCTATGGAATTCCATTTTTTTTTTTTTTTTTTTTTTTTTTTTTTTACTCATGTTCACCCCTTACAAAACATATCGCCACTTGGACGTAAGGGGCTACTATTTTGGGTCATGTCTAGGAAAGATTAACAAGATATTTGTTTATGTTACATTTACACTTCTGCATATCAGTACAGCCGGGGAAGCAGGCAGCAGGAAGGGAATTCCAAAGTCTAGCTGCTGGATGGAAGAAATTGTTAGAATAGAAAGCTTTCTGGCATTTACGGACATCAATAGTGAAGGAGTGAGATTTTATTGCTAAGCGGGTTTGTCGAGGATATGTACGTTGAGGGGGTACAAGTGAAACGAGTTCATCAGAACACATTCAATTAAAATATTTGTAAAACAGGCACAGTGATGCAACATTGTGGCGATGGGACAGGGGCTGGAGCTTAGTTGATAAGTGGGACGACTTTTTTGGACTTTATCTAAGAGGGAGAGACTAGTGGTAGATGCACCAGCCCAGATGTGGCAACAATACTCCATGCATGGGTGAATGGTGGCCTTGTAAAGGTACAGGATACTCTCAGGAGTGAGCTAGTCTTCTAGCTTGGTAGAGGGAACCCATCTTCTTTTCAGCAGCCTTTGCAATGTCCTCTATGTATTTGTTCCAGTTCATATTGCCCGCAAATGTTAGGCTGAGGAGTTTGAAGGTAGAATTCTCAGATAGGGTGTTATTTGTCATAGAAGTAGGGGGTTAAAGAGGGGTCTTGTAATTGTTAAAGTAGAGCAGCTTAGTTTTACTAGCATTAAATGTTACCACCCATTTACAGACCCATTCCACTACAGTCTGGAAGTCATTTTCTAACGATTCTGATATTGTCTTATATTTATGTACATCTGTACATCTGTTCTTGCTTCATGCATGTTATAGAGCATTGTATCATCAGCAAATATACCCATCTCGGACACAATGTTATCAGGGAGGTCATTTATGAATATCAGGAATAATAATGGTCCAAGGATCAACCCCCCCCCAGGCACTCTCGCATTAATGTTATGCTGCTTGGATGTAAGTCTGTCAATAACCATCTGTATGCTTCTATTGCCTAAGAAGGATCTAATTATATTTAGTATACGTCCAGTTATACCATACAATTTAATTTTCATTAGCAGCCCTTTATACCAGACTTTGTCAAAAGCCTTGAATATATCAAGGCTACAGCCCTAACTTCACCTGTCTTATCCAGTACATTCAGAGATGACTGTTAAAATCTGCAGTAGAACAACATTGCCTGAATCCATACTGTTTGTCAGAAGATTTGCTTTTGCGAGGTAGTGAACTAGTGCTTGATTAATTAAGGTCTCAAAGATTTTAACGAAGAGTGGAAGGAGACTAATGGGGTAATAATTGAGAGGGTCTGTTCTTTCACCATAATTATTGTACACTGGTACCACAAAGGCCATCTTCCAGCTATTAGAGAAGCAAGATTCAGCAAGCATTTATTGTAGAGCTTGGAAAGTATGGGGGCTAGCTCGGCTGAACATTTCTTAATTAGTAATGCAGGGAGGAGATCAGGCCCACACACCTTTGAGGTGTCTAAGTTTTTTATGATATTATGGACATGAGAAGGGATGATTTTTACATCATCTAATGTGGCTTCAGTCCCCATAGGGAAATTTGGGAGGGAGTTGTTTGTTGGAAGGTGGAGTTCGAGACAAATCGCCGAGCAAACAGTTCCGCCTTCCCCATTGCCGTACATGCAACCTTCTGGTTGTTGCTCAGAGGGGGAATTACTGATTGCCGTTTATTCACTACACTATTATAGATTTTCCAAAAGTCACGAGTTCCTATCTTTTGTGATTCTATGCGTTCCCTGATTATTTCAGCATTGCTATTTCACTCTAACCAAGGATTTCTAGCATCTACGAATGTTTGCCTATTTATATTTGCCTTATGGCATACAAACCGGCGAAATGCAAACTGTCTTTGTGCAATGACAACCGCACAATCTGCAGTGAACCATGGGGGTGAGTAGGGGCTTGCTATAATACTTCCGTGTGGGAACACGTACTTCAGTGCCCACTTTGCATCATTCAGTTGTCTCATTGATGATGATGAACCGTCCCCCCCCCCAAAGTAATGACACCTCATCAATTCTCCAATACTATTGCTACACTATCCCTTTGATTATTGTACACACAATAACCCTTATCTCCGAGTGGCCATTGGGCTTTGATAAGTGGTGAACTCCATGTAAAAAATAATACTTCCGTGTAGGAACATGTGGGTCAATGCCTGCTTTGCACCATTCAGTTGTCTTATTAGCACACTGTTCAGCAGGAAGAGAGAAGATATCGGTCCATGGGGCATCTCGGATGTGTTCTCTAATGGCTTCCAGTCAGCCCTGTTGTAGTAGCTTGTTGTTTTGAGCAATGATTCCTCACCTTGAGGTTGGGATTTAAATGCGATGTCAACTGATACCAGTATGTGGTCTGCGTTTCCAAGTGGAGTGTGGGCATTCGTCATCGTCACACAATCAGGTATTATAGTGTCATACATAATTCTTTCTAAGTAAAAAAAAAATTCCATTTTTTTCTGAAGAGTATGCGCATGAAAAAATTCGATATTTTGAAATGCTGAAAGAATTTAGTAAAGAAAATAAATATTTGGAACTTGGAATGTAGCTATATATATGTTTGTTAGCCTTATTATTGACAAAAAATAATTAATATATATATATATATATATATATATATATATATATATATATATATAAAATTTATATCACTTGTTTTTGTCTTCCTTCCTCAACATCGACAACCATCCATTCCTTGCATTCTGATAACCTTCTACTAGCCCTTACCTAATATATGTGTGTGTGTGTGTGTGTGTGTGTGTGTGTGTGTGTGTAATGGTTGTATAGATTGATTTCTTAGATGTAAATCCAATGAAACACGATTATTAAGAGTGCTCAATGGAGGACAAAGCTGGTATATAGTCTGTTTATTATACAAACATTATTGGTTACATATGTGCATGCATGTTTCAGTGGAATTCCAATTTAAAGAGACCACTTTATCAGACCAAAAAGGAGCGATATTGAAACAAGAGTCAAGATTACATTCGTTTTTTTGTTTTGTTTTCATGCTCTGGAAAAAAGTGGAGTGTATACTGTATGAATGTGAGCAGTAGGGGTTTTGGAGGGAGGTGTGGTGAAGGGTGGGAGTGGGAGGTCAAGGAAGAGGGGGAAGTCAAACTGTAGCAGCAAGGAGGTGTTGGTATTATTTTAGCTTGGTGGTTATTTATTGGCCTAGGTTTGCACTTTGATCTGAAGTAATAGTATACTCTCATTGCTGTTACCTCCCTTTCTTCGGTTTTTATGGTTGTTTTTTTCTTTTCTGGTGGCGACTTCATTATCTATCTATTTTATTGAAAAAGAACTTTAACAGACTTAAATAATATTTACTCCTTGACTGCTTGAAAACGGATTTTTCAACAAACTTGGATTACACATATTTGAATTATTACAAACATTTTGGATTACTACGCACATTTTGGATTTTAATTTGAGTCTATGTGTCAACAGCATCATTCTGGATTCATTTTATGGGAACTTTGTCTCCCATTATCTTTTCGTATTGATAATAATTGATCTCTCTGAATCTTTTTATCTGGGTTTTTTAATCCTTGACTTTTAATTTATCCTTTTATTTAAAAAAAATTCCCCATTTTATAAACTTTTTGCACAAAAATGTTTATTTTGCATTATAATTAGCTTTGATTTAATCCTGTTTCAGTTAATACTAGCACCAGCAAAATCATAGCTTCGCGATAATATTTATTTGCTAATATCTTTCCTCTGATGAGAACGCATATCTCTGAAACTCCATGGATGAAGGAAATTTCAATATATCTTATTTGAGTATTCTGTCGAACAATAAATTCATGTAAAATATATTTTACACTCTTAATTTTTATTTTTATATAGATATATATGTATATATATATAAACCACATCAAATGTAAGGGAACAAAATTCTTGCAAAATTCACCGTTTTTTATTTGCAGTATACAATTGTTTTGTGTATATTAGCCGATCTGTGTCCCAACAGTGCCCAAGAAAGTAGATTAACTGAAAAAATTCCATGCCTAATCTTGAATGATCAGGCACAAACACAAACCCAACAATGTTAAAAGTAGATTCCCAAAATATCCTGTCATTTTGGGTTTATGTTACCTTTTCTTAGTAATATTATTTTCGCAAATACCATGGTTAAACACCCAAAATCAGTACTCTTGTAGATACCTGCCTCATTTATGTGGCTCCACTTGTGTGTACTGATCTATATGTAGCATTACGACCATACTCGAATGAATAATATCTTGATGCATAAAAATATAACAGTAATTTGTTGTGGGGTTTGGTGGAGAGCGACAATGAGTCCGATGGTCGATTAGTGGGATGAAAATGCATGCACAGGAATTCAGCGACTGATTCTCGGTCTCTCTGTTCACCAAGAATAAAACTAGCGATAACTCAATTCAGGTTGTTATGCCATCGACTGCTCTGACCTCTGACCTCTGACATCTCTAACTTTTGACGATCGATTTCGAACCTCTTTCTGATGGAGCTGTACTCGCTATTGTTTTATTAAAATTGGCCTTTTGGAATTTCAGCTATTATTTTTGTTTGACGTTTAATTGTCATCAACATGTTTTATCCAAATGACGTTTCATAATTTAAATTCTTTTCATTTGATGTCCGATTGTCGTTCGTTACATTCTCAGGAATTTTCGGTACACATGACCTTGGTCATTCAACATATTGTGGTAACTTGAATGGGAGAAAATTCACAGACTTATTCAGATCTATTCAACATATATCTATGATGCCCTCCCCCATTCTTCTCAATGTAAAAATTCTGATATTTTTTTAATTGCATAAGAAAATGTTGTCCCTCTATTTATAGGATGGAGTGGGGCATAATTAGTCAGTGGGGCATAATGGGTCAACTCACTGATTCATCTATTAGGTTGGTGCAAAAATTTAAAAATTAAAATTAAATTTAAACATCTGCTTAAAGTAAAGATCAGATGCGATTGGAAGAGGTTGCCTTGAGTGGCCTTTGACAAGAGGTGGGTGCATGACGCTAGCTTGTGCATCCGACGAGGCACCAAGTTTGAATTCGTGTTACCACCATAAGCATGGCACATGCGGTACTGGGTCCTACGGAGCCCATCCCGCTAAGTTAGACAAATAAAAGGTAAAGAGACTCTTGACTGGTGGTACAAATGAGATCCTGTACCCCAATTGTTTGTTTTTTGGCACTAGAGAACCTTCCGAGGCTACCCTACCACTACCCCCCCCTATCTTTATCACCCCCTGGTCAACCCCTACTCGAAGGTCGCACCCCCCCCATCTTCCCCTTTTTTGTTTTTTACAATTATTTATTTTTCCTCCCTACACCCGATAAGAATCCTTCCCAATCCCCACTAGGGATCTTCCCGCTTGCTTTCGGTGTCCCGGAAAACAGTAGGTGATCTAACTTTCTAGATTAGTTCAGGGAGGGACCTTACTAACAATGCACGAGGCAATTTTATTTTTTGCATATTTTTCTAGATTCCCCACTCCCCAACAGAACTGTTTTTCTTCCAAAATTCGAGAACTTTTTATTTTTCCAATGAATTGAATTTTTTTTCACACGCACACACACATTTTAATTACAAAAAAAAAAAAAAAAAAAGAGTTACACACACACACACACACACACACACACACACACACACACACACACACACACACAAAGTAATTGTAAATATATTCTTTTTTGCAAAAACGCTGGGGGTTTTCATTAGTTAGTTTAGAGTCCACAGAGTGAATGAGGTATTGTGGTAAATGTTGCCAGTCAAGAGTAAAGTCGCCAAAGACTCCATTTTCACTATAGTAACAAAGACCCTGCAACACTCCCCCACCCAGATCTTAAAGGGCCTTGTGCCTAAATTTGTTTTGTAAATTTGAATTTTGCTTTTAATTTATTTTAATTTTACATTGAATTATTTTGATTGTAATTTTCATTTTCACAAAATAAATTATATATAAAGATCAAAGTGTAGTATCTGTTCTTACTACATGCTGTACTTATGTTTGTAACTTTGTGATATAAAGTGGGGATCACTTTTCTGTAATAATTTAATGTAAAATGATCACCCACTTTACAACCAGTCATTCTCCAGATCATTCAAGTTGTTTTTGAAGGATTCCAGCTATTTTTTAAGCATTCAATTCATCCTCAAGTTCATTCAGTTCATCTTCAAGTTCATTAAAGTCATTCTAAGTCATTTACTTTTTATTTATTTAAGTCATTTCAGCCCATTTTTTCGGTCATTTTAGTTTATCTTTAAGAATTTCATGTCAATCCTACATTCACGCATTCATTCATTACACGAGAGCACGTGACTAATGGCTATCGGCCTTGTTTATGATAATGTCATCCCATCTATTTATGAAGAAAAGGAAAACATCAACAGAAATTGAGATTGAGACATTGTAGACATAAATACCAAAGATGAATTACTTTTGAAAATGGGACTAATGGGCCATCTCAGATTATTATTATTGGGGGTCACTGGTCCTGTTCCATGTTTGCAGGATAGTCAGTATTCATACCATTTGGTATGATATGAATGGCTGTCTATGTGAAAAACATATGTTGCTTGAGAGAGCTTGTGTTCCTGACATGATGTAATGTTTTATATTTCGGTTAAATTCAAGCCACTCCCCCCCCCTCCATCATTCGAAATTTTGTGCATATTCCAAAGTTTGTCAAGATACACCTGATCTAGGTCAGAGGTTATGTTAAATGAAACGTTATGAGAATAACATCAAAGGTTAAAACATTTTGAATAATACAAGCAATCTTTTTCTTTTTATAAATGTACTAGCGAGGGGTACCCGGCGTTGCCCGGGTGTTTGGAGGTGTGTGTGTGGAAACTCCGGGGGGGGGGAGGGTAAAATAAAAAAAAAATGCTTTGGTAGGTAAGTATGAGGATCGAACCCGAACCGTTGAGGCAAAGTTGGAAATTAAAGTGTGAAAAAAAAAAAAGAGTGCAACGGTTTTAACCATTGGGCCACTACGAGATGCTAACGGAAACACGTTTGAATTTATTTAATTACTTGGATTTGGCTGGTGCACATTTTAATGACTTAATGAGGTCAACTTTGACTGCAGGATAGTATTTCATTTACTGTGGGAACGCCGTTTTTATTTTTATTTTACCGAGATGTTGGTGGGAGGGGGTGGGGACCAGCTCCCCTTGTCCAAATTGAATAGCAATTGTATTGTATGAAAAATATTTCCACATTGATCAAAGCTGATTGCTTTCAGACATTTCCGGCGATAGACGGAAAATACCGCCAGAATTAGTGTTGCTTTTATTATAGGAAAAAGACTAATCTACATGCGGTGAGCGACAAATATTGAATATTTATCTTCCCGAAGTCGAGCAAATTAAATAGACAGGCGAGCTCCGTTGTTAACTCTGAGATATTACGATTTACATGTGATATAAAAATTTTTTTAAAGTTGTGAGCCGACTGACCGCTTCTCTGAAAAAAGCCTTTTGTAGACATACAGAAAAAGCGAACACACATACACGCATACATTTTCGCTTTATATATATAGATAACTAGCAGGGGTGCCCGGCGTTGCTCGGGTGTTTGGAGGTGTATGATGTGCAAAAAAACAAAAAAAATGGTTAATTTTTTAAAAACTTTGACCCCTATTATGACCCCTTAAAATTTATAGTTTCGGCCTCAAATCACTTTATTAAGTTAGATCCAGGTTCAAGGAACCTATATCTAAAATTTCAAGTGTCTAGACCCAAAATTGTCGGAGGAGTTTGGTAGAGTTCTTAAAGGTTAAATCGTTGAAATTTGACCCCTTAACAGCCAAATTTCTGGCTGACACCCGTCACATCAATTTTCCCAAATCTCCGTACCCGGTATTTCAAATTTCGAGTCTATAGACTAAAAATTGACAGTTATTGCGTAGGGAAATGTACACAGACAGACAGATACACAGACAGACAGACAGACAGACACGTTCACTTTTATAGATATATAGATTCTTTTTTGAGTGTAATAGTTTTTCCTTTTCTTTTTGTTTTATCTCGGATAATTCAAGTTTTCAGTGATATGTGATTTAATAAATTCTTTTTTTTAAGTGAAAAAACTTTTCTTTCTTTTTTTCAAATTTAATGTAAACCAAGTGCAAGAGAGATACAAACAATTACATTTAAAGGGACAGCTAGAATCTTAAAAAATCTCCCGTTTATTAGAATATATGTGATAGTTGATGAATGTTTGGCATCCAGTAGGATGCCTCATTTCCAGTAAAAATTAAATAAATAATAATAACAAAAAAAGGATGAAAAATACGACATATAAATGTCATTAATAGAATAGCCAACTGATCAGTCGTTCTGATATGGCATTTATAGATTCATATTTTGATCAATTTGCAGTTTCTTGTGTGTTTCTGCTTAAATCCTAAAAATATTTTCATGGTTAAAACAAAATAATCTTTCTAAATATCAAACTGCTTTTGTC
Organism: Euprymna scolopes; assembly: GCF_053919585.1. NCBI lineage: Eukaryota > Metazoa > Mollusca > Cephalopoda > Sepiida > Sepiolidae > Euprymna > Euprymna scolopes. Next base: position 53,893,966 of record NC_136524.1, read on the forward strand.
CATTGCATTGTTTTGTGATACTTCCAACGTTCCCCACGCCAGATGTTAGGATAAAAAAAAAGGGAAAAATATTTAACAAAAGAAAAAGGAAGTAAGTTTATAAGCAAAACAATGGAGAAGAAGTTGTTTACCAAGATATACAAAAGAAGCTGAACAGGATGGTTAATCAAGGTGAGGCAGTAATGGGAACAAAAGGACTGAACAATAGAGGTCAATATGGTTAGAGTTAATTTATGGACAGTTTTAGGAATATCAACAAGTTTTTGCAACAGGAACAGTCGCAGACAGCATTAAGTTTGCAACGGTTGAGGACAGTTGTGAGCTGGGCTTAGTAAAATGCAGCTCGTAACTTGGAGCAGGTGGGAAAATGAATTGATCAACCAACAACAAAGATACTTTGGCAGACAACTACTAAGATGCAGGCTGTAACATGTAGAGGATTGATGGTGCCAAACACACACACACACCTAGAGTGCGACTGATATTTTCAGAATGTGTTGCAGTTTGTGTTTTTTGTGTTTTGTTTTATTTTATGATATCTTCGAATCATTGCACCCCCTTGGCAGTCGTCAATGTGTGTGAGATGATGACATGGCCAGAACAAGAAAAGGTGAAGGAGAGAAGAAATACACGGCACACAATGTTAGGATCGGTAATGTTGTCGAGTGGGTCAGCACGTGATCTTACAATTCTTTTAGAGAGTTAAAATGATAGTTTTATTTGAATAGCTGAAAATGCAAAATATCATCCCCCCTCCATTTTTTTTTCGCATTTGTTTTGCAAAATAAGTGCCAAACTCTTATAAATCAAGCGGATCGCCTATTTCAGGAATAAATGGACTTACCTAGAGGCAATACAGTTACAGCAGCTTGCACCATTCATTTGACTTTGAATTAAGATTACAATCTCCATAGTTAGTCCAACAGAAACTGAATCATTTCAGTGGTCTTTATCTGTAAGACTGAGGCAATCATTCCGGGTAATTCTAGGTCAATCTTGCCAGGCAATTTTTAAGAGACAATCCTCCTTTAATGGTGCTGGCTTGACTCTCCCCACCTTGTGCCACATCTTTCTACAGTGGGGAGGAAGTAATTAACTAATTTATAGCAGCTATGGCACCAGAATCATGATATACACTTTTATATATAACATATTGCTGCTAATACATTTTGTTAATCATAACGCTGTATATAAATGGAATGTGAGGACTAAAAGACAAAAGGCAAGTGAGTTATGCGGCTGTTAAAAGTAAACCCAGGATCCACTTTCTACTCTCCTAACTCTATCTAATTATTGCTACAAATTTGTTCACATGCATGTCACCACATTTGGGCTAGTGCACCAACCACTAGTCTATCTGTCTTTGACAGAGTCCCCTAAAAAAATGTCACTAATAGATCCATACTGTCAACCAACCTCCAGCCCCTGTCCCGTCATCACAATATTGCATTGCTGCGTTTGTTTAACAAGTATTTTAACAGAATGTGCTTTGATGAATTTGTTGCACTTGTGCCTCTGCAATGTAAATATCCTTGTAAAACCTGAAAAGCAGCAAAATCCCACCACTTTAAGTCTCCAGATGCCAGAAGCCTTTCTACTCTAATAGATTCTTTCTTCAAACCGCTTGCCTTTAGAAGGTCACCTTGTTTTCTCCGACCTTACCAACATACAGAAATTTAAATGTAATATGAACAAACTCCTCACTTAGGATGCCCCTCTAAATCTGGCGCCTAATTCATAATAGCTCCTTATGTCTCAGTAATAATATGCTTTGCTTGGGTTGAATTGAAGAAAAGAGAAAAACATTTTTACTATGATAATTATTTCCTTTTCATGCCGGGATGGAAATTGAGAAAGTGGGGTTCGAAAAGCCAGTTTCCCAGAGGAATCACACTCTAGCCTATAAAAAATGCCTGGGTAGCCCCATCTGTTTTTCCTTGTAAGGTGATGCGCAATAAACTAACCTCTTTTCAGAGGGTGCAAATGCAAATCCTGGGAGGATGGACCGCCTAGAACTGCACAGGACTCTACACCTCAGCCAACAGAGAACAAACCATCTTAACAATGGCCTGGTGACTGGTGGCTTTAGGACCTGAAGGAAAACTTGGGCAAGACAAAAAGCTTTACATTTATAATGAAAAACTGTGGTTTCACATACTAAGATATTCAGGATCAAATAGGTTTCAAGGACCCCAGAAAATAAGTAAAATGAAAGAGATAACTTTGAGTCTACATCAGTTTACTTTCAATGCACATGTCATCTGTAAACAAACAGATAATACTCGTGAGTTGTTTTCGTCACAAGGTCAATTTTTAATATAGGGAAATTTTGATTTTTCTTGGAGCCTTTGAAACCTGATTGTGGTCTCACAAACAGAACACTCAAGAAAATTGAAATACCGCTGCATGGTTACAAGACCGCTGCATGGTTACAATACCGCTGCATGGTTACAATACCGCTGCATGGTTACAAGACCTGACTCTTGTGCAAAGTAGAACTTCACAAACTCAAAGTGTTCAACATGCAGTGCCTTCAGTCTATCCTTTTTTTTATTTTTTTTATTCAATTTTCACCCCAAACAAGGCACAGTGCCACTTTGAAGCAGGGGGTTACTATTAGGGAATTGATTAGCGGGGTCATTATGAAGGGAGAAGAGTAGAAATATATATATCCATCTCTGCAAACCAAATCCCAAATTGTACCATCTGTGCAAGATGAATCACTATCAGCATCAGAGACTCTTGTAATGACCAATAATGTAGTGGATAAAATACATGGTGAATTTCTCTTGCAGGTTGAAGGTTCAATCTTCAGGGCAAAAAAAATACAATTGTAAATTTGTGAATTATAACTTCTACCCAGTCATGACTGATGGAACAAGAACATACTGCTTTCAGGGGTTAAATAAAATGGTTTCCTTCAAAATTCTGCGCAGATTCTTCAGTTTGACAGAAAGATTCCTGAGTTTGACAAGATACACCTGAAGAAGGTCAGAGGTTACAATGACTTGTGAAAATAACGCTCAAGATGAAAACAGTAGTTCGAAGAGTCCAAACAATATGAATTTGCTAGTTTCGATCATGTTCGTTAATGGCTTCGAGGAAAAATTAATTTGCAAAATGGTAGCGCCAATTGTACCCGTTAGCTAGAAGTGTAAAGGTGCCAAACTGTAGACTTAGATATGAACAGTGAAGACAGACGTTTGATTGGTGGCCAGTTCCTATGTTTTAAGTGTTTGTCAGTGGAACCGAAAATGGCTGAAATATACCAAGGACTCTTCTACTGATTGATTTTCTGAGATGGAATGCATTGATGTGATGAACTTGTTTGGAGCTAAGCTAGTCCCCCCCCCCCCGCAAATGTTTATAATAAAACGTTCCTATTATTATTTTAATTCCAATAATGCTTTTTATTTTATTTTATTAATTTGTTTCCTTTTTTTCTCTCTCTCTCTTTTTAGATCAAGCCGGAATGAGTCACAACAACTGAGTATAATTAGCAATTTACCAAATCTTCTTCAGTCAAACAACGCAGAATGTCTGGAAAAAGTAGTCCCACATTTTCAGGTAATATTTATGATCCTCGTTTTTACTGTAAAACTTGATAAACAAAACGTAACTGTACTTTTCAAAGATCCAAATTCTCCACTTTTTGGTTTGTTCAAGATTTTTTTTTTTTTTTTTTTGCATATAGTTTAAAAAAATTTTTTTTTTTTAAGGTGTTTTAGTTTAAATTAAAACAAATCACAGAAAAATATTATACAAATGTGGTTTATTCCAAAGATTAATTTTTGGCATTTATAATTTAAACACAATTTCGGGTATATAGACCCCCACCCCCCAGCCCCACCCCATCATGGCTTGTGTATGTCTGGCATAATTTAGAGGTTTAATTTTCATAAATCATGCACATTAAAGTAGGCTGTATTTCTCCAAATAAAGAAAATAAAGTTGTCAATGTAAATTTTGTTGCCTTAAAAACACTCTGTTTATGACTCAATTGTATTTCTCTTTCTTGCCTTTTTTTTTTTCCTCTCTCGTACTTTACCCTCCTCTTTTTGTTGTGGGTAAAATAGCCAAGCATCCCTACTAACTTAGATAAATACTTTTGCAGCTTTAACAAAAAAGCTACAATAATCTCAGGGTGTCTCCATTTCTGTTTAACATCCACAGAATGTCAACATTAACATATTACATATGAAAAAGCCTACTGTGGAGTTTCCACAGGTCCTGCTAGTCAAAGAATGACTCCCCCACCATCCCACACACTTACATGCATATTTTGTCTTTCTTTTTAATTTGACTTTCTTGATGGAAACTGATTGGAGTTTAGTAAAATTAAAAGCCAAAAAAGAACAAAAAAAAAATCTGAAAAATTGACCTTTCAACTCAACTAATGTGCGATATTTAACTTATTTATGAATTTGACATTGTTTTTGTTTGTTTATTTACGAAGATTGATGTTTTGCTAATCAAATATTTTTATTTTTACTACTAATCACTTTCACAACAAAGTTATTTTGATTGTTTTTATGTTGACTTCTCCCAAAACACACAGACATAGAAAATAAGAGGTGGGGGGTAGATTCAAAATTTAATTGAGATTTCAGCCTTTTTTTTTTTTAATATTTTTTTTTATTGGCTACTTGTGTTCTTGATAATTAAACCAGCAAAAAATGAGAGTAGAAAGTGACCCATGGGTTTATTTTCAACAGTCTCATAACTTGCTTCTCCCTCCATTAACAATATTTCTTTGTCCTCGTATCCCATAAGCAACAAACTGTTTAAACGTTGCCTTAAGGAGAAGTGCTTTCCAACACCTTGGAAAACCTCATCAGTATACCCTGTATTTAAGAACTCAGGTGATAAGTCATCTCCCTCTCAGTACAGATCAATAAGTCTCCTGTGTGTCATGAGTAAGTTGCTGGAATCCATATTAAATAGAGAAATAATCAACCACCTCAGCAGAAACAACCTTCTTAGTGACACACAATATGGTTTCCGTTCTGCAAAATCTACTGCAGATGTGCTAACGGTTATATCTCATAGGATTAGTGAATCTCTTGACAAACGCTTCCTTTCCAGGGCAATTGCTCTTGACATATCAAAGGCCTTCAACAAGGTATGGCATAAAGGCCTACTTCACAAGATCTCCAGCTACGGTATAACTGGAAATAATCTCTCTATCATTAAATCATTTCTCTCTGATAGGCTCATAAGAGTAGTGGTTGATGGAAAAAAATCAGAGGCCTGCAGTATTAATGCTGGAGTCCCTCAAGGGTCCATCCTGGGCTCAACTCTCTTCCTGATCTACATCAATGATCTCCCTAAACACATACTTAAATCATTCGTTGACATCTATGCTGATGACACGACCATCTACAGCAACATATCAAAGGCTGTAAATGACAAAGCTCTCTGATTCTCTCTCCTCTGATCTCGAGCGCGTGGTTCAGTGGGGGAAGACGTGGCTGGTTACCTTTAATGCACCTAAAACCAAATTCCTATCTTTACATCATCAACGCTCTGATCCCCATCAGGCATCAATTGAAATGGATGGTTCTCTTCTAGGAGAAGCCCCATGTTTTGATAAGCTTCTGGGTTTGACCTTCACTCCTGATCTTAAATGGAACACGTACATCAAATCTGTTGCCAAGGTCGCTGGAAAGATGGTAGGATCCTTCTACTGCTCCAGAAGATATCTCACTACTGATGCAATTCTCTATCTCTATAAAAGCCAAGTACATCCAAGGATAGAATACCGCTGCCATATCTAAAAACAGGCTATCCTGCCTTGACAGAGTACAAAATAGACTTCGTAGCTTAGTGGGGAATGCCCTTTCCTCTTCCCTACAACCTCTCTCCCACAGAAGAGACTTTGCAAGCCTATCTTTGTTTTATCATTATTTCCATGGCAGGTGCTCGTCTGAACTCCAATCCCTGGTCCCCCCTCGCCAATCTTTTACAAAAGACACCCGTCTAACTGAATCCACTGTCAAAAACTTTCCCCACTCTTTATCTATGCCTAAATCAAAACGTAGATTCCATGAACAAAGCTTCTTTCTTAGAACTGCATGCCTGTGGAACTCTGTTCCGTCTGCCTGCTTCCCTCCTGACTACAACTTGGATGTCTTCAAGTCCAACATAAACAAATTCCTGATGAACCACCCCCTTAAGTAGACACTTTAAATCTCCACACTAACGTACTGTACTTACAATAACCCTTATCCCTGAGTGGCTTCCGGGCCTTGATAAGTGGTGACCACCTTGTAAAAAAAAAAACATTTCTGATAAAGAAAGGTGAATTGCCTTTCTCTGAATTGGCTGTTTTGTATTAATGTTATGTGAAACTTATAAATCTTATCATATTCGTCTTGATTCAACTAACAATCTCTCCATCTACTTATATATATTTGCCACTCAAAGCACAGTATAATACCTTGACAGAGTTCAAAATCGATTTCAAAATCTGATAGGTAATTCCCTTTTCTCCTCTCTGCAACTTCTTTCCCACAGAAGAGATATTGCGAGCCTGACACTGCTCTATCGTTATTCTCAGCATTCAATCTATTGTCATCCTATGCCAAACTTTCATAAAACACATTCATCTAGCTACAACCACTATCAACAATTTACCCTACTCTCTATCTATGCCTAAATCTAAATGCATGTTCCACAAACAAAGCTTCTTTCCTAGAACTGCTTAGCTGTGAAACTCTGTTCTACTAGTCTGCTTTCTGGCTGACTACATGGTCATTGTCAAGCCAATGTAAACAAATTCTTGTTGAATTGTTGCCTTAAATAATCAAATTCTACTCAATTTCCATCACTGCATACTTATCAACATTTGTCCTTGAGTGACTTTCAGGCCTTGATAAGTTGGTGACTCCTCTATAAACAAAACAAGAAAAAGTTATTGATTTATTGTCTGTTGACTTTTTTTCAAACTTAAAAAAAATTGACTCTTACTTTACTGAGCTTTACGTTGCGAGTAGAGCAATCACATTTGCAAGTGATTTTTTTTTTTTTCAAGTGGCGACTAGAAATGATAAAATGCTTATCTTTTGGCAACTGTGTTTTTTTTTTCCACCAATAATCTCCAAATTTCATTGCTGAGTGAAAAAAAGGCTTTTCAACTATTTTTTTTTTGTTTAAGTAATAAAAGTTTAATAAAATAATGTACTTTTTTTTTAATTTTAAACAAAAGCTATTTTAAAAAAATGTCTGAAGAAATTTGTATACCTTTAAGTTTAAACATAATATTCGGTGTATATTTAGAATTACACTGATTTAAAAAAAAAAATACGGAAAAATTTTTATGTACATACTCATCATGGAACGAAGATATCATATTCCAAAAATCATGTGGATTTGACTAATAACTTTTCTATTTGGCTAGTAAATGAAAATATTTAGTTGTCAAAGGTCAACTAAAGATAAATTTGATCCGTAGAGCCTTGTTCTTAGCATTCTTATGAGTTTGACTCCAACTTCTGCCAAAATGTCAGACTTTGGAACCTTCCTTCTAAGAATATAAAAGTACACCACTTGTTGTGACATATTAGGGACCCTAGTTCTGGTGATTAAGTTAACTAGCGTGAATTTTGATAAGGGTCATGCTGAGTGCATGATAATAACACAGATCTGCAAAGCAGAATCGATTCCAAGGATGAGTGATGTAAAATTGAGGCAGCAGTTCGATACTGTGATATGATAAATGACATCACATTTTTGAACAGAGAGAACCAAGAATTTTCAAATCGGTCTCTTTGTGGAAGCTGTTTGAACAAGACATCACCAATAATATAGAAAACTTGTAATCTAAAGCGAATGTTACCTCAATCACATTTCAATTAAGTTAGAAAGTTAAGTTTAAGAGGTAAATAACTAGCTAATATAACATTGGTCTCTCTCTCCTTGTTGTCCATTCAACCTTGAAGACTCTGCAAAAGTTTCCCTCTGTCTTTCCTGCATGAAAAAAAGTTTGTTCATTTTGGTCAAACAGGCAAAACGATCAATAGCCACTCATGAAAAGAAGCGGAAAGTGCATAAAAGAACCAACAAACGATAAACACTCACATGTATGTATGTGAGACCATGTGCTACTTCTTGCTTTTTCTTTTTTATTACATTTTCACCCCAAACAAAGCACATTGCCACTTTGGTGTAGGGGGCTACTATCAGAGGCAGCAACTACTGGGGTACTATGTAGGGATTTGGGTAGCAAGATGTCGGTTCACGTTACACTTGAGCTTCTGCATGTCAGTACAGTTGGGGAAGCAGGGACCTGGAATGTAATTCCAAAGTCTAGCGTTTATGGGGAAGAAACTACTGGAGTAGAAAGATCTTTTACATCTAGGGATCTCTACTGTGTGGGGGTGGGATTTAGCTGCCTGTCGAGGGTGTCTACATCGTGGGGGCACAAGTGTCTGCAGTTTGCCAGAGCATTCACCATTAAAGTACTTGTAGAACAGGCAGAGGGATGCAACATTTCGTCGATAGGACAGAGGCTGAAGCTTAGATGCCAGTTTAGGGCCTATCAGATTTGCGACTCTCTTTTGAACCTTGTCTAGGAACGAGAGACTAGTAGCAGATGCACCAGCCCAAATATGACAGCAATACTCCATACATGGGCGAATGGTGGCCTTACAGAGGTACAGGATACTTTCGGGTGTTAGTAGTTTTCTAGCATGGTAGAAAGAGCCTACCTTATTTGCAGCGGCCCTGGCAATGCTTTCAATGTAATTATTCCAACTTGTGTTTCCTGTGAACGTTAGGCCAAGGAGTTTGAAGGATGTACTCTCAGATAAAGAGTCACTGGCCATTGCTATTTGTGGCAGAGAAGGTTTCTTGTAATTATTGAAGAAAACCAGTTTAGTCTTGGCAGCATTGAATGTGACCATCCATTTTTGTCTCCATTCCACTACAGATTTGAGGTCATCCTCAAGTGTTTTTGCCATTTCTTTAGATATGTGCTCATTTGTTTTCCTGTCATGCCTGTTATAGAGTGTGGTGTCATCAGCATATATACCCATCTCAGAGGCAATTTTGTCAGGGAGGTCATTTATGAACATTGATAGGTTCATAAGAGTAGTGGTTGATGGGCAAAAATCAGAAGCTCTCAGTATTAATGCTGGAGTCCCTCAGGGGTCCATCCTGGGCCCAACTCTCTTCCTGATCTATATTAATGATCTTCCAAATCACATCTTTACATCATTCGTAGACATCTATGCTGATAACACTACTATCTATGGTAGCACATCTAAGACCGTAAACGACCAAGTTCTCTCTGATTCTCTCTCCTCTGATCTTGAGCAAGTGGTACAATGGAGAAAGAGGTAGCTTGTTACTTTTAATGCATCTAAAACCAAGCTTTTATCTTTACATCATCAACGTTCTGATCCACATATGGCATGAATTGAAATGAATGGCTTTCGTCTTGGGGAGGCCTCATGTTTTGACAAGCTTCTGGGCTTGACCTTTTTACTCCTGATCTTAAATGGAACACATACATTAAATCCATTGCCAAGGCCGCTGGAAAAATGGTGGGATCCTTCTATCGATCCAGTAGATATTTCACTGCTGATGCAATTCTCTATCTATATAAGAGCCAGGTACGTCCAAGGATAGAGTACTGTTGCCACATCTGGGCAGGAGCTGCTAGAAAGGACTTGTCCTGCCTTGATAGAGTTCAAAATAGACTTCGTAGGCTTGTGGGGGATGTCCTTTTCTCTTCCCTACAAGCTCTTTCTCACAGAAGAGATGTTGCGAGTTTGTCTCTGATTTATTGTTATTTTCATGGCAAGTGCTCTGCTGAGCTCCATTCTATGGTCCTCCCTCGCCAAACTTTCACAAGAACCACCCGTCTAGCAGAAAACACTATCACTAGTTTCCCCCACTCTTTATCTGTGCCTAAACCTAAGCATAGATTCCATGAGCAGAGCTTCTTTCTTTGAACTACACGCCTATGGAATTGTCTTCCGTTTTTCTGCTTTCCAGCTGACTACAATATAGTTGTCTTCAATTCTAACATAAACAAGTTTTTGATGAGCCGTTCCATATAAGTTAACAAATTTACCGAATCTCCATTACTAACGGTTACTATATTGTCCAATTTCTACTGTACACTCTTTAACCCTTATCCTCAAGTGGCCTCTTGGCCTTGATAAGTGATGATGTCTATGTAAAAAAAAAAAAAAAAGGAACAATTGAAGTCCAAGGATAGACTCCTGAGGCACTCCCGCATTTATATCATATTGTTTGGATGTACGACCGTCGAGGATAACCTGGATTTTTCTCTTATCTAAGAAGGATTTAATTATGTTATTCTACCAGTGATACCGTATGATCTAATTTTCCTGAGGAGACCCTCATTCCATACCCTGTTAAAAGCTTTAGATATATCTAGAGCTACTGCTCTGCCCTCCCCCTCCCCCGCTTTGTCTAGTGAATGGTATATACGTTCAGAGATTACAGTGAAGATGTCTGCTGTGGAACGGGCTTGTCTAAATCCATATTGTTTGTCAGTCAGAAGTTTAGCATCTGTAAGGTGATGGACTAGAGCATGGTTAATTATGGTCTCAAATATTTTGACGAAAAGTGGAGGAGGCTAATGGGGCGATAATTTGATGGGTCAGTTCTTTCGCCAGAATTCTTGAATACTGGTACCACAGAAGCAGTTTTCCAACATCCTGGAAAGCAAGATTCATTAAGGCATTTGTTGTAGAGTTTGGAGAGAACTGGAGCTACTTCGGCTGAGCACTTTTTAATAGCACAGCTGGGATGAGATTGGGTCCACATGCTTTTGAAGTGTCAAGGTTTTTTATGATAGCGTGCACCTAAGCAGAGGTGATTTTTAGATCGTCTAGCATGGCGTCTGTCCGTAAAGGAAAGTCAGGTAGGGGGAGGTTGGAAGGGTCCCGTGTGGAGTTTGAGGTAAACCGACTGGCAAACATGTTAGCCTTGTCGGTTGCTGAGCAAACAACCTCGTGATTGTTGGTTAGTGGGGGAATTGTTGATTGCCCATTATTTACTACACTGTTGTAGATTTTCCAGAAGTTTCGAAACATCACCGACCCAACGTTGTTTCTGTGATTTTCTGCCCTTTTATCTTCTCTTCTAGCCTTGTCGTCGTCTCTCATATTGGTGACTGCTGTACACCTATGGACCGGTCATTGGCGTGTGACCGACCCACATGTTACACTAAATATCTTGGAAACGGTTTGCGTATGAAGATCTGTCGATTAGATGTCTTTCTTTCTAGATGAAGAGAAAAAGCATACCTGAGATGTTGGATGTAGCTGGCTCGTTCTTCTCTCAGAATGACGTCTTCTTCCTTGAAGGTTTGATGTGGTTGGAATCTTCTTCTCCAGATCCGCTTCATTTATTAATGTAGACATTTAAGGCAGACAAAAAAACGATGCACGACACAATCGTAACATAAGAAAAATGTGATTAACTATTTATTTTTTTACAAGAAAATATTACAATATTTTTACAAAAGCAATTTACAAGTGATAATTAACTTTCACAATTAAAATTAACTAACCTTAACTAGTGCTGAGGGGGGGGGCCTCCTCTCATTTACAGAGAGACAAAAATATATGCCTTACCCCATGCTGTCCGGATAAAAAAGAGATCGAGAAAAGAAAGGGAATTGTGGGATTGCATTCTGGTTGCTTATTTCTATGTATTCCTCCGCTTACAGCCAAATCATCTCCTGGCCATGCTCGGGGGGGGGGGGATGTTAACAAACATCATAACTGGGCACTGATATAGTGCCACACTGCCAAAGGAGCACACACATGGGTTCACAAGTATAAAAAATATAAAGCATCTTAAAATAAAGCATAGAAAACACATTCCATATATATATATATATATCAGTTAAGCTCTGGGTGTGTGCATGCATGCGTGACATCATTGTGGAAAACAACCCTTTTAACGCTAATGTTTATATCTTAGTTTTTTTTTCTATGGAGGCCATGCTCGTCAGTCGGTTGATCAAGTTGTCTCTTTATGTTGGTCTCATAAAGTTCTCCCGATCTCGTCCAAGCTGCAACCTGGTTTCAACTATGTCAAACAGGAATACTGTCATAAATCCAAGACTGTCCATAAACTGTTGCAAAAATTATTGGCAATCATGAAACTGCGTGTAAACTAAATCTAAACATATTGATGGTCCTTTTGTTCCCGTTACTACTACACCTTGGTGATTAACGATCCTTATTTTAGTTCTCTTTGTGTTCGTTGGTGAGCAACTTCCTATACCTTTATTCTGTATATGAACTTGATAGTATCATACATACAAACACCCACATGCATGTACAAAGACATCTTCCTTGTTGAAGTTGTTACATCATATTTTAATTTTTTGTTTTATCTTTAATCTAAATCTGGTATGTCAAAATTATGTCCTAAAAACTAATTTTTTTTTTTTTTTCAAATTTCAGGAGATGTTGAGCATTGCCGAACCCGAAATCCAAGTGGCAGCTTCAACAGCATTCCTCCAGATATTGCAAAAGGAACTGGTGCCTGTACAGACGTACCCACAGATGTTCTTACAAACCATCCTCAACAGTATTGATAATAAAGATCCTGGTAAGATTTATTTGGTTACTCGTCATTTTCTATGCCTTCATAAAAGGTAATCGTTCATCGTATGCCTCAATAGTGACCTCTCTAAATAAGCCGAGCCATGAAAAAATCAGATATAAAAAAAAAAAACACTGAGTATAAACTTGAGGAATTGATAAATAATTTAAAAACACGACTCAAAGAATACGAAGTAAATGTACTTTGCTTAAAGCATGGTTCCACATGTATATGTTTCACATGTATATGTTTCACATGTATATGTTTCACATGTATATATGAAGGTATAAATAGAAGGCAATCAATGCCGATGTATATTGAAATATTTGCATGTTTGAATTGAATACTGACAGAGGGAAATGTTTCCGAGAAATCACATAATACAACGTAAGACGATAAAGTTATCCCCCCTAAAGAAAACAGCACTACAGCTTTATTTTAAAACTTTTATTGAAAATATCAGTTCAGGTAACTTGATTATGTAGTAGAGCTAACATCTATTCAATGTAGCCACCTTCAGCCTCAATCACCGCCTCAATACGGGTCTGGAACTGGGAGCATGCCTTTTTCACAAGTGCTAGCAGAGCTTGGCGAATACTCAGCAGATAGTGCCAATCAGGCTAACTTTGATGTTGTGGGAGGTCATGTTGGTGATATTCTTAACATATGACCAAACAAAGTAGTCCAGTGGGTCAGGTGAGGAGGGGGAGGCAGTGAGAGAAGGGTAAAAAGTCGTAACACTCCTTGTGAAGCCAAGCCTGGTTCTCTTTGGACTTGTGGGTTGGGGCAGAGTCCTGCTGCCACACCCAAGGCCTGATTGCACTAGAGGATCACCACACACTTCACCACATCCAGATACACTTTGATGTTGACTTTCAAGCGAACTTTGAAGATGTGAGGTGGCATGATGTGGCCCTCACTTGAAACCGCACCAAAGACCATAAACCATGTCCGAAAACTTTGTTGAGTTGTGCCCTCAAGCATTGAACCATCTGGATTTGCATTTTGAGGGTGCTGGCACTGGTCCTGCTGTCATAACTTTGTAAATAGGAAGCCTAGCCACTGTTATATCTCATAGGATTAGTGAATCTCTTTACAAAGGCTTCTTTTCTAGGGCAATTGCTCTTGACATATCAAAGGCCTTCGATAAGGTATGGCATAAGGCCTACTTCACAAGATTTCCAGCTACAGTATAACTGGAAATGTTTTCTCAATCATTAAATCATTTCTCTCTGATAGGCTCATAAGAGTAGTGGTTGATGGACAAAAAAAAAAAAAGAAGCAAGTATGAGGATCGAACCCGAACCATTGAGGCAAAGTTGTAAATTAAAGTGTGAAAAAAAAAAGTGCGACGTTAACGATTGCCCCACCGCGAGATGCTAATGGAAACACGTTTGAATTTATTTAATTACTTGGATTTGGCAGGTGCCCATTTTAATGAGTTAATGAGGTCAAGTTTGACTGCGGGATTTTTATTTTTCCCAAGATGTTATAGGAAAAAGACTAACCCACATGCGGCGAGTGACAAATGTTGAATATTTATCTTCCCGAAATCGAGCAAATTAAATAGACAGGTGAGCTTCGTTGTTAACTGTGAGATATTACAATTTATATGTGATATAAAAAGTTTTAAAAAGTTGTGAACCGACCGACCGCTTCACTGAAAAAAACCTTTTGTAGACACACAGAAAAAGCGAACACACATGCATACATACATTTTTGCTTTTATATTTATAGATGACATTTTTATTCTATTCATCAAAGATTTTTCTGTACTTTTTTTTTTTAATTAGGTTGAATTCTTAATAAGAACCAAAACTTTACTGAAATGACTGCGTTTGGCATTTAATAACTAAAGGAAAACTGACAGAAAAACTGTTTGTCCTCCCTTAATCGCTTATTCCTCCTCATATACAAATTGATGTCCCATAAAACAGTCCAACTATAAAACCCAAGTATTTTTAATGCATTCATTCCTTTTGTGGACTGCTGTTCTCGTCTGTCATAGTCATTGTTTCACAATTATTTTGGCCGACTAATCCTCTGGTTTGTTTTGGTATGATTGAAACTGCTATCTTCAGACAATGCTCACCTGGAACCATGGCACAGTAGATAGAGGCATTGCTACTTAATTTGACACTTATAGTCTTTAAATCAGTAATAAGTACATTTCTCCTACGTCCATCAAAATAAAACTTAAATAACTGAATTAATAAAATTTACTTTAAAAATGGTATTTTAATATTTTTGTTGTGATTCAAAGAAATTACCGTTTAAATCTGACTATAATGATGAAACATGCCAGCATAACATACCCACTGGTGGTAGATCACTTTTTGCAAATAAGCGGTCGTAGTGGGTTCACATAAGTGGAAGTTGTACCTGTCGACGACATTTCTAGTTGTTTTAGCTATTCAAGGGAAAAGTATTGTCTTTGCTATGGAATTTGAACACAACACGTATGTCTTTCCAGTCCAAAATTAGAATATCTCAAAATTGACGTTTTGTAGTACAAAGGTAAGTAAAGATAGAAACACTATTTAATAGCAAATATATTAATTTCTTTTGTCCTAAAATTTGAAAAGAATTAGATAAAAACTTTTTATGCACGAGTTGCTAGAAGTAGTGAAAAGCGCATATAACACGAGCATTTTTTTTTTTTTTTTACAATCTTTAAACAAAATGTTTGTCAACTAACTTACGAGCATAAAGTGTTCATTTTATTTTTTTTGTTATTATTTAGAAAACATAAGTTTTTAATTATGAAAAAGAAAATACTTAAAAAAAAAATCTTTACAAGACATATTTTGTTAATTATTTCTTTGAAACGTGTAATGGTGGCCATTTTGGATTTCCCAGTCGCCATCTTGGATTTTTCATGATGTTAAAATGGCACTTTGAAAAAGAATAACCAACAATGAACATTGTTTTTTTTTTTTTTTTTGTGGTTTTTGAGTCGCAAATAAAACATCTCAAAGTTGACGCTTTGTAGTACAAAGATGAGTAAAGAGGAGCTGCGTTCAAACACTATTTAATAGCGAATATATTAATTTCTTTTGTCCTAAGATTTGAAAAGAATTGGATAAAAAACTTTTTATGCACGGGTAGATAAAAGTAGTGAAAAATGCACGTAAGCATGAGAATTTTTGTGTGCCGAAACGTGCACAAAAAATCTGTAAACAAAACGTCAATTAACTTACGAATATAAAGTATTTATTTTTTTTTTTTTGTTAATATTTAGAAAACAAAAGTTTATAATTATGGAAAGGAAAAGAATATTTTTTTCTTTAAATAAATTCTTTGCAAAATAATAACCAACAATGACCACGCTTTTAAATGAGTTAAAACACACAAACCATTTATCCAGTTAAGTAAAAAAAATAACTTTTGTTGGGTTTGTTTTACAATCCACAGAAATATGAAAAAGTGTCCCCCCAAAAAACAAATACATAACTAATACATGTTACCAAACGCAAGTTATCTACCTTGATAAATTTTTGATGTTGTAAATGTTTATTCTGTTCAAAAATGAAGTAGTGTCAAGCATTATATGAGAACAAGAAAAAATGGCCGCAATATCTCTCGAAGTCTCAACAATGACTTAAAAATAAAAATAAAATTATACAAAATAGTGGTGGAAACTCATCTGTTAATTGTCACGGTAAGTCATTAAAATGAAATTTAATTATCCTAATTAGTTTAATGTACTTGAAAACATAATTGTAATTTGTACAAAATTTCCTTTCATCTGATATGCTACAAGCAATATTTTGTTAATAATTTCTTTGAATCATATCGTGGTGGCCATTTTGGATTTCCTGGTTGCCATCTTGGTTTTTTCACGGTGTAATAATGACAAATGATAATGTCCATCTGATAAACATTTCGCATGATGATAAAGCCTTATCTTCCATTTTTTAAACTGTTTTTTTATGATGCCTCTTCTACTTGAAGCTGTTGAAATGAAACTTAATTATGCTGATTAGTATGCTAATTAATTTAATGTACTTGAAAACATAATTCTGATCTTTACAAGACATATTTTGTTAATAATTTCTTTGAAACATGTAATAGTGGCCATTTTGGATTTCCCAGTCGCCATCTTGGATTTTTCATGATGTTATAATGGCACATGATAATGTCCATCAGAATAATACTTCCTATGATGATAAAGCCTTACTTACCATTTTTTTTTTTTAGCTGTTTTTATGATGTTTCTATTTAAAGCGGCTAAAATGAAACTGAAATATGCTAATTAGTCTGTAAGTTACCAAGTGCGATGGTCGTAAATAAAGCCAACATAACCTTCATAGTATTATAAAATGTTCAAAATTTCATCATAATACCTTAAAAAGATATGAAGACAAAGCTTTTGAAAGATGGGTCAGTCTGTAAATTTTCTGCCACAAGCTTATATACATTTGAATAGGACTGACTTAAGGCAAAATGTCCAGTGAACCACACATTTTTTGATACTTTGAATGGTCATAACTCCAATTCTAATGGGCTGATTAAAAAAAAACTAAAGATAATATTTCTTTAATTTTTTTTTAATGTTCTTTTCAATAATGCTTGATTTGAGTTTATTCAATCTGAAGAAAAAATGGTGTGGTATTGCTACATTCAGCCTCTATAGTTCCAAATGAGCATTGTTCGAAGATGGTGGTGAGACAACTATGGAAGGCAGTAATTACTGGGAATACAGTTACGAGACTCGGCATTCCTATCCCGTCATGGTTAACCACCTGAGGAAGGCAGGAGGATTAGTTGGCTGGAACATTGAAACAACAAAAAGCTATGAAGATGAGGATAACAACCCGCAAAAAAAGAATGAATGCACAAATTACGAAATCTCATCTCAAAGGATTCAAAGAAAAAAAAAAAATGTTTTTTTTACTTTTTTTTTCTGATTCCTACACTTGACATGTCTAACAGATATGCTGCTGCTTGTGTGTGCAGTGTCTTCTATTACATGAACCAAAATAATCCTTGGAGTATCCTATATAAATAGAGAATTTGATACATTGCAGAAGTTATCTAACTTATCACAGGTCTTAACTCGTTTTGGAAAGGGAAAATATTGCATTAAAATAAACTAATAAATTCCCAACAAATAAATCAGATGCCACAACAGGAAATTTAAATTGCATCTTCAGTCTGAAACTAACCTATTTTGAATTTCTTACAAATGAAGCTTAAAACATTACTATAACAAAATAATTAGGGCTTTGATATGACATGATATTGCCACTTAAATTCCAGTGAAAACCAATAGCCGCTGCCAACAAGAAATCAATGGCAAGCAACTGTTGCGATAATGCAAACTTATTTGCAAATAGTATCGAAAGAGGTGAGAGTACTGGAAATCTGGGGAGACTTGTTGTTACTCAGCTTCCAGGAAACCCCACAGGCTGTTTTCAAGGAGAAATCTAAACGTAGATTCCATGAACAAAGCTTCTTTCTTAGAACTGCACGCCTGTGGAATTGTCTTTCGTTTTCCTGCTTTCCAGCTGACTACAGTATGTTTGTCTTTAAGTTTAACGTAAACAAGTTCTTGATTAGCCGTTCCAGTTGTTAACAAATTTACCGAATTTCCATTTACTAACAATTACTATATTGTCCAATTTCTACTGTACACTCCTTAACCCTTACTCTCGAGTGGTCTCTTGGCCTTGATAAGTGGTGATGCCTATGTAAAAAAACCAAAAAAAAAAAACCCTGTGTGAAAGCTCCTTGTGAGCCAATGATAATAATAATAATAATAATCTATATATCTATAAAAGTGAGAATGTGTGAGGACACTTCTTAACCTACTCTCAATGGATTTTAGGTCTACGGACTTGAAATTTGGTATATAGGATATTCAGACATGTGAAAAGCTTTTTAATCGGTTTTCATCCGGAAAAAAACAGGCTGCTAAGTGGTCAAAATTAAAAAATTGGTACATGGGTGTCTTCAGATATTTTTCTATTTGCTGTCCCACAAATGCATATGCATTAATGGTTCACATGACATATCCATTATGTTAAAAATAAGTACAATTTGAAAACACTTTTTAAAGATCGTATCAGTCAGCCTAATGGTTTTTGTACGTGACTCACTGTCCTTAGGTTTTGGTTTCGATCTCAGCTTGAGTATTTTTTTTTTCTTACTTACAAGAAGTGAACTGTTTAGAGAAAAACATCATACCTGCACATGTATTAGTTTCTGTATTGATTAAAATATAATATTTATGCATATTTTATGACCAGGCAACGTCCGACGGCCTGCTAGTAATGAAATAAATGAATGGGTAAACATTATCTATAAAGTCAGAAACATTTTATTGGCATTAAAAACTATTTAACACATAAAATTTTCGGTGATTATTTAAATTGGCACTTATGGCGGCAATTAAAAGTAAAGAAAATACAAAAAAAAAGCCAGTATGATATATGTACTCATTACACAGCAAAGATGTCATATTCCAAAAATTATGTAAATCGATCAAGCATATATATTTTTTGCTTTAAGCTAGGAAAATCAAAATTTATGATTTTTAACAATTTTACTACTAAACTGCATTGAACATAAGGCTAATTCTTGACACTTTGATTTGAGTTGTCACCGCCTTATTTATTTCATCAAACTTAATCATGTATGATTTAAACACTACAATCTATATAATACTAAAAGTCTATGGATCTTGTATGTTTGCAATCAGATTTCCGGTTTTCAACATCCGGTTGCGCATGCGTAAATAGCAATGTCTTCAATCCGTTATTCCAATTCCGGAATTTTTATATCGCTTTTAATACAAACAATTTCATTTAATTTGATCAAATAGTTATTTATATATACAAATAATACATAGATTCATAGATAATTATAATATATATTATAAAATCTATTTATCTATGAATCTATTAATAATATGAAATATTACCCTATACAATTTATGGAAAGAAAACACCTCTCACTTTCCCTCTAATAGATTTCAACACTCCTACTCCCTCTGTTTTCGTTACGTACGCGAGAAATAGTTACGTGTATGTGTGAGAGAGAGAAAAAGGGGCGATGTAAAACTGGATAGAGTTATCCCCCTTAACTAATGCAGACCTTTTTACTAGAGGGCGTTATTACAAAAAAATTTCTTTTTCTTCTTCCCATGTTTTTTAAAGTCGTCTGCTTACATTTCCAAACGGAAAGCTGAATCGGTAAATGCACACATTTCTATTACATTAAATAGTGTTTTCCTTTACACAATGGGTACTGAATGTTTGCTTAAATTAAATGAAAAAAGTTACATTTTATTTTCATTTTCTATTTAAAAAGCCATTATTAACATGTGGAGAGTGTTTTTTTTATTATTCTGTACTTTCAACTAACAATTTCATTTAAAAGATGATATATCAAAATTTGAATTTAACTATAATAAGGATTATGATACCTTATTTACCTATAAGTATGACCAACCTATGATACATATTTACCTATAAGTATGACCAACCACTTATAATTCAGTAACTGTAATTTAAAAAAAAATAACAATTATAATAAACAGAACGACTCATAGAAATCTATCTATATTCTTTTTTCATTTTAATATACTTTCATAGAAATGCTTCTGTTATGTAAAAAAAAACTATTTTCTTTATGCCACAAGTGTCACGCTCATACATGAATTCCATAGCTAATATAACGTACTGACCCAACGGGTCACGGGTGGTCTAGTTAGTTATAAAATTTGATTTTCTTGAATAAAAAAAACTTACTTGATCAAATTACATCTGTAACAAATATGCACATCATACAGACTTTTCTGTATCTTTTGGTGCTTGTTAATAGACTTGACAGATCTATTTTTATTTAAATATGTCGTTTTAAGCAAAAGCAATAGTACGTACTTGTCATGACAAAAATACAAATATATCTAAAAATTATGAAAATTCATATAGTAGTAAGTTATTTATAGTTAAAAGTAATTTTTGTGGAAATTTGGGTAAAATTGTGTTTTTCTTATGTTATGAAGTAGACTGAAGAGGTGAACATAATTCGGAATTAATATTTTAGATAACTTTTCATAGCGTGTTTGTTATAGCAATAGACTGTTTTTTTTTGTTTTTTTTACTAAAAACACAGTTCTACTCGAATTTTCGTAATTTTTGGACATGTTAGTATTTTCGACAATGACAATTAAATACGTAATATTGTTTTTGACTTAAAACAAAATATTTCTGTTGACTCTATCTTAGCAAGTACCCTTCTTTTAATTACTGCCATAAATACCAATTTGAATAAGCACCAAATGTTTTGTACAATTGGCCTCATAATTTAGTAATAAGAACAATAAAATTTTTCATATTTTTTCAATTTTTCAGATATTTCTAACGCTTGGCTTGGAACATTGCTGGATGTTATTGATCTTTTGCCAAAGGATATCATAAAAAAAGAAGTGAGATTTTTTTTTTTTTTTTTCAATATTTAGAAATGTTTTCTTCCATCCTCATTCATCGGTATTTATTTCATCATTAAATGTCTTCTCCGTATAGTGCGGAAAATAATCTATATTGTAATGCATATTATATGTACAAATAACTGAAATCGAAATCTACGATTGTTTAAAAATGAATATATTGCAATATTTCTTTATTATTATTATAGATTAATACCTTCTGTTAACCCTCCACCCCCACCCCATCTGACCACCTCTCCAAAATATGTGATTTTACCTGTGTAGGCAATTACGTGTGAATACCTCAAAAAACTTTAATGAAAGATAAACAAGTATTGTTTTAGAATTTAATGTAAACTGATTTCCCATTTTGAGCCATTCTATCGTATTAGGGCAGTTAACCATTTGTTTTTTCTATCAGAGATAAATCCTGGGGCACCCTTTTTTTTTTTCTTTTCTAACCCTAACTCTCTCTAAAACCTTCTGTCTCCTACTATTTTGTTGAGATGACTGACCAGTCTTGGAGTCCAGGAACATATGTTATCCATAATATCTTCTTAGTGGGTTTTTCTTTTGAAATCGCTCCAGACAAGGCATAAAGCCACTTGATGTGAGAGAGCTAAAAAAAAAAAAAATTCAAAGTCAAAAACTAGCCAATGATAAGTGTTAAATGGATAACCCAGAAAACAGCAATTCTTCCCCTTTGTCAGAAACGTTATTCATGGAATGTGAGAACTAAAGGACAAAATAAAGGAAACAAGAGTTACAAGGCTGCTGAAAGTAAGCCCAAAATTCATTTTCTACTCTCTTACATTTATCTTTTTCTGCACCCTTTCACCATTCCCTTTAGACAGACTTTTCTCACACCGACTGTTGATCTATTTTCCATTTTATTACAGAGGAGATGAACATGCATTTCCTCTTTATTAAAAGATTTATTTGTTCTAATCATATTTGTTAACTTCAGGTAATAGTCAGCTAACATACTTTCTAACTTCCGGCGTGGCTGCTACCGGTGGCGATGACAAAGCAAATCAGTTTCTTTGTTCTTTTTCTCTCACACCTGTATCTTCCCTGTGCATGTATTTTTTTGTTAACGTTTTTCCGATCATTCTTTCTTGTTTAACAATCCTTGAAAAGTCTTTTTTGGTCTTATTTGTAGTGGATAAATGCATATTCATGATTCCAACATCAAAATAAGACAACAAAAGTACCGAGTACATCTATACAATGAATACATTTATTTACAAACAAAGGAAAAAGAACAATGAGAGAGAGTGTGTGTGTGTGGGGGGGGGTGCACATGTATAAGTATGCGTAATCTTGAAATGTTCATTTTGTGTAAATGTGTGCGAAAAGGCTCAGTTCTATTAAGTTCATTGTGAATGCGTGTGTACCGAGTGTTCAGATAAGTTAGTGTTGTTGTAGACATATATTGTCTTACCTTAAAAAGAAGGTTATGCCTGTCGAGGCGAACGGAGTGTACATCTGATCATATTAGACGTTCAGGTGGAAGAAGAAGAGAGAAATAGAGAAGAATCCGAAACAGGAAGTACAGACACCACCTGTCGGACAAATCAAAAACTAAGACAAGGGCAATCAACTGTTGCGCTATTGATGAATGTTTGTGTGTGAGTGCGACAATACTCTCCGTCAGATAGCTGGAAGCTAAGAAAAAAGAGATTGGGACAGGAAAGGGTATCAAACAAACAGTGTGTATGACATGCCGAAACCTGTGTACAATGTGCGTAGAAAGGTCACAAGACGACCATTGTGAATTGTAAGTGTGAGTGATTTTCGGTCATAGACTACATTGTTTTGCCGAGCCTAGGAAGCATGCACAAGTGGTCTGCACAGTTGATTTGCGTAGCAGGTTTCATGGAGTGTATGCACTACGTTGAAGTTGGTCACACACGGTCGGAAGTATGTCTGCAGGAAAATGAATCTGTTCTGTTGAAGCATGTTGTCAGAGTTAGTCATGCATGGTTGCAAGTGTATCTGCAGAAAAATAAATCCATTTCGTTGAAGCATGTTGTTAAAGTTGGCCGTGCACAATCGCAAGTGTGTTTGTGGGAAAATAAATCGATTCCGTTGAAGCGCGTTGTTGAAGTTGGACACGCACGTTTGCAAGTATGTCTGCAGGAAAATGAATCCATTCCGTTAAAGTGCATTGTTCAAATGATTGGTGTAATCAGTGGGTCGGTTGGATCATTGAATGCCCAGGATTGAGTTTTGTAGTATGCATTTTGCTGTTTAACTTAGCAATACACATGAAAAAATTGAAATAGCTTAAAATATTTCAATATTGGTATCTATAGAAAGAGCTTGATGAGCTAAGAAAGAATCTTTTTAAAAATTTTTAAATCCAATTAAAATTAAGGAAGTTATGACTATTTTTGTGCCTCACACGTTTGGATATTTTTTCCCTCTTTAAGGCCATATGCGTTTTGTCACATTTTTTACACTATTTTTCAGTAAAAATGCTATATTTTTGTTAAAACACAAGATTAAGCAATGAAATTTACTATTTAAGTGTATTTTTGTGCTAAGAATTAGAATATGCCACTGAAAATCTCCAAAAATTAATGGTTTCCAAATAATCTGCAGTAATTGCACATAAATATGCTGCAATTTCTTAAAAATGCCATGTATCCATTTAAAGAAAAGAAGTTAAAGAACTCAAAGCTGAATTGTAATACATTATATGTACAAATAACTGAAATCGAAATCTAGGACTGTTTAAAAACGAATATATTGTCATATTTCTTTGGTATTATTGTAGATTAATACCTTCCATACCCCCCCCCCCCATCTGACCACCTTTCCAAAATATGTGATTTTACCTTTATAGGCAATTACGTGTGAATACCTAAAAAAATTTTAATGAACGATAAACAAGTATTATTTTAGAATTTAATGTAAAATGATTCCTTATTTTGAGCCATTCTAGCGTTTTAGGGCAGTTAACCATTTTTTTTCTATCGGAGATAAATCCTGTGCGTCTTTTTTTTTTTTTTTTTTTTTCTAAAGACGATTATGTGGTAGTTTTAAAAGGGTCGTTGTGCACTTATGAGAGGGTGGGGAAGTTGGCACTCTGGCTTGGGGTTAATGATAGAGCTAAGGAAAATTATGTGTGAACATCCTGAAGACTTGATAGAAACAAAACAAAAACAATTTTAGAATTTAGAGTGGGGGTTAGTTTCACATAAATTTAATGTAAAATAATTCACCATTTCGAGACCATTCTAGCATTTTAGGACAGTTGACTAATTTATTTTTTTATGAAGGATAAATGGTGCACTTTTCTTTAAGGAAGGATTTTTTTTTTAGACACTTATATGTAGTTTACCAAGGAACTTTATTTGGTGAGGAGCTTGCCACTTAGACTTAGCATTATTGTTAGGGCTAAAGAAGGTTTTAAGAGGAGGAAGCTTACCACTCGTACCTAGGGTTAGAGGTAGGATTAAGGGAGTTTTTTTTTTTTTTTTTTTTTTTTCAAGAAGACGGTTGACCCCCATATTTACGGCTAGTGGGTCATAATTATTGGCTTTTGAAAAATATTATGCCTTAGATTTTGGACATCAAATTACTTTTAAATATGAAATTTATTTTTGTTTATTTGTCGTAATTCTTAAGGGTGTGAAACAGGACAAGTATTACGACAAAAATAAATTTAATTTAAAAAAAGTGACGTCACTAACAGAAAACGTGACGTTTGGAAACCTTATTAAGTACTTTTGCCCACTTATTTAAATATCAAAAAACATTTTTTTGCTAAAGTTAACAAATTGTTCACAAATTTTTGATAAATTTTTTTTTTTTTTTTTTTTTCAATCATATTTCTTGTCCGAGTGACACATTATTTCCAGTTTAAGACGTTTTTTTTTCTCTACCTGGAATTCGGGCCAAGATCACAGTGTAGTATTGTAATGCTACACTTCGCCTTTTGAGAAATCCTTCATGACTGAGACAATTTTTATGTTTGTTTCTATTCAGATTGACCCTTTTTGGGAAGCTGGATTTTCCTCACATTAACTGACCTTGTGTCTAACTGTCCTCGTGGGGAGGCAAGTAAATAGAAACTGAGCACCTCCTACAAATATTTAAATATTGATTTTGTATTTTATTTTATTTTTTATATATATAATTTTGTAGATTAGTGTCCATTCGATTATAATCCATTGAAAAAAAAATGTAAAAAAAAGACACAAAAAATATATTGGGAATGGAGGGAGGAGGTACTGCTCGCGCACGTGAAGCAAAAAAAAAATTTCACATGTTCATTTTTTTTTGTTTTTTTTTAAATAAAACACTGTTTGATTCACCGGTAAAAACTAAGGTAATGGATAAAAGTGCATACGTTACATATTTGTTTTTCAACTATATTTTTTAAATTTTACCAAAAATAAGCCGGATTGCTTTAAAATTATATATTCTAATAACCAAATAGCTCTAGTTAAGTTAATTATGTTCTGATAATATGAGCTCCAATCAAATATGTAAGAAATATTTTTTTATATTCATATTTTCAGTTATTTTAATTTTTAATTCGTTCTGGAATAAAAAAACAAAACAAAAAAAAAGTTTGTTTACAGTAAAGTAATTAATATCAGTGATAGTAGCTGCTGCTGCTTCTACAGATCGTTTTTAGATACTTTTTATTAAAAATGTTTTCCAGGTGTCATGATTTTAAATTGCTTGGTACCACAAAAGAAAGCTGGTTACATTTTTATTTTTAACGGATAAATGTAGTAAAAAGATTGATTTATTTAACAGTGGGTGTTTGAAGAAATTTTTTCTCAAAATTTTCCAAACTCGTCATGTTGAAGTCTTTTTTTTTTTTTTTTTAACACAACGAAAAAATGAGCTGTCAAAGTGATATCTCTTCTAGTTAATTTCCAAATTTCATGATGAAATTCTTGAGAGAAATGCGGGACGACAATTTATAAATCCGTGTGTGTGTGTGTGTGGGGGGGGGGGGTAATTACAAAATCTTACCGAAAACATGATGTTGACTTTTTATCACTTTATTTTCTTAAAACTCTTAAAATATATAATGTACCTTATTATTTATTAATTTATTTTACAGTATATTCATTTTCGAACAAAACAGTGGTATTTTGAGGACTTAAGGTGCTTTGATTTTTAAAATATGATGTTTTAGCAGACCCCCTTCAAATCTGTTTATCCAAAGCTTTTTATCGTCTGTGTTTATTGCTACTTAACTCATGTTGACTGAGAGTACTTCTGTCGGTGAGGTCGCTGTGCGTTCCAGGAATTTACAGTGCTTGGTGAATGTCCTTGTGGGTTTTGCTTGCAGTGTTTGTTGCTGGAAAGGGTTGATATGCCATAAGGTGTTGCTGGACTTGACTTTCTTTTAACATTGATATGAAGTCAAAAACTTGGTGTTGTTGAGATGATGTGTACATGAGACAACACGAGTCGCATATGTCATCACACATGACATTTTATTCTTTCTTTTTCTTGTGTGTGTGTGTGTGTGTGTGCACACGCGGAGAGTGAAAGAAAAAATAATGTGTCATTTTACTTTGCACGTTTTAAGTCACCAGTATATGTTCATTGGCTTGTTGTCACTTGTACTCTTCCATGTTGATGTTGAAAGCTGGAAGTTGAAACAGCATGAGAGTTGCTATTTGTAGCTTTCGGTGGGCTTGTTGTTGCTCATTCTCCATGATGATATAGAAAGCTGAAAAAAATTTTTTTTTTTTTTTTTTTTTTTTTTACATATGTGCATATAGCAAAAAAAAAAAAAAAAGTATCGACATTGGGGAAAATTAAAGTTTGTGACACATAGCTAAAACGCATGTGATGGACTGTTTGCACTCTGTTGTCACAGTGAAATTATAAATTTGGGTGTTTCAGATGTAAGTTGAAATTGGAAATTTTTATCTTGTTTTTGTTATTATTCTGCATGCACATGGTGAAAAAAAATGGCAGATGCTGCGTACATGGGGGTGGTGATTGCGTGTGTGATTGGCCCTTTCGAAAAATTATAATCAACTTGTACACATTTTTGGCTGTTCTTGGTAATGAAACAAGAGAACAATTGAAATGTTTGTTTCGATACCTTAGTCGCAGGTCGGAAGATGAAGTCGAAAATTGGATGCCATCGTTTCTGTTTGACCTCAGTATCGGTAGGTCACCAATCTTGTGGTGGATGAGTGCGTGTCCATGACTCTGACCTCAAAATGAGACAACAAAAGTACCGAGTACGTTCGTACAATGAATACATTTATTTATAAAAAATGGAAAAGGAACAATATGAGCGTGTGTGTGAGTATGCACATATAAGCGTGTGTAATCTTGAAACGTTCCTTGTATGTTCGTTGTGTGTAAGTGTATGCGAACAGGCTAAGCTCTGATTAGTTCATTATGAATGCGTGTATACCGAGTGTTCAGATAAGTTTGTTAGTGTTCTTACCTTCAAACGAAGGTTATGTCTGTTGAGGTGAACGAAATGTACGTCTGATCAGATCAGAGGTTTGGGCGAAAGAGAGAGAGCGAGACAGAGAAGAATGTAAAACAGGAAGTAGAGCTGCCACCTGTCAGACAAATCAAAACTAAAGCAAAGGCAATTAACCGTTGCGTCATTGATGAATGTTTGTGTGTGCGTGAACATATTTTAATTAAGAATCATTGAAATAAGTTTTATTTTTTTTTAAGAATTATTTTAGTTTCAATTTCATTTCTTATTTGGATTACAATAATATATTTGTTATATAAATTTAAAAAAAAATTTTTTTTATAATTTCATAAGCATATGTTTCTTATAAAATTTCCACGAAAATAAAAACTTCTCTTTTTTAAATTTTGTTATTAAAAGTGCAAATAAAGACTAATTGTGTTATTTTTATCTTTTTATAATTTTAATAATTTTTATTGTATATTTTTCAATAATGTCTTTTTCTTATATTTTATTTCAATAAATCGCTTCACAATAGAAATATTGAAGAACAATAAAAATTAAGAAACTGATTTGCCATGTCGCCGCTTCCGGTAGTGAACAGACCGGGAGTTAGGAAGTACGTTAGCTGACTATTGCTTAACTTTATGCCATACAACACATTGTGTTTCCAATTTGTCTTGTCTAGCCAAACTTCCTGCAATTTCAGGCACTCATTCTTCTAAAACAGTTACATCCAGAAGCATGAGCATTCTGCATGACTACATCAGTGTAACAGATCCGTTCTAGGTACAATCTCTACGTCAGTGAACGAAGAATCCTTTCAGTCTGAGGCAATTTTCACTTCTGTTCTTATTCAAGGTGCTCCTTTTCGGAGAACTGGATTTTCCCCCACATTAAAAATGGACATTGTTTCTAGTTGTCCTCACAGGGAGGCAAGTAAATAAGTACATCTAGTTCATTTCACTTTGTTGCTATATACGGCTTATTTCTACTAACATATGATCTTTGATTCATTTAACACCATTTTTTTTTTTTTACTCTCTTGTTTAGGGGTCAATCCTTTTCTGATATGATTACACAAGTTCACTCTCCACTTTTCAGGGTTCAGCGAGTCAACTATCTCCCAATTCCATTCCATGCGTCCAATCACTTACTTCCAAGTTTTCGTAGGTTGGCTAAACTTCACACCATTCTTTTCCAATTTGTCTTGCTTGGCGAAACTTTCTGCAATTCCTGGCTTCTATGCTTCTGAAACATACGGCACAATCATGTTGACACATTGGTTCTTGCCAGATCACCAAAGTTAAGCAATGTTGAGCATGGCCAGTACCAGATGGGTGACCATTTGGGAAGGTTATGCGCTGTATGTAACTTTTGGTAAGGTTGGGCGTGGGGTCAGCGCCCTCACCTCAAAAAAGAACTCGCTACAAAAGCATCTACAAAGTAGATTGCCTATGCCCCTTCTGGGGCTCCAGGCTATGGATGCATGGATGGATGCTTCTGAAAGAATTTATTCAAAAGCATGAGTGTTCCATATGATTATACGAGTGTAACAGATCTGTCTTAGATATTTATGTCGGTGAACAGAGAATCCTTTCAGACTGAGACAGTTTTCATTTTTGTTCTTATTTAGGGTGCTTCTTTTGGAGAGCTGGATTTTCTTGCAATTGGGATACAAAATCACTTGTTTCATTTGATCCTGTTGAAACTCAGCTCATTTCTTTCAGTCGTAGACATGTCCCTTTTCTTCCTGAGATTTTTATAGATGGCTTTGCTCTTGAGGAGAAATCAGTCCTGAAACTTCCTTTTTCTCTCTTTCTTTTCTTAAAGTTCATATGTTAGGCCCATAGTTATTTTAACTTGTCAAAAAATTGGTTCTGTCTACCACACAAAACACTTTCTTTCACCTGAAGCTATTCTTTATCTCTACAAATCTACTATCAAATCATGCATGGAGTACTGTTGTCACATTTGGGTTGGTAAATCTCTGCTCTGTTTCAGGGTTCTTGATAAATTGCTGAAATGTATCTGTAATTTAATTGCCCCCCCCCACCTATTCTTCTCTGCAACCTCTCTCTCACAGATGTGATATTGCTAGTCTCAGTAATTTCTATAAATGCTATTATGGTACATGTTTTTCAGAATTGTCTGATCTATTCCATACTTCCTTTGTTCCGACTCATTGGTCTAGTGGTCTTCGTCAATTTATTGCTTTGGTACCTCATTGTAATACAGCTTTCTATTCCAGTAGCTTCTTTCCAAGAGCTGCAGGCTAGTGGAATGCTCCTTCTGCTGACTGCTTTCCTCCTACCTATAGCCTTTTTTTTTTTTTTTTTTTTCAAGACTAAAGCTAATATGCATTTTCTGTCTTTGCAATAATGATCTTTCATTCTTGTAAGCTCTTTACATCAAGTGGCCTCATGCCGTGTCTAAAGCTATTTTCATTAAAAAAAAAAGTTCACTACTCCTTGAAGGTCGTGAGATGTGAGCTGGAGAATTGCTGTGTAGATGTGGGAGCATTAGCTCATAGGAAGGATCATGGTTTCGACTACTCAAATTCTGCCTCATCACCACCATTATTCCTAATCATTCCAGCATCGTTTCATTGTTCATTTGCTGCTCATTTAACGCTTATCTTCAAGTGACCTTTGAGCCTTGTTAATTGATGACACATCAATAAAAATAACCTGATTGCAACTGCATGGACTATTGTGTGGAGCACAGTTGAGAAAGACACCAACTGTACCACTTGCAACACCAAGGACCAAACTGCTGTTCTGTAATCTCTCAAAAGATGCCATGAAAGCTATATGCTCCGGTTTCAGGTTTCCGTGGTGGGGACTCAGGGTGATTCCATTGAGTGAACTACTTTTGCCCCAAACAGTACTAGGTCGCCCTTTTTGTCTGAAATAATGATTAATCATGGAAGAGTGCTCTTGAAATATGTGATCTACTGAATGTTTTCGAATCCAAAATTACTAACCCTAACCCCAACTCAAAAAAACTCAGAAGATCAGAAAAGCATATACATATTGGTATTCTTCTCCTGTTTTCATCCAGTGTTTAGTTTTTAAATTTATCAAAACAAACAACACTTTTTATTGTTTTTATACTAAAAAGAAAATACAAGAAACCGTTTTCAATAATTCCAGTCAGAAAGGTATGAGCGAAATAAGTGTTTGATGTGTTTGATAATTTTAAGATTGATGAAAACAAACGACACTTTTCATTGTCATACTAGAAATGAAAGAATTCCTTTTGAATAATTCCAGTTAGAAGATTTGGCCTTAGGAATTCTTGTATCTTGCGATGCATGAGGCAGTCATTTTAAATAGAATTTACTTAAGAACATTGTATGCATTGAAAGGAAGGGTGAGAGTTCTTGGCTAAGTAGACAAAGAACAGTTGAGATAGTGGGTTCAATTGACAGGGAAAGACTTGGACTTGGGAACTTCTATATCTGGTGACACATGAGGCAGTCAAAGTATACCATCATTTTTGATTTGAAGCCAGATCCATAACATCCTCCCAGCTTCTCATTTCAATCAAATTTCTATCAATTGTCTGTTTCTAGTTCATTTTTGGTTTTTGTTTTCCATTAGAGGCCCATCGGAGCACCTGATTGACAATTCTTTCTGAGACCAATCATAGGGTATGTTGGAGTCAGCCTAGCCACTGTTTGCAGATTATTGACAAAACTACCTGCTCGTTAGTGCGATCTCTGACTTGGTTGGTAATTCAGTCACTCCATTTGATCCTGTGAGCTGTTAAGGCATTTATCAATGGCCTCAGAAAGCATTGATTTCACTTATGTTCTTCTAACTTCAAGTGCCTTAGAAGTTAAAAGAGAACAAGTGAAATCAACACTTTCTGAGACTATTGGTGACTTTTTTTTTTTTTTAAATTTAGGTTTAGTCGGATTTTTTTTGTTGTTTTGTTGTTTTTTTATAATTATATATTGTCTTTTTTGTTTTTTTAGATTATTTTTAATTATAAATTGTCTTTTTGTTTTTTTAGATTTTGACTGCTGCAGTTGCCAAAGGACAGTTATCACAGTCGGTACCAGCCAGATTGGCTTGTTGTCAGATTTTAGGGAAAATTGCTACAAAATTTGATCCATTTGTGTAAGTTAATATTCTATCCCTAATATAAAAAGTAAAGCTAGTATAGGATGTTTTTTTTAAATTTTTTAGAGGTGGAAAACTTTAAATTAAAATCACATAAAAACTATTTTTATTATATAAGTATGTGGTTTATTCAAAAGATTAATGTTTGGAAGGTATAACTTAAATACAATTTTGGGCATATGCTCAACCCTTCACAGTTTGCATGTATATGGCATAATCTAGAGGTCCAATTTTCATGAACTTTACACTTTAAATTAGGTTGCATTTCAGCAATAATGCATGGAATATTGTTTTTTAAGTGGTCCATTGTGTCTGGTTTATCCATATAGACATGGCAGTTTACAATACCCATGATGAAAATAATTTAATAGGGTTAAATGGCATGAACTGGTGGCCAGTTGACAGGTCTATTTTGTGAAATTATTCGGTAATCAAATGCTTCAAAATGATTTTCAAAATAAATTTGCGCAATTTGCAAACACTGCTTGAGTGTCAGTTTCTTCATGATGAATTTCCAAACCAAGCTGAATTCAAAATAACATTACATACACCTTTCACGATAAAGATAGAACCCAGAATTAGATAGAATCGAGCAATTGCACGGACAACGGACACTTTGGGTCTGGCGTTGTCCGTTGTCGATGCAATTGCTCGATTCTATCTAATTCTGGGTTCTAGCTTTATCATGAAAGGTGTATGTGAATGGGTATTTATATATATATATATATATATATATATATATATATATATATATATGTCATCCACATACAGTACTATTTCACTGTTTCACAGCTCATCAGTGCAGCTAGACAGGCAACTGCCTCAAGCCAGAATCGAAACTTGACCGCCCAAATGACAGTCAAGGCTTCTCACCATTGCGTTATATAGCTATATAGCTGCTGCTGTGTGGGTAATGAATTAACAATGTTTTGACATTATCCAAATGTCTCCGCTCAATTTGTTTACACAAAGAGTGTCGCTTAATACGTTAATAACAGTTTGTATATCACTTCCAAATATGCTCAATCCAAGAGAGGAAGCATTAGGGTGTTTTTGTTTGCAAAAACAAATTATAGAAAAACATTTTTATTATACAAATATGAGGTTTATTCCAAAGATTAATTTCTGCCATTTACAATTTAAATACAGTTTTGGGCATATGACTCCCATGGTATATGGCATTATCTAGTTCCAATTTTCACAAGTCTATGCAATAAATTAGGCTGTATTTCAGCAATAATGCATCAAATGTTGTCTTCTGAGTGGTCTACTGTGTCTGGTTCTCAGTGTAGACATGAGATTTAATATATCCCTAAAGCAAATAATCTAATAGGGTACAATCACACAAATGAGGTGGTCAGTCGACATTTTGTGAAATTATTCACTCATCAAATGTAAATTAATCATTCACTATATGTAAATAAATTTGCACAATTTGCAAATACTGCTTGAGTGTCGGTCTCATCATGATGAATGGCCAAACCAAGCTGAACTCAAAATTATTGATAATTACCAAATCTGCAATTAAAGAAAATAGTGTTGCTAATTTAGTAAAGACTGTAGATTTTCTCAGTATTATTCTCTTATTCTCCTCTTCTGCAAAGATAGTTGAATTTAAAATTTGAAGGCTTTCCAGAATCAGCAACAAAGCAAATAAAAGAAGTGGTCAAAAGTTAAAAACACAACAAATGAATGTTGTCAGAGAAAGTAAGTTACTTTTCTTTCTACCAGGTTAAGTTTTTAACTTATTTTAAAGTGTTTTTTTTTTTTTTTTTTTTTACTTAAAAAAGTAAAAGTAGTTTACAGCCTGTTGAGTTAGAACAAAATGGTGGTCTCATTAGGGCGATAGTCAAGTCTCGATAATTGCTCAGAAATCGAAAATTAAACAAAATACTCTTAAAAACATATCCGATAAATATCACCAAAATCATGCAACAATCAAATATTCTATTTTTTTAAAAAAACTTTCGTACTTAAAGTGATTATCGAAGGTCATGTAGGTTCTTAATGGGACTACCGTTTTGTTTTACAGTCTAAATCAACAAGCTTTATATTGCTTTTATTTTTAAATGAAAAAAAAAATTTTTTTTATAAGTCAAAACGCAAGAAACTTATGCAGATAGGTAGTAACATTACAAGCATATGCTCTATTTTTGTGGACATCGGCAATATTACATACCTAATGTGCTTCAACAAGTCATATCTTTTTTATTTGTGGGTCAATATTTAAAAGAATTATTATTGATGGAAAGAGAATAAAATAAGCATTCCAATGATGTTAATTTATTTGTCTTTTATGTGTTCAATGTTTTTATGCTCAATGTTAAAAATGAAAACAAAAAGGTAAAAAATGACGACAGCAAAAAGGGAAACATTTTTTCAATGTTTACATTTTATGCGTTACGTTTGGATACACATGCACAGGGTAAATTTGATTGGATATGGCTGATATTTTACAGGCTATATAACCATAGTTCATCTCTACTGGACTTTGATTTTTTTTTTTTTATGACCACAGGAATCAAAGTTACAACCAACGAAGAATATTTCAAAATTGCTCAGATAAATTGACATATCATCCATTTTCATATAGATAATAGTTTTAGAATTATTTTCATGTATAATATGTAAATAATTATTAATTGCGGAGAATTTTCTTTAAAATGTTACCTTTTATAGAAATCAAATTCGCTTACAGAAAAACGGTCGCTGAGCTGACTAAAGTATTCTTTTAAAAATAGTCTTACTAGATTAGTCATTTTTATTCTGAGTTCGTCAATTTAAAAAAATTATTTTCAAGTTTTTCAAATTTGATTTCCAAACAATTTTGTTGTTTTTAACGCTTTTAGTACAATAGTAACATAATTTTTCATTTATAAATGAAAAATAGTTTTATATTAATAAATGAAAAATAGTTTTCTATTAATAAATGAAAAATAGTGTTACATATATAAATGAAAAATAGTTTTATATTAAAAAATTAAAAATAGTTTTATATTAATAAATGAAAAATAGTGTTACATATATAAATGAAAAATAGTTTTATATTAAAAAATTAAAAATAGTTTTATATTAATAAATGAAAAATAGTTTTATATTAATAACTGAAAAATAGTTTTATATTAATAAATGACAAATAGTTTTATATTAATAAATGAAAAATAGTTTTCTATTAATAAATGAAAAATAGTGTTACATATATAAATGAAAAATAGTTTTATATTAATAAATGAAAAATAGTTTTATATTAATAAATGAAAAATAGTTTTATATTAATAACTGAAAAATAGTTTTATATTAATAAATGAAAAATAGTTTTATATTAATAAATGAAAAATAGTTTTCTATTAATACATGAAAAATAGTGTTACATATATAAATGAAAAATAGTTTTATATTAATAAATGAAAAATAGTTTTATATTAATAACTGAAAAATAGTTTTATATTAATAACTGAAAAATAGTTTTATATTAATAAATGACAAATAGTTTTATATTAATAAATGAAAAATAGTTTTATATTAATAAATAAATAATAGCTTTATATTAATAAATGAAAAATAGTTTTATATTAATAAATGAAAAATAGTGTTACATATATAAATGAAAAATAGTTTTATATTAAAAATGAAAAACAGTTTTATATTAAAAATGAAAAACAGTTTTATATTAAAAATGAAAAACAGTTTTATATTAAAAATGAAAAACAGTTTTATATTAAAAATGAAAAACAGTTTTATATTAAAAATGAAAAACAGTTTTATATTAAAAATGAAAAATAGTTTTATATTAAAAATGAAAAACAGTTTTATATTAAAAATGAAAAATAGTTTTATATTAATAAATGAAAAATAGTTTTATATTAATAAATGAAAAATAGTTTTATATTAATAAATGAAAAATAGTGTTACATATATAAATGAAAAATAGTTTTATATTTATAAATGAAAAATAGTTTTATATTAATAAATGAAAAATAGTTTTATATTAATAAATGAAAAATAGTTTTATATTTATAAATGAAAAATAGTTTTATATTTATAAATGAAAAATAGTTTTATATTAATAAATGAAAAATAGTTTTATATTAATAAATGAAAAATAGTTTTATATTAATAAATGAAAAATAGTTTTATATTAATAAATGAAAAATAGTTTTACAT
Organism: Euprymna scolopes; assembly: GCF_053919585.1. Classification (NCBI taxonomy): domain Eukaryota; kingdom Metazoa; phylum Mollusca; class Cephalopoda; order Sepiida; family Sepiolidae; genus Euprymna; species Euprymna scolopes. Next base: position 53,929,712 of record NC_136524.1, read on the forward strand.
TTATAAATGAAAAATAGTTTTATATTAATAAATGACAAATAGTTTTATATTAATAAATGAAAAATAGTTTTATATTAATAAATGAAAAATAGTTTTATATTAATAGATGAAAAATAATTTTATATTAATAAATGAAAAATAGTTTTATATTAATAACTGAAAAATAGTTTTATATTAATAGATGAAAAATAGTTTTATATTAATAAATGAAAAATAGTTTTATATTAATAAATGACAAATAGTTTTATATTAATAAATGAAAAATAGTTTTATATTAATAAATAAATAATAGCTTTATATTAATAAATGAAAAATAGTTTTATATTAATAAATGAAAAATAGTGTTACATATATAAATGAAAAATAGTTTTATATTAAAAATGAAAAACAGTTTTATATTAAAAATGAAAAACAGTTTTATATTAAAAATGAAAAACAGTTTTATATTAAAAATGAAAAACAGTTTTATATTAAAAATGAAAAACAGTTTTATATTAAAAATGAAAAACAGTTTTATATTAAAAATGAAAAATAGTTTTATATTAAAAATGAAAAACAGTTTTATATTAAAAATGAAAAATAGTTTTATATTAATAAATGAAAAATAGTTTTATATTAATAAATGAAAAATAGTTTTATATTAATAAATGAAAAATAGTTTTATATTAATAAATGAAAAATAGTGTTACATATATAAATGAAAAATAGTTTTATATTTATAAATGAAAAATAGTTTTATATTAATAAATGAAAAATAGTTTTATATTAATAAATGAAAAATAGTTTTATATTTATAAATGAAAAATAGTTTTATATTTATAAATGAAAAATAGTTTTATATTAATAAATGAAAAATAGTTTTATATTAATAAATGAAAAATAGTTTTATATTAATAAATGAAAAATAGTTTTATATTAATAAATGAAAAATAGTGTTACATTTATAAATGAAAAATAGTTTTATATTAATAAATGACAAATAGTTTTATATTAATAAATGAAAAATAGTTTTATATTAATAAATGAAAAATAGTGTTACATTTATAAATGAAAAATAGTGTTACATATATAAATGAAAAACAGTTTTATATTAATAAATGAAAAATAGTGTTACATATATAAATGAAAAATAGTGTTACATATATAAATGAAAAACAGTTTTATATTAAAAATGAAAAACAGTTTTATATTAAAAATGAAAAACAGTTTTATATTAAAAATGAAGAATAGTTTTATATTAATAAATGAAAAATAGTTTTATATTAATAAATGAAAAATAGTGTTACATTTATAAATGAAAAATAGTTTTATATTAATAAATGACAAATAGTTTTATATTAATAGATGAAAAATAGTTTTATATTAATAGATGAAAAATAGTTTTATATTAATAGATGAAAAATAGTTTTATATTAATAAATGAAAAAGTTTTATTTTAATAAATGAAAAAGTTTTATTTTAATAAATGAAAAATAGTGTTACATATATAAATGAAAAATAGTTTTATTTTAAAAAATGAAAAATAGTTTCATATTAATAAATGAAAAATAGTTTTATATTAATAAATGAAAAATAGTTTTATATTAATAAATGAAAAATAGTTTTATATTAATAAATGAAAAATAGTTTTATATTTATAAATGAAAAATAGTTTTATATTAATAAATGAAAAATAGTTTTACATTTATAAATGAAAAATAGTGTTACATATATAAATGAAAAATAGTTTTATATTTATAAATGAAAAATAGTTTTATATTTATAAATGAAATAGTTTTATATTTATAAATGAAATAGTTTTATATTTATAAATGAAATGGTTTTATATTTATAAATGAAAAATAGTTTTACATTTATCAATGTAAAACTATTTTTCATGTATGTATATAAAATATTTTTTCATTTATAAATAAAAAGTTTTACATATATAAATAAAAAATAGTTTCACATTTATAAATGAAAAATAGTTTTACAATTATAAATGAAAAATAGTTTTGCATTTATAAATGAAAAATAGTTTTACAATTATAAATGAAAAATAGTTTTACAATTATAAATGAAAAATAGTTTTACAATTATAAATGAAAAATAGTTTTACAATTATAAATGAAAAATAGTTTTACATGTATAAGTGAAAAATAGTTTTGCATTTATAAATGAAAAACACTTTTACATTTATAATTGAAAAACACTTTTACATTAATGAATGTAAAACATTTTTTCATTTACAAATATAGAATAGTTTTATATTTATAAACATACAGGTGAAGCATGCAAGGTCCCCCTGAGTGCACAGTGAATGAGGCATAAAATAAATGACCAAGTTCAGCATTGCCCCAATACCCCATCCCAGCCCTTCCTTTAGCCCCAAAAGTCTCTATTTATTTGGATTGTTTTTATTTAAAACTTAATTTTCCATTACTGCTACTAAAGATCAAAATTAGTAAAAAGTTATTGATTTTGAGCCACAATGAAAATTAAAATCCATAGATCAACCACACAAGTGTATTTTTTACGCTTGTAAAATAAACAACTCTGCAGCTGAACATTTAGTGTTTTTAAAATAATCAGAATCTGTAATTGTATCGGAATTGAGAATTTAAAATAGAATTTGTAATTGTATCGGAATTGAGAATTTAAAATAGAATTTGTAATTGTATCGGAATTGAGAATTTAAAATAGAATTTGTAATTGTATCGGAATTGAGAATTTGAAACAGAATCTATAATTGTATCGGAATTGAGAATTTAAAACAATCTGTAATCGTATCAGACTTGAGAATTTAAAATAGAATCTGTAATTGTATCGGAATTGAGAATTTAAAATAATCGGAATGTTTTTTTGTTTTTTTGTTTTTTGTACACAGTGATAACCACTTATCAAGGCCCGGAAGCCACTCAAGGATAAGGGTTATTGCAAGTACATTACGTTAGTGTGGAGATTTGATGAAGTGTTTAATTAAGGGGGCGGTTCATTAGGAATTTGGTAACATTGGACTTGAAGACATCCAAGTTGTAGTCCGGAGGGAAGCAGGCAGACGGAACAGAGTTCCACAGGCGTGCAGTTCTAAGAAAGAAGCTTTGTTCATGGAATCCGCGTTTTGATTTAGGCACAGATATAGAGTGGGGGAAATTTTTCATAGTGGATTCAGCTAGACAGGTGTTTTTCGTGAAAGATTGGCGAGGGGGGACCAGAGATTAGAGTTCAGACGAGCACCTGCCATGAAAATAATGATAAATAAGGATAGGCTCGCAACGTCTCTTCTGTGGGAGAGAGGTTGCAGGGTAGAGAAAAGGGCATCCCCCACTAAGCCACGAAGTCTATTTTGTACTCTGTCAAGGCATGATAGGCTGTTTTTGGCCGCTCCTGCCCAGATATGGCAACAGTATTCCATCCTTGGATGAACTTGGCTTTTATATAGATAGAGAATTGCATCAGTAGTGAGATATCTTCTGGAGCGGTAGAAGGATCCCACCATCTTTCCAGCAACCTTGGCAACAGACTTGATGTACGTGTTCCATTTCAGATCAGGAGTAAAGGTCAAACCCAGAAGCTTATCAAAACACGGGGCCTCACCCAGACGAGAGCCATCCATCACAATTGATTCCAGCTGGGGATCAGAGCGTTGATGATGTAAGGATATGAGTTTGGTTTTGGATGCGTTAAAGGTAACCAGCCACATCTTCCCCCACTGAACCACGCGCTCGAGATCAGAGGAGAGAGAATCAGAGAGAACTTTGTCATTTACAGCCTTTGATGTGTTGCCGTAGATGGTCGTGTCATCAACATAGATGTCAACAAATGATTTAAGTATGTGTTTAGGGAGGTCATTGATGTAGATCAGGAAGGGAGTTGGGCCCAGGATTGACCCCTGAGGGACTCCAGCATTTATATTGCAGGCCTCCGATTTTTGTCCATCTACCACTACTCTTATGAGCCTATCGGAGAGAAATGATTTAATGATTGAGGAAACATTTCCAGTTATACCGTAGCTGGAAATCTTGTGAAGTAGACCCTTATGCCATACCTTGTCGAAGGCCTTTGATATGTCAAGAGCAATTGCCCTAGAAAGGAAGCCTTTGTCAAGAGATTCACTAATCCTGTGGGATATAACCGTCAGCACATTTGCTGTAGATCTTGCAGAGCGGAAACCATATTGTGTGTCACTAAGAAGGGTATTCCTGCTGAGGTGGTTTACTATTTCTATGTGTAATTGTATCGGAATTGAGAATTTAAAACAGAATCTGTAATTGTATCGGAATTGAGAATTTAAAATAATCTGTAATTGTATCGGAATTGAGAATTAAAAATAATCGGAATGTATAATTGTATCGGAATTGAGAATTTGAAACAGAATGTGTAATTGTATACGAATTGAGAATTTAAAATAATCGTAATGTGTAATTGTATCGGAATTGAGAATTTGAAACTGAATCTATAATTGTATCGGAATTGAGAATTTAAAACAGAATCTGTAATTGTATCGGAATTGAGAATTTAAAACAGAATCTGTAATTGTATTGGAATTGAGAATTTAAAATAATTGTAATGTGTAATTGTATCGGAATTGAGAATTTAAAACAGAATCTGTAATTGTATCGGAATTGAGAATTTAAAACAGAATCTGTAATTGTATTGGAATTGAGAATTTAAAACAGAATCTGTAATTCTATCGGAATTGATAATTTAAAATAATCGTACTGTGTAATTGTATCGGAATTGAGAATTTAAAATAGAATCTGTAATTATATCGGAATTGAGAATTTAAAATAATCGTACTGTGTAATTGTATCGGAATTGAGAATTTAAAATAGAATCTGTAATTATATCGGAATTGAGAATTTAAAGCAGAATCTGTAATTGTAGCGGAATTGAGAATTTAAAATAATCAGAATGTGTAATTGTATCAGAATTGAGAATTTAAAATAATCGGAATGTGTAATTGTATCGGAATTGAGAATTTAAAATAATCGGAATGTGTAATTGTATCGGAATTGATAATTTAAAATAATCGGAATGTGTAATTGTATCGGAATTGAGAATTTAAAACAGAATCTGTAATTGTATCGGAATTGAGAATTTAAAATAATCAGAAAGTGTAATTGTATCGGAATTGAGAATTTAAAATAATCAGAAAGTGTAATTGTATCGGAATTGAGAATTTAAAATAATCAGAATCTGTAATTGTATCGGAATTGAGAATTTAAAGTAATTGGAATGTGTAATTGTATCAGAATTGAGAATTTGAAACAGAATCTGTAATTGTATCGGAATTGAGAATTTAAAACAGAATCTGTAATTGTATCGGAATAGAGAATTTAAAACAGAATGTGTAATTGTATCGGAATTGAGAATTTAAAACAGAATCTGTAATTGTATTGGAATTGAGAATTTAAAATAATCGTAATGTGTAATTGTATCGGAATTGAGAATTTAAAACAGAATCTGTAATTGTATCGGAATTGAGAATTTAAAACAGAATCTGTAATTGTATCGGAATTGATAATTTAAAATAATCGTAATTTGTAATTGTATCGGAATTGAGAATTTAAAACAGAATCTGTAATTGTATCGGAATTGCGAATTTAAAATAATCTGTAATTGTATCGGAATTGAGAATTAAAAATAATCGGAATGTATAATTGTATCGGAATTGAGAATTTGAAACAGAATGTGTAATTGTATACGAATTGAGAATTTAAAATAATCGTAATGTGTAATTGTATCGGAATTGAGAATTTGAAACTGAATCTCTAATTGTATGGGAATTGAGAATTTGAAACTGAATCTCTAATTGTATCGGAATTGAGAATTTAAAACAGAATCTGTAATTGTCTCGGAATTGAGAATTTAAAACAGAATCTGTAATTGTATTGGAATTGAGAATTTAAAATAATCGTAATGTGTAATTGTATCGGAATTGAGAATTTAAAACAGAATCTGTAATTGTATCGGAATTGAGAATTTAAAACAGAATCTGTAATTGTATCGGAATTGATAATTTAAAATAATCGTAATGTGTAATTGTATCGGAATTGAGAATTTAAAACAGAGAATCTGTAATTGTATCGGAATTGAGAATTTAAAATAATCGTATTGTGTAATTGTATCGGAATTGAGAATTTAAAATAGAATCTGTAATTATATCGGAATTGAGAATTTAAAACAGAATCTGTAATTGTAGCGGAATTGAGAATTTAAAATAATCAGAATGTGTAATTGTATCAGAATTGAGAATTTAAAATAATCGGAATGTGTAATTGTATCGGAATTGAGAATTTAAAATAATCGGAATGTGTAATTGTATCGGAATTGAGAATTTAAAATAATCGGAATGTGTAATTGTATCGGAATTGAGAATTTAAAACAGAATCTGTAATTGTATCGGAATTGAGAATTTAAAATAATCAGAAAGTGTAATTGTATCGGAATTGAGAATTTAAAATAATCAGAAAGTGTAATTGTATCGGAATTGAGAATTTAAAATAATCAGAATCTGTAATTGTATCGGAATTGAGAATTTAAAGTAATTAGAATGTGTAATTGTATCGGAATTGAGAATTTGAAACAGAATCTGTAATTGTATCGGAATTGAGAATTTAAAACAGAATCTGTAATTGTATCGGAATAGAGAATTTAAAACAGAATCTGTAATTGTATCGGAATTGAGAATTTAAAACAGAATCTGTAATTGTATTGGAATTGAGAATTTAAAATAATCGTAATGTGTAATTGTATCGGAATTGAGAATTTAAAATAGAATCGGTAATTGTATCGGAATTGATAATTTAAAATAATCGTAATTTGTAATTGTATCGGAATTGAGAATTTAAAACAGAATCTGTAATTGTATCGGAATTGAGAATTTAAAATAATCAGAATGTGTAATTGTATCGGAATTGAGAATTTAAAACAGAATCTATAATTGTATCGGAATTGAGAATTTAAAACAGAATCTATAATTGTATCGGAATTGAGAATTTAAAACAGAATCTGTAATTGTATCGGAATTGAGAATTAAAAATAATCGGAATGTGTAATTGTATCGGAATTGAGAATTTAAAATAGAATCTGTAATTATATCGGAATTGAGAATTTAAAGCAGAATCTGTAATTGTAGCGGAATTGAGAATTTAAAATAATCAGAATGTGTAATTGTATCAGAATTGAGAATTTAAAATAATCGGAATGTGTAATTGTATCGGAATTGAGAATTTAAAATAATCGGAATGTGTAATTGTATCGAAATTGAGAATTTAAAGCAGAATGTGTAATTGTATCGGAATTGAGAATTTAAAATAATCAGAAAGTGTAATTGTATCGGAATTGAGAATTTAAAATAATCAGAATGTGTAATTGTATCGGAATGATAATTTGAAACAGAATGTGTAATTGTATCGGAACTGAGAATTTGAAACAGAATCTGTAATTGTATCGGAATTGAGAATTTGAAATAGAATCTATAATTGTATCGGAATTGAGAATTTAAAACAATCTGTAATTGTATCGGAATTGAGAATTTAAAATAATCAGAATGTGTAATTGTATTGGAATTGAGAATTTAAAATAATCGGAATGTGTAATTGTATCGGAATTGAGAATTTAAAATAATCGGAATGTGTAATTGTATCGGAATTGAGAATTTAAAACAGAATCTGTAATTGTATCGGAATTGAGAATTTAAAATAATCAGAGTGTAATTGTATCGGAATTGAGAATTTAAAATAATCAGAATCTGTAATTGTATCGGAATTGAGAATTTAAAGTAATTGGAATGTGTAATTGTATCGGAATTGAGAATTTGAAACAGAATCTGTAATTGTATCAGAATTGAGAATTTAAAACAGAATCTGTAATTGTATCGGAATTGAGAATTTAAAACAGAATCTGTAATTGTATTGTAATTGAGAATTTAAAATAATCGTAATGTGTAATTGTATCGGAATTGAGAATTTAAAACAGAATCTGTAATTGTATCGGAATTGAGAATTTAAAACAGAATCTGTAATTGTATCGGAATTGATAATTTAAAATAATCGTATTGTGTAATTGTATCGGAATTGAGAATTTAAAACAGAATCTGTAATTGTATCGGAATTGATAATTTAAAATAATCAGAATGTGTAATTGTATCGGAATTGAGAATTTGAAACAGAATCTATAATTGTATCGGAATTGAGAATTTAAAACAGAATCTATAATTGTATCGGAATTGAGAATTTAAAACAGAATCTGTAATTGTATCGGAATTGAGAATTTAAAACAGAATCTGTAATTGTATCGGAATTGAGAATTAAAAATAATCGGAATGTGTAATTGTATCGGAATTGAGAATTTAAAATAGAATCTGTAATTATATCGGAATTGAGAATTTAAAGCAGAATGTGTAATTGTATCGGAATTGAAAATTTAAAATAATTGGAATATGTAATTGTATCGGAATTGAGAATTTAAAATAATCGGAATGTGTAATTGTATCGGAATTGAGAATTTAAAACAGAATCTGTAATTGTATCGGAATTGAGAATTTAAAACAGAATCTGTAATTGTATCGGAATTGATAATTTAAAATAATCGTAATTTGTAATTGTATCGGTATTGAGAATTTAAAACAGAATCTGTAATTGTATCGGAATTGCGAATTTAAAATAATCTGTAATTGTATCGGAATTGAGAATTAAAAATAATCGGAATGTATAATTGTATCGGAATTGAGAATTTGAAACAGAATGTGTAATTGTATACGAATTGAGAATTTAAAATAATCGTAATGTGTAATTGTATCGGAATTGAGAATTTGAAACTGAATCTCTAATTGTATGGGAATTGAGAATTTGAAACTGAATCTCTAATTGTATCGGAATTGAGAATTTAAAACAGAATCTGTAATTGTCTCGGAATTGAGAATTTAAAACAGAATCTGTAATTGTATTGGAATTGAGAATTTAAAATAATCGTAATGTGTAATTGTATCGGAATTGAGAATTTAAAACAGAATCTGTAATTGTATCGGAATTGAGAATTTAAAACAGAATCTGTAATTGTATCGGAATTGATAATTTAAAATAATCGTAATGTGTAATTGTATCGGAATTGAGAATTTAAAACAGAGAATCTGTAATTGTATCGGAATTGAGAATTTAAAATAATCGTATTGTGTAATTGTATCGGAATTGAGAATTTAAAATAGAATCTGTAATTATATCGGAATTGAGAATTTAAAACAGAATCTGTAATTGTAGCGGAATTGAGAATTTAAAATACTCAGAATGTGTAATTGTATCAGAATTGAGAATTTAAAATAATCGGAATGTGTAATTGTATCGGAATTGAGAATTTAAAATAATCGGAATGTGTAATTGTATCGGAATTGAGAATTTAAAATAATCGGAATGTGTAATTGTATCGGAATTGAGAATTTAAAACAGAATCTGTAATTGTATCGGAATTGAGAATTTAAAATAATCAGAAAGTGTAATTGTATCGGAATTGAGAATTTAAAATAATCAGAAAGTGTAATTGTATCGGAATTGAGAATTTAAAATAATCAGAATCTGTAATTGTATCGGAATTGAGAATTAAAAGTAATTGGAATGTGTAATTGTATCGGAATTGAGAATTTGAAACAGAATCTGTAATTGTATCGGAATTGAGAATTTAAAACAGAATCTGTAATTGTATCGGAATAGAGAATTTAAAACAGAATCTGTAATTGTATCGGAATTGAGAATTTAAAACAGAATCTGTAATTGTATTGGAATTGAGAATTTAAAATAATCGTAATGTGTAATTGTATCGGAATTGAGAATTTAAAACAGAATCGGTAATTGTATCGGAATTGATAATTTAAAATAATCGTAATTTGTAATTGTATCGGAATTGAGAATTTAAAACAGAATCTGTAATTGTATCGGAATTGAGAATTTAAAACAGAATCTGTAATTGTATCGGAATTGAGAATTTAAAATAATCAGAATGTGTAATTGTATTGGAATTGAGAATTTAAAATAATCGGAATGTGTAATTGTATCGGAATTGAGAATTTAAAATAATCGGAATGTGTAATTGTATCGGAATTGAGAATTTAAAACAGAATCTGTAATTGTATCGGAATTGAGAATTTAAAATAATCAGAGTGTAATTGTATCGGAATTGAGAATTTAAAATAATCAGAATCTGTAATTGTATCGGAATTGAGAATTTAAAGTAATTGGAATGTGTAATTGTATCGGAATTGAGAATTTGAAACAGAATCTGTAATTGTATCAGAATTGAGAATTTAAAACAGAATCTGTAATTGTATCGGAATTGAGAATTTAAAACAGAATCTGTAATTGTATTGTAATTGAGAATTTAAAATAATCGTAATGTGTAATTGTATCGGAATTGAGAATTTAAAACAGAATCTGTAATTGTATCGGAATTGAGAATTAAAAACAGAATCTGTAATTGTATCGGAATTGATAATTTAAAATAATCGTATTGTGTAATTGTATCAGAATTGAGAATTTAAAACAGAATCTGTAATTGTATCGGAATTGATAATTTAAAATAATCAGAATGTGTAATTGTATCGGAATTGAGAATTTGAAACAGAATCTATAATTGTATCGGAATTGAGAATTTAAAACAGAATCTATAATTGTATCGGAATTGAGAATTTAAAACAGAATCTGTAATTGTATCGGAATTGAGAATTTAAAACAGAATCTGTAATTGTATCGGAATTGAGAATTAAAAATAATCGGAATGTGTAATTGTATCGGAATTGAGAATTTAAAATAGAATCTGTAATTATATCGGAATTGAGAATTTAAAGCAGAATGTGTAATTGTATCGGAATTGAAAATTTAAAATAATTGGAATATGTAATTGTATCGGAATTGAGAATTTAAAATAATCGGAATGTGTAATTGTATCGGAATTGAGAATTTAAAACAGAATCTGTAATTGTATCGGAATTGAGAATTTAAAACAGAATCTGTAATTGTATCGGAATTGATAATTTAAAATAATCGTAATTTGTAATTGTATCGGAATTGAGAATTTAAAACAGAATCTGTAATTGTATCGGAATTGCGAATTTAAAATAATCTGTAATTGTATCGGAATTGAGAATTAAAAATAATCGGAATGTATAATTGTATCGGAATTGAGAATTTGAAACAGAATGTGTAATTGTATACGAATTGAGAATTTAAAATAATCGTAATGTGTAATTGTATCGGAATTGAGAATTTGAAACTGAATCTCTAATTGTATGGGAATTGAGAATTTGAAACTGAATCTCTAATTGTATCGGAATTGAGAATTTAAAACAGAATCTGTAATTGTCTCGGAATTGAGAATTTAAAACAGAATCTGTAATTGTATTGGAATTGAGAATTTAAAATAATCGTAATGTGTAATTGTATCGGAATTGAGAATTTAAAACAGAATCTGTAATTGTATCGGAATTGAGAATTTAAAACAGAATCTGTAATTGTATCGGAATTGATAATTTAAAATAATCGTAATGTGTAATTGTATCGGAATTGAGAATTTAAAACAGAGAATCTGTAATTGTATCGGAATTGAGAATTTAAAATAATCGTATTGTGTAATTGTATCGGAATTGAGAATTTAAAATAGAATCTGTAATTATATCGGAATTGAGAATTTAAAACAGAATCTGTAATTGTAGCGGAATTGAGAATTTAAAATAATCAGAATGTGTAATTGTATCAGAATTGAGAATTTAAAATAATCGGAATGTGTAATTGTATCGGAATTGAGAATTTAAAATAATCGGAATGTGTAATTGTATCGGAATTGAGAATTTAAAACAGAATCTGTAATTGTATCGGAATTGAGAATTTAAAATAATCAGAAAGTGTAATTGTATCGGAATTGAGAATTTAAAATAATCAGAAAGTGTAATTGTATCGGAATTGAGAATTTAAAATAATCAGAATCTGTAATTGTATCGGAATTGAGAATTTAAAGTAATTGGAATGTGTAATTGTATCGGAATTGAGAATTTGAAACAGAATCTGTAATTGTATCGGAATTGAGAATTTAAAACAGAATCTGTAATTGTATCGGAATAGAGAATTTAAAACAGAATCTGTAATTGTATCGGAATTGAGAATTTAAAACAGAATCTGTAATTGTATTGGAATTGAGAATTTAAAATAATCGTAATGTGTAATTGTATCGGAATTGAGAATTTAAAACAGAATCGGTAATTGTATCGGAATTGATAATTTAAAATAATCGTAATTTGTAATTGTATCGGAATTGAGAATTTAAAACAGAATCTGTAATTGTATCGGAATTGAGAATTTAAAATAATCAGAATGTGTAATTGTATCGGAATTGAGAATTTAAAACAGAATCTATAATTGTATCGGAATTGAGAATTTAAAACAGAATCTATAATTGTATCGGAATTGAGAATTTAAAACAGAATCTGTAATTGTATCGGAATTGAGAATTAAAAATAATCGGAATGTGTAATTGTATCGGAATTGAGAATTTAAAATAGAATCTGTAATTATATCGGAATTGAGAATTTAAAGCAGAATCTGTAATTGTAGCGGAATTGAGAATTTAAAATAATCAGAATGTGTAATTGTATCAGAATTGAGAATTTAAAATAATCGGAATGTGTAATTGTATCGGAATTGAGAATTTAAAATAATCGGAATGTGTAATTGTATCGAAATTGAGAATTTAAAGCAGAATGTGTAATTGTATCGGAATTGAGAATTTAAAATAATCAGAAAGTGTAATTGTATCGGAATTGAGAATTTACAATAATCAGAATGTGTAATTGTATCGGAATTGAGAATTTGAAACAGAATGTGTAATTGTATCGGAACTGAGAATTTGAAACAGAATCTGTAATTGTATCGGAATTGAGAATTTGAAATAGAATCTATAATTGTATCGGAATTGAGAATTTAAAACAATCTGTAATTGTATCGGAATTGAGAATTTAAAACAGAATCTGTAATTGTATCGGAATTGAGAATTTAAAATAATCAGAATGTGTAATTGTATTGGAATTGAGAATTTAAAATAATCGGAATGTGTAATTGTATCGGAATTGAGAATTTAAAATAATCGGAATGTGTAATTGTATCAGAATTGAGAATTTAAAACAGAATCTGTAATTGTATCGGAATTTAGAATTTAAAATAATCAGAGTGTAATTGTATCGGAATTGAGAATTTAAAATAATCAGAATCTGTAATTGTATCGGAATTGAGAATTTAAAGTAATTGGAATGTGTAATTGTATCGGAATTGAGAATTTGAAACAGAATCTGTAATTGTATCAGAATTGAGAATTTAAAACAGAATCTGTAATTGTATCGGAATTGAGAATTTAAAACAGAATCTGTAATTGTATTGTAATTGAGAATTTAAAATAATCGTAATGTGTAATTGTATCGGAATTGAGAATTTAAAACAGAATCTGTAATTGTATCGGAATTGAGAATTTAAAACAGAATCTGTAATTGTATCGGAATTGATAATTTAAAATAATCGTATTGTGTAATTGTATCGGAATTGAGAATTTAAAACAGAATCTGTAATTGTATCGGAATTGATAATTTAAAATAATCAGAATGTGTAATTGTATCGGAATTGAGAATTTGAAACAGAATCTATAATTGTATCGGAATTGAGAATTTAAAACAGAATCTATAATTGTATCGGAATTGAGAATTTAAAACAGAATCTGTAATTGTATCGGAATTGAGAATTTAAAACAGAATCTGTAATTGTATCGGAATTGAGAATTAAAAATAATCGGAATGTGTAATTGTATCGGAATTGAGAATTTAAAATAGAATCTGTAATTATATCGGAATTGAGAATTTAAAGCAGAATGTGTAATTGTATCGGAATTGAAAATTTAAAATAATTGGAATATGTAATTGTATCGGAATTGAGAATTTAAAATAATCGGAATGTGTAATTGTATCGGAATTGAGAATTTAAAACAGAATCTGTAATTGTATCGGAATTGAGAATTTAAAACAGAATCTGTAATTGTATCGGAATTGATAATTTAAAATAATCGTAATTTGTAATTGTATCGGAATTGAGAATTTAAAACAGAATCTGTAATTGTATCGGAATTGCGAATTTAAAATAATCTGTAATTGTATCGGAATTGAGAATTAAAAATAATCGGAATGTATAATTGTATCGGAATTGAGAATTTGAAACAGAATGTGTAATTGTATACGAATTGAGAATTTAAAATAATCGTAATGTGTAATTGTATCGGAATTGAGAATTTGAAACTGAATCTCTAATTGTATGGGAATTGAGAATTTGAAACTGAATCTCTAATTGTATCGGAATTGAGAATTTAAAACAGAATCTGTAATTGTCTCGGAATTGAGAATTTAAAACAGAATCTGTAATTGTATTGGAATTGAGAATTTAAAATAATCGTAATGTGTAATTGTATCGGAATTGAGAATTTAAAACAGAATCTGTAATTGTATCGGAATTGAGAATTTAAAACAGAATCTGTAATTGTATCGGAATTGATAATTTAAAATAATCGTAATGTGTAATTGTATCGGAATTGAGAATTTAAAACAGAGAATCTGTAATTGTATCGGAATTGAGAATTTAAAATAATCGTATTGTGTAATTGTATCGGAATTGAGAATTTAAAATAGAATCTGTAATTATATCGGAATTGAGAATTTAAAACAGAATCTGTAATTGTAGCGGAATTGAGAATTTAAAATAATCAGAATGTGTAATTGTATCAGAATTGAGAATTTAAAATAATCGGAATGTGTAATTGTATCGGAATTGAGAATTTAAAATAATCGGAATGTGTAATTGTATCGGAATTGAGAATTTAAAACAGAATCTGTAATTGTATCGGAATTGAGAATTTAAAATAATCAGAAAGTGTAATTGTATCGGAATTGAGAATTTAAAATAATCAGAAAGTGTAATTGTATCGGAATTGAGAATTTAAAATAATCAGAATCTGTAATTGTATCGGAATTGAGAATTTAAAGTAATTGGAATGTGTAATTGTATCGGAATTGAGAATTTGAAACAGAATCTGTAATTGTATCGGAATTGAGAATTTAAAACAGAATCTGTAATTGTATCGGAATAGAGAATTTAAAACAGAATCTGTAATTGTATCGGAATTGAGAATTTAAAACAGAATCTGTAATTGTATTGGAATTGAGAATTTAAAATAATCGTAATGTGTAATTGTATCGGAATTGAGAATTTAAAACAGAATCGGTAATTGTATCGGAATTGATAATTTAAAATAATCGTAATTTGTAATTGTATCGGAATTGAGAATTTAAAACAGAATCTGTAATTGTATCGGAATTGAGAATTTAAAATAATCAGAATGTGTAATTGTATCGGAATTGAGAATTTAAAACAGAATCTATAATTGTATCGGAATTGAGAATTTAAAACAGAATCTATAATTGTATCGGAATTGAGAATTTAAAACAGAATCTGTAATTGTATCGGAATTGAGAATTAAAAATAATCGGAATGTGTAATTGTATCGGAATTGAGAATTTAAAATAGAATCTGTAATTATATCGGAATTGAGAATTTAAAGCAGAATCTGTAATTGTAGCGGAATTGAGAATTTAAAATAATCAGAATGTGTAATTGTATCAGAATTGAGAATTTAAAATAATCGGAATGTGTAATTGTATCGGAATTGAGAATTTAAAATAATCGGAATGTGTAATTGTATCGAAATTGAGAATTTAAAGCAGAATGTGTAATTGTATCGGAATTGAGAATTTAAAATAATCAGAAAGTGTAATTGTATCGGAATTGAGAATTTACAATAATCAGAATGTGTAATTGTATCGGAATTGAGAATTTGAAACAGAATGTGTAATTGTATCGGAACTGAGAATTTGAAACAGAATCTGTAATTGTATCGGAATTGAGAATTTGAAATAGAATCTATAATTGTATCGGAATTGAGAATTTAAAACAATCTGTAATTGTATCGGAATTGAGAATTTAAAACAGAATGTGTAATTGTATCGGAATTGAGAATTTAAAATAATCAGAATGTGTAATTGTATTGGAATTGAGAATTTAAAATAATCGGAATGTGTAATTGTATCGGAATTGAGAATTTAAAATAATCGGAATGTGTAATTGTATCGGAATTGAGAATTTAAAACAGAATCTGTAATTGTATCGGAATTTAGAATTTAAAATAATCAGAGTGTAATTGTATCGGAATTGAGAATTTAAAATAATCAGAATCTGTAATTGTATCGGAATTGAGAATTTAAAGTAATTGGAATGTGTAATTGTATCGGAATTGAGAATTTGAAACAGAATCTGTAATTGTATCAGAATTGAGAATTTAAAACAGAATCTGTAATTGTATCGGAATTGAGAATTTAAAACAGAATCTGTAATTGTATTGTAATTGAGAATTTAAAATAATCGTAATGTGTAATTGTATCGGAATTGAGAATTTAAAACAGAATCTGTAATTGTATCGGAATTGAGAATTTAAAACAGAATCTGTAATTGTATCGGAATTGATAATTTAAAATAATCGTATTGTGTAATTGTATCGGAATTGAGAATTTAAAACAGAATCTGTAATTGTATCGGAATTGATAATTTAAAATAATCAGAATGTGTAATTGTATCGGAATTGAGAATTTGAAACAGAATCTATAATTGTATCGGAATTGAGAATTTAAAACAGAATCTATAATTGTATCGGAATTGAGAATTTAAAACAGAATCTGTAATTGTATCGGAATTGAGAATTTAAAACAGAATCTGTAATTGTATCGGAATTGAGAATTAAAAATAATCGGAATGTGTAATTGTATCGGAATTGAGAATTTAAAATAGAATCTGTAATCATATCGGAATTGAGAATTTAAAGCAGAATGTGTAATTGTATCGGAATTGAAAATTTAAAATAATTGGAATATGTAATTGTATCGGAATTGAGAATTTAAAATAATCGGAATGTGTAATTGTATCGGAATTGAGAATTTAAAATAATCGGAATGTGTAATTGTATCAGAATTGAGAATTTAAAACAGAATCTGTAATTATATCGGAATTGAGAATTTAAAGCAGAATGTGTAATTGTAGCGGAATGTAGAATTTAAAATAATCGGAATGTGTAATTGTATCAGAATTGAGAATTTAAAACAGAATCTGTAATTGTATCAGAATTGAGAATTTAAAACAGAATCTGTAGTTGTATCGGAATTGAGAATTTAAAACAGAATCTGTAATTGTATCGGAATTGAGAATTTAAAATAATCAGAATGTGTAATTGTATCGGAATTGAGAATTTAAAACAGAATCTGTAATTGTAACGGAATTGAGAATTTAAAACAGAATCTGTAATTGTATCGGAATTGAGAATTTAAAATAATCAGAATGTGTAATTGTATCGGAATTGAGAATTTAAAACAGAATGTGTAATTGTATCGGAATTGAGAATTTAAAATAATCAGAATGTGTAATTGTATCGGAATTGAGAATTTAAAATAATCAGAATGTGTAATTGTATCGGAATTGAGAATTTGAAACAGAATCTGTAATTGTATCGGAATTGAGAATTTGAAACAGAATCTGTAATTGTATAGGAATTGAGAATTTGAAATAGAATCTATAATTGTATCGGAATTGAGAATTTAAAACAATCTGTAATTGTATCGGAATTGAGAATTTAAAGCAGAATCTATAATTGTATCAGAATTTGTTAAAATTTTGGAATGATTCCATCGCTACTTCAAACAGATAGTAGTAGATATGACTTAACTGAGACACCTATTATGTCTTATTTCTATTTATTTTTGGTTCACATTTAAACAATTTTTGTATGTTTTTTTGTTGTTTTTTTTTTTCAGAATCAAAAAGGAAATTCTACCAGTTGTACAATCGCTGTGCCAAGATGTCGACTATAAAGTTCGAGGGTGCATGTGTAAACAGTTAAACTCTGTGGCCAGAGGATTAGGGTATGAGCAACATCATTTTTATCTTTCTTTTATACATCTATTACACAGAGAGCAGTTTTCTGTGTGTATGTGTGTTTGTGTGTGCAGCTAAAAGGAAAACAAAAAAGAACCTACAAAACAAACAACCATAAAGTTGATATATTCTTTATTGGGACTGCTTTGTATAATTATTATGTAAAATAAAAAAAAAAAATTTGTTCTTTAGCGGTCAACAGGCTTACGTTTCAGCCATTTCCAATGTCCTCTGTTATATAAAGAGAAATGATTTACATTATTATATTGAATGCATTAAAACTAGAAAGAGGAATGAGCGGAGGTGAATCGGGGTGAGAAAAAGGATAATGCGGATAAACAGTGAAGATGGAAAGAGAAAGATAGATTGAAGGAGATAAAGAGATACAATTTTTAATATAAAGATGTTACACACTCTTGTTAACCTCTTCTTTTTTTTTTTTTTTTTTTTTTTTTATAACCCCTAGCAACATCCCAGAACAGATAAAATGGATATCCAGAGCAGTTCAAACCCCTTGGCTTGACATTTACTGGAACAAATACATTGAGGATATTGCCAAGACTGCTGCAAAGAAAGTGGATTTTCTCTACTTTGCCAGAAAATTACTCATACCAGAGAGTATGCTATATCTCTACAAAGCCACGGTTTATCTATGCATGGAGTATTGTTGCCGCATCTTGGCTGGTGCATCTACCACAAGTTTTTCACTGTTAGACAGTCCAAAAAATAGGTCTCGCACTATTGGCTAAGCTTCAACCTCTGTTCCATCGCTGCAATGTTGCATCCCTGTGCCTGCTTTACAAGTACTTTAATGGAATGTTCTTTGATGAAAGCATAGCACTTGTGCCCCCTTGACGTACATATTCCTTACCATCCTGGTGAGCAGCAACATTCCACCTCTTCACCGACAAGGTTCCTGAAAACCTTCGCTTCTAATAGTTTCTTCCTTTGGAATTCCCTCCCATTTCCTCCTTCTCTCTTGTATTGACATGCAAAAATTTAAATGTAATTTGAACAGAAATCTTGCCAAAATTATTCTAAATAGTAGCCTCTTACATCCAAATGGCAATATGCTTTGTTTGGTGTGAAAAAGGGACACAACTCGCCCTTGAATACATGGCCATGCACGACCCGCCCTCCAGTACACAGACAAGCACAACCCGCCCTCGCACCCCACCCTTCAATACACAGCCAGGCATAGCCCGCCCTCAAATACACGGCCAGGCATAGGCAGTTCTCCCATACATGGCCAGGCACAGCTCGCCCTACAATACCCGGCCAGGCACAGCCCACCCTACAATACCTGGCCACGCACAGCCTGCCCTCCAATACATAGCCAGGAATAGGCAGTCCTCCACTACATGGCCAGGCACAACTCGCCCTTCAATACACGGCCAGGCTCAGCCCGCTCTCCAATACATGGTCAGGCTCAGCCCGCCCTCCAATACATGGCCAGGCACAGCCCGCCCTCCAATACATGGCCAGGCACAGCCCGCCCTCCAATACATGGCCAGGCACAGCCCGCCCTCCAATACATGGCCAGGCACAGCCCGCCCTCCAATACATGGCCAGGCACAGCCCGCCCTCCAATACATGGCCAGGCACAGCCCGCCCTCCAATACATGGCCAGGCACAGCCCGCCCTCCAATACATGGCCAGACACAGCCCGCCCTCAAATACACGGCCAGGTACAGGTAGCCTTCCAATACATGGCCAGGCACAACCTGCCTTTTATTACACGGCCAGGCACAGCCCACCCTCCAATACACGGCCAGGTATAGGCAGCCCTCCAATACATGCAGTATTTTTTTAATTCAATTTATAACATTATATAATCAATTCTTAATGCTGCAATATTGTAAGTTATAAATTTATTATATTTTTTACTAGAATATTTTGTCCTTTTCTTTCCAATTTTAAATAGTCCTTTACTTTTCCATGTTTAAGCTTAACCATATTAGTTTTCATGCTCGCATTTTTCTATTGTAATAGATTTATTAGTCAATTTGAAACAAGGGAATACAATGCAGTGTGTAGGGGTTATGAAAGCTCTTCTGCGTTTATTATCTTTTTTGGTTCTCTAGAGATAATGGATTTAATCGATTGTGTTGTCAAGTAGCTTACTTTCAGCGTTCATATTAAAGATTTTATGTAGTCTGTGTTTTTTGTGAAAAATATTTATCCAGAAACCTAAAGAAAAACAATGCCTTCCTCTAGTTTTAGTATTAAGTGAAAATGGAAGTAAAAACCAAATTATATTCCACCTTGTTTCTTGTTTTATTTTCTTGTTGATTATGAGTCTTATTTATTTTATTGAGGGCATCATTATAATATGGTGCTGCCTGTTCAAACACTTCAGCATTCAAAGAGAATCTTGATATTCTTTTGATAACATTAGCTACCATATTTTTAAACTCTGTGGGTGGATGGCATGAACCTTTATTTATGTATATAAGTTTTTCATTGAGTTTACAGAAGGGTTTATATGTATTTTTTTTTTTTTTTTTTTTTTTAGATCTAGTGTTTCATCTACGAAGTCTACTTTATATAAATTTGTCATTATTTTTCTCTTAAAACCTAGCCCCTTGAAAAGCTGAATCTTTCCTGAGTCTGCCTAATATGCATCCATTAGAGTCCCGTGGTAGGCATAATCCATCATTTTTATACAACCTGAAAAAATGGTATGGGAATTTCTTTTTCTTGGTGTCTAGTAAGAAAAGTCTAACTAGATCACAGATAGATGCACTGTCATATACCTCTGTTGCAACATCATTTTCCCCGTTCGTTCTTTTTTCGTTTTCTTTAGTGTCCAAAATATTAAACAGACAATTTTAAAAATGTTATTATTTGAATTTTATTGTTTTTTAAAAAAACGAGATGTGCACGAGATCTTGTAATTTATGTGTATTTTTCCAATTCCAGTTATAAATAAGTAGATGAATGTCAGCTGAAAAGAGCTAAAATGCATGGTCACATTCAATGCTGCTAAGACTAAGTTTGTTTCCTTCAATAATTACAAGAAACCTTCTCTACCACCAATAGCAGTGGCCAAGAACACACTGCCTGAAAGTACTTCTTTCAAACTCCTCGGCCTAACGTTTATAGGGAACATGAACTGGAATATATACATTGAGAGCATTGTCAAGGTTGCTGCAAAAAAGGTGTGCTCTCTCTACCGTGCTAGAAAATTACTTACGCCTGAATACATCCTGTATCTCTATAAGGCCACCATTTGACCATGTATGGAGTACTGTTGTCACATTTGGGCAGGTGCATCTGCTGCTTTTCTCTCACTTCTGGACAGAGTTCAAAAGAGAGTGCCAACCTGATAGGTCCTAAACTGTCATCTAGGCTTCAGCCTCTGTCCCATCGACGAAATGTTGCATTCCTTCTGCCTGTTCTACAAATACTTTAATGGTGAATGCTCTGACGAACTGCAAGCACTTGTAACTCCTCAAACCCAACAAACCCGACAAGCAACTAAGTCCTACCCCTTTACAGTAGAGATCCCTAGGTGTAAGAAAGCCTTTTACTCCAATATTTTCTTCCTCAGAACTGCAAGTCTTTGGAACTCCCTTTGGAATTTTCTCAACTGTACTGATATGCAGAAATTCAATTGTAATGTGAGCAAACATCTTTCTACTAATCTCCCTTCATAATGTCCCTGCAAATTGTCCCTGATAGTAGCCCCCTACTTCAAAATGGCGCTGGCCTTGTTTGGGGTGAAAAGTGAATAAAAAAAATTAAAAAAAATATATGGGTATCTAAAATGGTCCTCTATTATCAAGTTTGCAACCAACAGTACTGATGACTCATCTCATCTAAACTTTCTGTAGATAAAAATGTAAATAATATGCTCTGATTTTCGGAATTTTTTCATTATAATAGAGCACTCTACTGGAATCCTTCTTTACAAAAAATATAACTAGGTATATATATATATATATATATATATATATATATATATATGAGCAAACAGTTAATAAAACATGTTAAAAAACACCTTGAAAAAGAGTTAAAAACATATTTAATCTGGAAAGGAAACACTTGATAAGTGGATAGTCCTTAATCCACAGAGTTTTGAAGAAATACTTTCCTTCTCATCAGAGGGTAAGAATTAGCAAAATGCGGGATCGGATTTTGCATACAAAAGTATTTGATGAAACAAGTAAGTCAAAAATCTTACTTGATAACAAAAAAGTGAAGCAGAGAGAATATGGTGAAGAAAAAGGTGATTACACGTGAATGGATAGTCTGGTGAAATAAATATATATATATATATATATATATATATATATATATATATATATAAATAAATATATATATATATATATATATATATATATATATATATATATATATATATCAGGTACACTGTTTCGGAAATAGATTTTAATTCTGAAAACGAACTCTTATATACTTTTATTCTTGTATGATTTCTACATATACTATTTATTCAAAAGGGATCAACATTAAAGAGGTTATCTCATTTGCATATTACATTAAATAAAATCTGTTTTGATAATTAGTTCTAATTTTTTAATGAAAACTAGTAATAGAATTGTTTGAAGTATTGTTTAGAAATGTTATATAATGTCGATTTATTTAATTTATTTTTACTTTAATTTACATTTAATTTAATTTAGTTTTCATTATTAGTATATACAAGATCAGCTGCATTTAAAAACAGAAGTAATTTATCATTTAACCTATGAATTATTTCCCTTTAAGCTATGAGGTTTTATTTCCCTATTTGAATTTCATAGATGACGATGACTATGTTTTATGTTTTCAAAAATCCAACATGTGGTCAACTTTAATATCTGCCTAAACTCTCCACCTAGCAATGTTTTTTATCTGGCAATGCAGGGGAAGTACAACTGTCAATAATATCAGATGGAAATTGCATCTGATGAGTTGATGGGAGGAAAATTTCTATGAAAACATAAAACCATAGAATTGTCATCTTATTACCGAAATGGCTGTAATGAAGAAATCTAAGGTGAAATAAACAAGTTATATAAGAGAAAAATGTAAGTCTTTGAATATTGTTTTTTTCAGCCTTGAAGCCACAAAAAGTGCTATCCTTCCAGAGCTTGTAGAGCTAACAAATGATGAAGAAAGTTACGTCCGTATGATGGGTCTGGAAACGGTAGTAAATATATTGAGTCTTTTAGATGATGGTAAGTATCGCAAATGAATATTATGGATCAGCGGCGTAAACATTTTTCAATTCATGAATATAATTTTAGCTGGAGTTTTACCTTAATTTGGTGCCTTTTCAATTTCACCTCAATATTTAAAAATTATAATTGTACAAAAACTATACATGCTGGAATCAAAATATTTTGTGGTATCAGAAAAATTGGTTTATTTTTCTGATGCCAAAAAATTATTCTTTTTATTATTGTTTTTTTTTTTTTTTGTTTGTTTGCTTTTGTTTAAAACTTAATTTTCCATTGTTGGTACCAATGATAAATTATAGATATTTATTGATTATAAACGAAAATTAAACTTCATAGATCTCCCAATCCACAAATGTACTCTTACATTTGCGAAAAGCATATGCCCGTATTACATGGGGTTTTACAGCAATCTGAAAAAAAAAGCACACCTTTATAACTAAATTTTAAAACCATTGGAATCGGTAATTGTATCAGAATCGAAAAATATTGAAATCGTCCAATCACCACTAGCATGATTATCTAATTTAATTTAATACCTTCTGTGCAGGCCAATGTCCACTTGTTGTTGGCATTTGTTTGATGTTAGTTTGCGAGATTTTACATTTATAAAAAGACTGGAGTGCCATTTTTACAAACAGCATCCATCCTTTCTGGAATACTTTTTTTTATGTCGAATAAAAATTCAATATCTAACAAAAGCAGACATTTGGGGGTGCTTATTTAAAACTATACTTATTATTAATAATAAAAAAAATGTAGAAATAATAATAATTTTAAAAAATGCAGAAATAATGATAATAAAAATAAAAAAACAATGCAGAAATAATAATAATAATAATAAAAAAAATTTTTAAATGCAGAAATAATAATAATAAAATAAAAAAATGCAGAAATAATAATAAAAAAAAATGCAGAAATAATAATAAAAAAAAATGTAGAAATAATAATAAAAAAAAATGTAGAAATAATAATAATAAAAAAATGTAGAAATAATAATAATAAAAAAATGCAGAAATAATGATAATAAAAATAAAAAAACAATGCAGAAATAATAATAATAATAATAAAAAAAATTTTTAAATGCAGAAATAATAATAATAAAATAAAAAAAATGCAGAAATAATCATTAAAAAAAATGCAGAAATAATAATAAAAAAAATGTAGAAATAATAATAATAAAAAAAATGCAGAAATAAAAATAATTTTTAAAAAATGCAGAAATAATAATAATAATAAAAATAAAATACAGACCAATCTTTATGATGCGTGTACTCATCATGGAATGAAGATGTCATATTCTAAAAATTGTATGAATTGATCAAGCGTTTTTTATTCTTTTTAATAAGAAAATTAAATTTTATGAAAAGTTAGGAAGGAGTTGGCATGTTTTTTTAGAATGTGTTAAAGTTCAACTCAATTTGACTACTGAGATTTATGAACTGTGCTATTTTATTATTATTCGTTAAAAATTGTAAAATTTGATCAAGTAGTTTTTCTTTAATTGAGAAAAACTACTTCATCAATTTATGTGATTTTTTTTTATTACGAGATCTCCATTCCATGACAAGTACATACATAGAGATTTGTCTGTGTTTTTTATATTGAGTGTAATTTTGAATAAGCACCATCTTTTGTTACACCTTCCTTTCTCTCATCAATACTTTCATCTAGATTTGCTTGATTCTGTTTAATGAAAGCCTTTTCTTGACAAAGTCTTTCTTGTCAACAAATGAAACAAAATATTGAAATTAAATCAGCATTTATTACGTGTTGAGTTTTAGTTAGGTTGTTTGATTCAAGAAAAAGTGAGTTTGTAAAGCCAGTTTAATTAAAAGCAATAGAAAGATAAAATGCCAAATTAGTTGCTTTGTACTCTCATTTTCTGTCTATTTCTCTCTGTTCCTCTCTAGCTATAGATTAAAGAAAATTAAAAAAAACAAACAAACAAATGTACACCAAAATATATACAAATTCATCCAGATTTTTATAGAAAAAGAAATGAAATTATATTGGTAAGTGCTTTCAAGCCGTTTTTATTACATTAGTTACGTGAGATTTAAGTTTAAGGTTTGTCATAAGCAGAAATAAAGGGTAGGGGTTTCTCGCCTAAGTATACATTACGGTCCAAGATGATGGACTCGCAATATTTACAATTATAGTTCTTGTAAAATTATCATCTCTTCTATTGTTATTAAATAGTTTCATGCTTATATGAATACATGCAACAGGAGACTGCTTGTGAGTTTCATACTTCCATAGTTAAACCTGCATGGGGTTGGTGCCATTTCCATTTTGCTGTTTCCATAACGAGCAACAAACACAATAGTTATATAATGGACGCTCAGGATGAAGGCTAAAAATAACTCCCAAGATATTTCACATAAAATTTGTATTTTTATTTACATTGAGCCAATAGTTTTTGTTCAAAAAAAAAAAAAAAAAAAAAATATTGGATCAATTTGTGTAATTTTTGATATACTATCATATAAGCAAATAATAAAATAAACTTTTTGTACTATTTTATTTATTCTCTTTTTTACAAGCAGTTTTGCTAATAGTCAGTTAATGTAATTCCTAACTTCTGGCGTGGCTGCTACCGGAAGTGGTGACAGGGCAAATCAGTTCCTTCGCTTTTATTGTTCTCTAGTATTTCTATTGTGAAGCGATTTATTGAATAAAAATATAAAAAAGGGACATTATTGAAAAATGTACAAATACAAATATACAGTAAAAATTAACAAAATTATACAGATACATATACATGATCAGTCTATATTTGCACTTTTAATAACAAAATTAAAAAATAAAAGTTTTTATCTTATTTTGAATTTTATAAGAAATATGCTTATGAAATTACAAAAATAAATCCATTATTTAAATTTATATAATAAATATATGTTTATGAAATTACAAAAATACATTTTTTAATTTTAAAAATAAGTTTATTATTTAAATTTATATAATAAATATATGTTTATGAAAGTGTAAAAATAAAATTCAAAATTTCAAACATCGTTAAAAAAAAAAATGTATCCAATACTTAATATTCCCAAAATAGTTTTAAAAGATTTTAAGTGTTTTCAATAATTCTTTGAAAAATAAAACTAATTTCAGTAATTCTTAATTAGAATAAGACCAAAAAAACTTTTCAATGGTTATTAAATAAAGAGCGATCAGAAAAATGTAATAAAAAAGAAAAATTACATGCTATATATATATAGGTATGAGGAACAAAAAAAGCGAAAGAACTGATATGCCTTGTCACCGTTTCTGGTAGCAGCTACGCCGGAAGTTAGGAAGTACATTAACTGACTATAAGTGCAGTTTCAAATATTGATGTGAATCTGGAGAATCACCCTTTATTTTTCCAATATTGGCATGTTGTTGACGTGCATGGTTTTACACGTTATGTTTTTCAGATACGTGTTCAAATACAATCATTCCACTCGTAATTAGGTTCTATCAACAATGTATCTATTCAGATAATCATTCCTTGCCAATAATTGCTAAACATATTGGCAGTTTATGTCATGGACTTTCAGGTAAGTCAATCTTTGTCTCTCATTGTTGATTAACAAGTACTTAATGGTTTTTTTTTTGGTTTTTTTATTTTCTTATTTCACTATTCAAATAGATAGATCTATCTTGAAAATCTTGGCATGTATGAAAATCACGTTCCAAGTAAACGTTTGTTAATATACTTGTGTGTCAGAGAAAATTAAGTATCCTCACCAAAAATTAGGAAAGATTATTGAGTAGAATTTGAAGTATAATTATAAACCTCTATGGACCATCTCTCCATACTTGCTTAAATTTTGTCTTTGATGGTCAGGCGAATCCATCTATATATATAAAAGCGAAAATGTGTATGTATATATGTATGCTCGCTTTTTGTGTATGTCCGCAAAAGGCTTTTTCCGCTTGGTTCTCGCTCGGCTCGTTCATTCTTAAAACTTTTTTATATCACGTGTAAATCGTAATATCTATGAGTTAACAACGGGGTCGCCTGTCTATTTAATTTGCCCGACTTTTAAAAGCTAAATATTCCACAATTTTGGATCGTCGCGTGTTGATTCGTTTTTTTTTGTATAAAAGCAAAACTAAGCTTAACACATCGTTCCCGGCACGATCGCTGGGAACGTCCAAAAGCAGTCAGCTTTGATCAATGTGGAGTTTCTCCTTATATCAGACAATTGCTATTCAATTTGGGCAATCCCCTTTAAATGGGGAGTTGGTTTCTCCCCAACCATCATCTTGGGGAAGCGAAAACTGCCCCACATTGAAACAAAGTAAGCAAACCCCAAAAAGCTGCCCCGCAGTAAATAAAAAAACTGCCACGTCATCGTAATGCTCCCACGATGACCTCATTAAGTGGCCACCTGTCAATCAAACCTCTTTGACTTGACTCATTTTTTAACCCTTAACTTAACACGCTTATCAATTCCTCTCCCCTCGTGGCCGAGATGGTTAGGTGGCTGGCTTTTCCCTTTCGTTTCCACCTTCGCGTCAAGGCTTCGGGGGTTCAATTCTATCTTCCTACTAAAACTTTTTTTTTTAACACACACACCTCCAAACACCCAGGCAACGTCAGGTACCCCCCCCCACAAGTCTTTTAAAAAAGGGATGACAGGTGAATTTATATATATATATACTTGTTTATTGTTATATAAACATGCTCACATCCCGCTGCTACAAATAGCCACTTGTTTCAATCAAACAACAGATATCATCAGGCAGCGACTTGACTATTCAAAAGTTCAATGAATAATGGATTTTTATTTTAGGTAGGAACTCTTTAGAAGTTGGAGTTAAAAAAACTTAAAACACAGGACTTTAATTAAATAAGAAAGTAAAAAGGGAGAGGCAATTTAAATAAAGTTAAAAAATTACAATGGGGAGAGAGTGATTGAGAAGCGAAAAAAGGAATAGAGAAAGAAATAGAGAAAGAAAATATAGAGAAAACAAAATAGAGAGAAAAAGAAGAGACAAAATATATATATATATATATATATACATACATATATATATATATATATATATATATATACATATACATATATATATATATGATATGGAGAAGAAAAGAAAAAAGAAATAAATGGTTATAATAAAGAGAATAAGAACTAGAAGGAAAAGGAAAGAATAATGAGATCTAGTTAAATAGGGAAAGAGAGAAAGTAAGAATTTGACAGTGTATAGAAAAAGAAAAAGAAAAGGAAAAAAACCTGCGTGTCAACCAATTTATGAACAATTATACAATTCAGTAATGAAACATATTATTACAAATACAAACAGAAGATACAATCCAAGCGTCAGAAATGAACGTGTCAAAAAAGGCAGTGAATGTATTCAGCTAGCATATTTATCCTCTTACATACATCCACGAGTAAAATCAACGCAATTCAAACATACGTCTACCATTAATTAGGCCCTTTATGCTAAATGATATAAGTTTAAAGTTTCGCGTTTTTATTAGATAAATATATGAATAAAAGAAGAAAATAATGATAAAACAATATTAAAATTATTATTAATAACAATAAACATAATAGTGATAATAATAATAATAATAATAATAGTAATAATAATAAAAACAGAATAAAATTAATATTTATTATCTTTTTAATATAACATATTTAGCCATAAGAGGGGATTAAATAAATTAAATAGGTCCAATAATTATAAATAAAAAACTACTAATATTTATGTATATAAAAAAGAATACAATACAAATATATATATATACACACACACACACATATATATACCCAAATATACACACACATACATATATATATACACATATATATATATACATATACATGCACATAAGTAAAGGTGTAACTATACTATTAAGTTGGAAGTTTAAGCTATTTAAGTATAGATATAAAGTCATATTAAATCACAAAATAATACATTCAATACCAGATTACTAATAACACAGATACAAGTACACTTACCTATAAATATATTCAGGCAAAAGAAGTAATTAAATCAACGAAATACTCAAAAATAGCGACGCACAGGTAGATAGTACCCAAATTAAAAATAAGATACAAATGTATATACTCACAGAGAACCAACCGACATACTAATAAGCACATATATACATATATATATATATACATATATATATATATATATATATATATATATATATATATATATATATATATATATATATATACATATAATCTTATGTATACACATACATACAAAAAATACACAAATATATGCACACAATCATATACTAATAAACAACAACGCACACACACATATATACACACACATAAATATGTATAATTTACATAAATTATATATATAGAAATACATAAGAATACAAATAATTTGGCAAGGGTACAGATAGATGCATACACACATAGAAACATACAAATGGATTGAATAAACATGGGAGGGTATACCAAATAATATAGAAATATATAGATCTAAGTACACACGGTCATAAAATAAATACATAGACACATACATATACACATAGACACACAGGTATATAAGATAGGAGAAGTAAAGAATGAAATCAGGAGAGGAGAAAGTATATTAATAGAATATTAATAAATTATAGAAATCAGTGACAATTTTTAATTTATTTAAATTTTATATCTAAACTAAATTACTTAAAAGATGGGTTTTATAATGTTTGCAATTAATTGAATTTTCGTGCTTCTTATTTAATAATTTATCTCTTTCTCTAAAAGTAAGTATAAATAATTTCTCATAAAGACATAGGTAGCAAGGCGAGTTTAAAGATGAACAGGTTTTCGCTTTCTTTAAAATTTTCCAATTTACTATTGGGGAGTAACCTTGCTCTACTAGTTCATTGTAATATTTAGACAAGGAAGTTCTATTTTTGTACTCATTATTTTCAAAAGAGCACTTGTGACCGGTAAATCTTTCTTTAAAATTGTTATTTGTCATTCCTATGTAATATTTTTTTTCATTCGGATTTTCCTTAGTAGAAATAGTTGCTTGGTACACTACAGAAGTAATTTGACAATTTCCTTTAAGAGGGCATTTTGATTTAATTCTACAGTTACAACTTTCGGTAGCAATGGGTGTGCTATTTTTGTTTAATATTTTGTTATTATGTTTTTTAATTATTTTTTCAAGGTTTTCATTACAGCTATAACTAAGTTTTATTGTATTTTTATTGAAAATTTTATGTAGTATATTATTAATAGGGAAGTGCTTTTTAATTAAGTTTAAGAATTTCATTCCTAGATTTGTTTTAAGTTTCAGATTAAAAGGGGGATTGTACCACAGGATTTTTCTCTTACGGTTTCTATTTGTATTTGTGTTTGGGTGTGTTGGTTCTATGAACTCAATTTGGGTGTTTTTGTATCCACTAACCTTAAGGGCTCTGTTATAGAAATATTTATGTTTATTAAATGTTTCAAGATTGGAAGAATTGTCACTGATTCTTTTACTAATGGATTTGGGGATATGCCTAATGATAGATTTTGGGTGATTTGATAGGGGGTGTACATAAATTGGGTTTGAGTTTTCCTTCCTATATGGTTGGTAGATGCCTTTCCTTAAATCAAAGTTCACATCCAAAAAATTTACAGTTTTAACATCTGATATAATATCCACTTTTAATTTAATTCTACGGAATTCATTTAAGATAATCTTTTTGGTTCTTTCACATTTAGGGCCGTTGGATTCCTTGATGATCATCAGTCCATCATCACGATACAAGCCTATATCCATGACATTGATGTCTTTGGTTAAGTTGTATAGTATGAATAGACCTACTAAGTCTGTCATTTCAGCCGAATCCAAAGACCCCATGGAAATGTCAAACAGGTCATTTTGATCTTTTTTCAACCACTGATCATTTCCACTAATTAATGTAGTATTTCTACATGTCCGTATAATTTCAATTTCAGTGTCTTTTATATCAGACAGGAGTTTAGCAAACTCCATCACCTCTTCGAATAGTTCCTTAGATATGGAGGGATAGTAATTCACAATATCGAATTGTAAGAAAGTACAATTCTTTTTATTATGTATATTGGAAAACCATTTAATGGTATCCGCTGTGTTAATCCATAGATTTAGCTTATATGTTGATTTAATTTGATAGTTAACTCTTTCTAGTATATTTTTACTTAATTTACGAATTTCGGGTTTCGTAGGATTAATTAATCTAGTTGTAGGTTTATTGTCAAAATTTATCTTATGGTCTTTAAGCAAAATATATGACTGTTTTTTTTTGTAAAATTCCCACTCTATTACTAATTTTAAGTCTGTCAGTTATTTCTTTACTATCCTTGTCAATTTTTTTGCAAATATCTATATTTGATTTTTTGTAATTTTTTGTAATATTTTCTTTAATAAGCTTGTTATATTCATGTGTAGTTAGTTTGTAGAAATTTTGCGTCTTATCTGCTTTAACGTAAAGGTAATCCGAGGTGTTGATTTTCTTAATGTTAATGTTAATGAATGATTTTCTTAATTTGGGTACTATCTACCTGTGCGTCGCTATTTTTGAGTATTTCGTTGATTTAATTACTTCTTTTGCCTGAATATATTTATAGGTAAGTGTACTTGTATCTGTGTTATTAGTAATCTGGTATTGAATGTATTATTTTGTGATTTAATATGACTTTATATCTATACTTAAATAGCTTAAACTTCCAACTTAATAGTATAGTTACACCTTTACTTATGTGCATGTATATGTATATATATATATATATGTGTATATATATATGTATGTGTGTGTATATTTGGGTATATATATGTGTGTGTGTGTATATATATATATTTGTATTGTATTCTTTTTTTATATACATAAATATTAGTAGTTTTTTATTTATAATTATTGGACCTATTTAATTTATTTAATCCCCTCTTATGGCTAAATATGTTATATTAAAAAGATAATAAATATTAATTTTATTCTGTTTTTATTATTATTACTATTATTATTATTATTATTATTATTATAATTATTATTATTATTATTATTATTATTATCACTATTATGTTAATTGTTATTAATAATAATTTTAATATTGTTTTATCATTATTTTCTTCTTTTATTCATATATTTATCTAATAAAAACGCGAAAACTTTAAACTTATATCATTTAGCATAAAGGGCCTAATTAATGGTAGACGTATGTTTGAATTGCGTTGATTTTACTCGTGGATGTATGTAAGAGGATAAATATGCTAGCCGAATACATTCACTGCCTTTTTTGACACGTTCATTTCTGACGCTTGGATTGTATCTTCTGTTTGTATTTGTAATAATATGTTTCATTACTGAATTGTATAATTGTTCATAAATTGGTTGACACGCAGGTTTTTTTCCTTTTCTTTTTCTTTTTCTATACACTGTCAAATTCTTACTTTCTCTCTTTCCCTATTTAACTAGATCTCATTATTCTTTCCTTTTCCTTCTAGTTCTTATTCTCTTTATTATAACCATTTATTTCTTTTTTCTTTTCTTCTCCATATCATATATATATATGTATATGTATATATATATATATATATATATATATATATGTATGTATATATATATATATATATATATTTTGTCTCTTCTTTTTCTCTCTATTTTGTTTTCTCTATATTTTCTTTCTCTATTTCTGTCTCCCTTTTTACTTTCTTATTTAATTAAAGTCCTGTGTTTTAAGTTTTTTTAACTCCAACTTCTAAAGAGTTCCTACCTAAAATAAAAATCCATTATTCATTGAACTTTTGAATAGTCAAGTCGCTGCCTGATGATATCTGTTGTTTGATTGAAACAAGTGGCTATTTGTAGCAGCGGGATGTGAGCATGTTTATATAACAATAAACAAGTATTATCAGCTCTTTTTATTGAGCACTATCTAACAACCTCGTTGAATTCATTAGTCCATTACTTTTGAATATAAAAAACCCCCCGAGTATATATATATATATATATATATATATATATATATAGTAATTTATAAAATATATATGGCGATTAAGCTACACTGAATATTCTGCGACTAAGCCTGAAGAGTCCTAGAGTGGATGAAACGCGGAATATTCAGTGTAGCTTAATCGCCATATATATTTTATAAATTACTAACTAGCTCTACCTATGTATTGAGCACTTTTGAAGTAAATACTTAAAGTTTACGCATAAATCTATACTTTCGTATATTAATTTTATGTGAGTAAATTAAGTAGTTATATATATATATATATATATATATATATATATATATATATATATATATATAAGAATCCTGAGGTGAATGAATCAAGTGGTATAGAGTCTTACAAAGTATTTTTTAGGAGGTAATATTATATAAGATGATCCCAGTTTTGTATGTGCTAAATAGCAAAATTATTTTGAATTAGATCTAATATTTGCTAATGACTTTTCCTCTGAGGAGATGAGCCTTCATCGAAAATCCGTGTGTTAAGGAAAAAAAAATCTGAACAGTATTCTTTATTCAAACAATAAATTTCTGTTCTGAAAAATTGTTTTGCCAATGAAATTTAAACAAAAAAAAAAAATTAATAATATATATATATATAAGCCTGATGAATACAATAATCGATAGAGAATTATCACTATAATAACAAATACATAATTTGCATGAATTAAGATATCATATTTCAATGTATGTTACGACCAGGCAACAAGATACAACTGGAGATGGTTGGAGAATTCATTGACCGAAACGTGAAAAAAATACTCAAGATGAGAAAAGTAGTCTGACTAATCCAAATAATATGAATGATATTTTTAATTTAATATTTATTTACCAGTGCAATGTGTTGAATGCTGACGGTATGGATAGTGTCATATTTTTTTAATTTTCGAGGTAAACCTCATTTTCAGAAAGAAATAACCGCTCAGTTGGAGTGTTTTATTATGTGAAAGTCATAAAATTATGAGAAGTCTGTTGCAATAGTCTTGTAGAAACTAGTATTTAAGCAAGTTCTTATTGAAGTGGGAACTGATATTTTGTGTTTATATTTTGCGATATAATGTGTCTAATTTTTTGAATGTTGTTTTATTTTATTTTTTATATTTTAAATTTTCAGTAAATTTAAATGAAAAACAAAAGGAATGGTTTTTGGATTGCTACAGAGAATTATGTCAAATTGGTTTGACAGATGTAAATATAGAGGACTCCATCTCTTCAGAATATATGGTAAGGATTTTATGTTTTTATCTTTGAAATGGAGCCTTGCTTCTTGTAAATGTTAAGTAATCAACTTAGTTTGTAAATGAAGACAATAAAAAAAAACAAATCATATTTTTTTTTTTTTTTTTTATACTCATGTTCACATTTACATATCGTATCGCCATTTAGACGTAAGGGGCTACTATTTGGGGCCATGTCTAGGAAAGATTGACAAGATATTTGTTTGTGTTACATTTAAACTTCTGCATATCAGTACAGCCAGGGAAGCAGGCAACAGGAAGGGAATTCCAAAGTTTAGCTGTTCAAGGGAAGAAACTATTAGAATAGAAAGCTTTCTGGCATTTACGGACAACAACAGTGAAGAAGTGAGATCTTATTGCAAAGCGGGTTTGTCGGAGATATGTTACTCGAGGGGATACAAGTGCAACGAGTTCATCAGAACACATTTCATTAAAATAGTTGTAAAGCAGCCACAGTGATGCAACATTGTGGCGATGCGACAGGGGCTGGAGCTTAGTTGATAAAGTGGGACTGATTAGATTGACAACTCTTTGTTTGGACTTTATCTAAGAGGGAGAGACTAGTGACAGATGCACCAGCCCAGATGTGGCAACAATACTCCATGCATGGGCTAATGGTGGCCTTGTAGAGGTACAGTATACCCTCAGGTGTGAGTAGTCTTCTAGCTCAATAGAGGGAACTCACCTTCTTTGCAGCAGCCTTTGCAATGTCCTCTATGTATTTGTTCCAGTTCATATTGCCCGCAAATGTTAGGCAGAGGAGTTTGAAGGTAGGTTGCTATTTATCATGGATATAGGGTGTTGGAAAGGCGTCATGTAATTGTTAAAGGAGAGCAGCTTAGTTTTATTAGCATTAAATGTTACCATCCATTTGCGGCCCCATTCCACTAGTCTGAAGGTCATTTCATTGTCTTAGATTTATGTACATCTGTTCTTCCTCATTGCATGTTATAAAGCATTGTATCATCAGCAAATATACCCATCTCGGACACAATATTATCAGGGAGGTCGTTTATGAATATCAGGAATATTAATGGTCCAAGGATTGATCCCTGAGGCACTCCCGCCTTAATGTTATGCTGCTTGGATGTATGATCTGTCAATGACAACCTGTATCTCTCTTTCTCCCTGCCTTCTATCTCTCTTTCTTGTCTCCCCCTATTTCTTTTCCCCTCTATCTCATTTCCCTCTCTGTCCCCTGTCTCTTTTACTCCTTCTGTTATTTTTACCCCTTCTCTCTCTTTTACCCTCTCCATCTATTTTACCCCCCCCCCAATCTCTTTCACCACCCTCCAGCTTTTTCCTCATTCTATCTCTCTTTCCCCCCACTCTCTCTCTCTCTGTCCCTTTCTCTCTCCCTTCCTCTCTTTCCCTCCTTCTCTTCTCTCTCTCTTTCTCTTTCCATCCCTCTTTTTCTTTCTTTTCTCTCTCTCTCTCTTTCCCTCCCCCCTTTCTCTCTTTCCCACTCTTTCTTTTTCCCTCTTTCTTTTTCCATTCTGTTTTTTCCTTTTCTCTTTACCCCGCTCTTTCTGACACATACAAAGTTTTTTATTATTTGAGTAAACCTCATAACCTAAGCAACGTATATCGGCATGGTCTTCTATAAACAAGAGAAAAAGCAGCCATGGTTCACATGATATTGATTTTGACTCTGACACAATCAACTTGCATGTATAAAATAACTTTCTCATACACCCATCACATTTACATCCATGTAAATAACACTTTTATCATTTGTTGTTTTTTACAACGTTTCGACCAATATAACCTATGGTCTTCTTTGGATGAGTCTGGTTGCATTCTAAAATATGTACAAGACTTTTAAGTGACCCATTATTTATTCCACATAATCTAAGACCAGTTCTAAGTGACACTTTTCTGGAGGTTGAAGGTTCAAGTCTCAATACAGCTAATATTCTAAGAATATGATTTTTAAAGATTACTAAAAACTTCTACCTGGTTATAGCTGCCAGAACAAGGACAATCAACTCCTGTGATTCAATTTGGAGTTCTGTACAAATTTCTGAATTTAACAAGATGTACTTGACGGAGGTTGGAGGTTGCATTGACTGAAATGTTGTGAGAACAACATGTAAAATGAGAAAGTAAATCTTTCACTTCTCTTATTTTGTCTGTTAATCCTCACATTCCATGAGCAATGTTTCTGACAAAGAGGGAAGATTTGCTGTTTTCTGAGTCTATCAATCACACATTTATTGTTAACTAGTTTTTGACTTTGAAGTTTTTTGGGTTTTTTTTTAACTCCCTTACATCAAGTAGTGTCATGCCTTGTCTGGAGTAATTTTCATAAAAAAGCCAAAAACAATTATCTGAATAATACAAATTATCAAACCTTATTAGAAAAATTCTAGAACAAATCAATCGATGCTTCATCCTTTCGAACCCAACGCAATTAAATAAAGAAAACTTAAATGTGATGTCATCAGTGATCACTAACCAGTGCTCCACTGATCACTGACAGTCCATGCAAAGTCTTTGATGGTCCACAAAAAGATTGGGGCATTATTTAACTACTTGGTGCCTGTGCAGTTTACAGACCGTGTTTTTTTTTTTGTTTTTTTTTATAGGATTTTAAAGTTAAATTCTATTTTTATGCCAGCAGACAAAACTTTGCACTATAGATAGAAAATGAAAAAAACCCCAAAAAACTGTTACTCAAGGCAAAATAAGTTACCCTTCTACCTGTCTGAATAGGTTTTTATTTTAATTCTTGAACTTATTTTAAAGGGTTTATTTATATTGAAACACAAGTAGTGTCAAGTGTTAAGTTAGAACAAGAGTAAACTGACTGACATTAGACAGTCATCTGGGAAAGTCCTGATAATCACTCAAAAATCGAAAATTAAGCAAACTACTGGTTGAAACCCACCCAGTAGTCACAGCGCTTGTTCTGCCATTTTAGTCTGGTATCAGAACTGCTTTAACTGGTGCATGTGCCAGTCAAAACTTTTCGTAACTCTTGCTTCTCTTATGTTGTCCTCACATTCCATGAGTAATGTTTCTGACAAAGGGGGAAGAATTGCTGTTTTCTAAGTCATCTGTTAACACGTGGTGCATCAAAGATGGACACGGATGGCGTTTCACAAAAGTGCAAGTAAATATACCTAATTTGCATGTTATGTTGTATCCCTGGAAATCGGGCTATTGTCTCCCCAAAAGGCTGAGTTAGGCAGCTTTGTCTTCACCCAGATTTCATCGAAAAAGTCATTGAACCAGTCCATACTTGGAGGAAGGGTGTAGTTTTTTGGATCCCCCACGCTATACTTGGAGAAGTCAACCAAATTTTTTCCCCTTAATTTAAGGTGCTAGTATGGCAGCCAGGGATAGTCAGGCATGCATTTGCCATGTTGTAAATAGTTTTTCTGCTAATAAGGAAATTATTTCCTGCTTTTCAGGTCGATTTTGCTGGCCAATTTCACAATAACATCTCAAAGTTTACCTACCTTTTTTTAGAAAAATACTTTGAAAGACACTACCAAAGCATTGAATACTTCCAACAAGTAAAGATGGTGATTTTTTTTTTTTTTTTTTTTCAAAATATTATAATTTGGCGTATAAATACATGTAAAAAAAATTGGGTTTTTTTTTTTTTTTTTTTTTTTTCAAAATATTAAAATTTGGCATTTAAGTACATGTAAAAAAAATTTTTTTTTTTTTTTTTTTTTTCAAAATATTAAAATTTGGCATTTAAATACATGTAAAAAAAATTTTTTGTTTTTTTTACATGTATTTAAAATTTGGCATTTAAATACATTTAAAAAAAATAGTTTTTGTTTTTGTTTTTCAAAATATTAAAATTTGGCATTTAAATGCATGTAAAAAAAATTTTTTTTGTTTTTTTTGTTTTCAGCATGGCATATTAACACCAAACAAACATCCAATTCTGGATTGTAGAATAAACGCAGCCTATAATTTCCCCGTAAGTATCTCTATCTCTACTCTTATATAAAAGGAACTCTGTGTGTGTGTGTGTGTGTGTGTGTGTGTGTGTGTGTGTGTGTGTGTGTGTGTGTATGTGTATGTGTATGTGATCATTCCCTATGGACTTGAAAATGACTGGTCTGATTTCTATGAAATTTCACATGGAGGTACTTTGTGTCTGGCAGTGTTCTTGGATAGGTTTTGTATCTGAATGTCTTCAATAAGTATCGATAATCAAAATAATCCAATGAAAGAAGGAACAGGCAATTTGGACCAAAGTTAACATCTTACACAGCCTTAACATCACAAGTGCATTTTAAAAGTTTTATTACCGCAACAACCTGACATATAAAATCAACAGTAGATTCTTTGATATGACAGGGGCGTGTTCGAAATGAATGTTTCTGTTTAGAGCACAATTGAAGCATGATACTTGACGTTTTCATTTTAAACTTTAATTCAAGCCATTATATATGAAAAATGGTTTAAAAAAAAAAATCAACAGCGAGTTCTCTACAGTACAATGTAAACTGCAATGTATTGTGGACTAAGTCATTACAGAGAGGTATGATATGAAGCTTCCTCCCGATGCACCACGATAGGTCCTCAACTAGAGCAGACAGTCAGTCGATTTGATTGCAAAATGGGTGCTTTCACCGATTTTGATGACAATAAAATATGGAAGTGTAAAACATATGTTGATCATCATTCAATCCCGGGTAACGTCGGGTTTCAATGCTTGTTACATATAATAGGAACATGTAGATCAGGTGGATATTTCACCTTTTTAATAAAATTTACTTACTTAGACTTAGGAACTCCACGTCTTGTGACGCATGCGGTGGTTAAAGTATGCAATTATTTTCTATCTGAAGCCTCCCTCCATTTTCCCGCTGCAATCAAATCTCTTTTGATTGTCTGTTTCCCATTTATTTTTAGTCTTCCTTTTTCCATCAGGGTCCCAGTGGAGCACTTGGTTGGCAATTTTCTCTGAGGCCAATCCTAGCCAGCTTAGACATCGTTTGCAGATTATTCTGAAGTTAGATCCACAGCATCCCTCCAATTTCTTACTACTCCAATCAAATCTCCCTCCTTTGTTCATTTTTGGTCATCCTCCTCTTTTTCCATCATTGAAGCACTTGGTTAGCAATTCTCTCTGGGGCCAATTTAAGGGTATGTACAAGCTGCCATAGATGTTGTTTGCAGATTATTAACGATACTGCCTGCTGATGAGTGCATTCTCTGACTTCTTGGTCGGTAATTCAATTGCTCCATTTGATCCATAGAGTCTAAGGCATTTGGGATAAAACACATCTAATTTTCTTTTGGCTGATTTTGAGATTCCAAGTTTCATTTCCGTAAGGCAGTGTGAACGAGACTGTTTATAAAATCTTAATTTACATCTGGGAGTGAATTTTCTTTTGTTTCTTCGGATATGGTTGAAGCTGCTGAGGCCCTACCTATCCTGCACCACAATTCATGATTTTTAGTGCCTTCCCTGTTAATCGAGCTTCATAAATTTAAATAAAATGGTTTTTAACAAATAAATAATATTTTTAAATATTGAAATTGTTATGGTTTATGTAAAGCTCATGAGAGTATATGCTATGGTGAGGAGAGTTCAAGTTCAGCTTTTTTTTTCTTTTAATATGAACTTGATTTCTACC
This sequence comes from Euprymna scolopes, assembly GCF_053919585.1. Lineage (NCBI taxonomy): Eukaryota > Metazoa > Mollusca > Cephalopoda > Sepiida > Sepiolidae > Euprymna > Euprymna scolopes. The sequence goes on from NC_136524.1 coordinate 53,969,721, forward strand.
TTTGTTTTTACATAGGAGTCACCACTTATAAAGACTCGGAGGCTACTTGAGGATAAGGGTTAATGATTATATGATAGTCAATGGGACAATATTGTAGTAATGGTTAGTAGTGGAAATTTGGTAAATTGGATTATTAAAGGGAAAGCTCATCAAGAACTTGTTTACATTGGACTTGAAGATGATCATATTGTAGTCAGCTGAAAAAGCAGGCAAACAGAACATAGTTCCACAGGTGTGTAGTTCTAAAAAAGAAGCTTTGTTCATGGAATCTGTTTAGTTTAGGCACAGATAAAGAGTGTGGGAAATTGTTGATAGTGGTTTTGGCTAGACAAGTGACAAGTGTTTTTCATGAAAGTTTGGCGAGGGGCGACTATAAATTGAAGCTCAGATGAGCACTTGCCGTGAAAATAATGATAAAGCAGAGACAGGGTCACAACATTTCTTCTGTGGGAAAGAGGTTGTAGAAAAGACAAAAGGGCATTCCATATTAGGCTACGAAGTCTATTTTGAAAGCAGGTTAAGATGCTTCTAGCAGCTCCTGCCGAGATGTGGACTTACTTGGCTCTTCAAGTAGAGAATTGCATCAGCAGTGAGATATCCACTGGAGCAATAGAATGATCCCACCATTTTTCCAGCAACCTTGGTAACGGATTTGATGTACGTGTTCCATTTCAGATCAGGACTAAAGGTCAGACTAAGAAGCTTGTTAAAACTTAAAATGATGAAAAGATAGAAGCTTGGTTTTAGATGCATTAAAATTAACCAGCCACTACTTTCCCTATTGCACCACTTGCTCAAGATCAGAGGAAAGAGAATCAAAGAGATCTTGGTCATTTATGGCCTTTGAAGTGTTGCCATAGATGGTAGTATCGTCAGCATAAATGTCTATGAATGATCTTAGGATGTGATTTGGGAGATCATTGATGTAGATCAGGAAGAGAATTGATACAGCTTACAGTATTAATGCTGGAGTCCTAAGTGACTCTAGCATTAATACTGTGAGGTTCTGATTTCTTCCCATCAACCACTACTCTTATGAATCTATCAGAAAGAAATGATTTAATAATTAAGAAAACATTTTCAGCTATACCATAGCAAGAGATCTCGTGGAGTAGACTTTATACCATACCCTATCAAAGGCCTTTAATATGTCAAGAGCAATTGCTCTAGAAAGGAAGCCTTCATCAAGAGATTCGCTAATCGTATGAGATATAATAGTTAGCACATCTGCTGTAGATCTAGCAGAACGGAAACCATATTGCATGTCATTAAGGAGGTTATTTTTGCTAAGGTGGCTGACTATTCTCTTTAACACAGCTTCTAGCAACTTACTTATGACGCAAAAGAGATAGATTGGTCGGTATTGAGAGGGAGGTGACTGATCACCTGAATTTTTTTAATATGAGGCATACTGTTGAGGTTTTCCAAAGTGTTGGGAAGCATTTCTCCTTAAGATAACGCTTAAACAGCTTTGTAAGTATGGGAGCTAGTTCTGGTTGAAGCTTTTTGAGCACTATAATTGGAATGTCATCAGGGTCAGTTGCTTTACTGAAATCAAATTTTTTGATTAGCTTGGTAACATCATGCACATATATTTGTATGTTGCATAGCAAATATGTATGTAATGGCGTGCTAGATTTACTAAATATGCAGTAGTACTTTATGAAATGGATCATTTGTTAATTCATAGATATTTTATTTGCCAGATTTTTTTTTTTTTTTTTAAGATTTTACACTTTGTAATTCCGCGTGACCACGCACCCTTTCGACATTTGAAAAGACTACCATAAAAACAAAAAAACTGACTTCTACTGATTCTATGCTCCAACAACATGGCAAAAAAAAAAAAAAATAGAAGGAAAGACATACTGATGATGAAGTGTATCTTCAAAATATATTTATGAATTTCAATATAAATTTCAAACAAAATAAATGTCTGTTTATTTTGTAATAATGCGTTGTTTTGGCTTCAAACGTACCTCATACATATTTATTTTATTCAATTCAACAAGCGCGTCTATAAAGGAACACAAACCCTAACTTTGTAATTATTTTTCCACTTTTTCTTTTCAGGCAATGTGCATGTTTGCAGGTTACAAAGATTTTCAATTAAAACTGCACGACACTTTTTCCTCGTTATGTGAAGATCCTCTTCCTGCTGTTCGGAGAAATATAGCTCGCGGATTTCATGAGGTATTTAGCTGGATCATTTAAATATACATGATGTACTTTCATTTTTTTTTTTTTTCTTTCATATAAATGTCTTTTCTTTCTTTCATATAAATGTCTTTTCTTTCTTTCATATAAATGTCTTTTCTTTCTTTCATATCTTATGTCTTTTCCATTTTTTTATATCACACTGCAATATTGCAACCCTAACCCGACGGTGCCAATACGAACAGATTTACATCTTCAATTAGGAGAATCTTCTATCTGCCTGACAGCTATACTTCACAATTTGGCATGCAAAATAAGTCTCTAATCTAATAGGCCCCACGCTGTCTATCAAGCACTAGTCTCTGTCCAATCACTGCAATATTACATCCCTATCCTTACTTTTGCAAGTACTTCAATGGAATGTGCTTTAACGAACTTGCTGTACTTATGTCCCCTTAACCCCTGACCCACTCAACATTAAAATCCCACCCCTTAACTCTAGAGATTTCCTGATGCTGAAAACTTTATATTCTAATAGCTTTTTTCTTCCAACTATTTACCTTTGGAATTTCTGCTCTACTCCCTGTTTCCCCGACTAAGAGTAAGACTCCAAGATACTGATCTAGTTTTATATTTTTTATTAATAGAGTACGAGTGGTACCTGTGGAAATTCTACATGTTCAGCATAAATGGAGGTGCTCTTTTGTTAAAACTGCTAAAGTATTTATGTAAGGTAGCATGAACACCCAGCAAAGCCTGGTCATAAAGTACCCTTAAACATGATATTTTAATCCCTGCAGATTTCATATATATTATTATAGAGTTAATGTTCTATCGATTTTTATATATTATAAAGCTGCGATTTCAAACATAAAAAAATATATTCGTATGACTTGGGTTGAATCAGAACCGAAATAAAAACTTATGAAAATATATATATATATATATACATATGAAGAATTCTTGGTAAAATTATTTATAAAAAAATAAATGACTTGGTTGCCATCAGCTATAATTGAAATCGAAACCAAAACTTATGAAGAATTCTTGGTAAAATTATTTATTACAAGAAATGGAAGTCCGTAACAAACGACTTGAAAGTAAGCGTGACACAGAAAATAAATAACACGCACGCTATCGTATTAATATATAGATAATGTTATAATACATGCTGTTATCTTCATTCAAACCAGCCATACAGTCCAGCCCTGTGGGCAAGCGAAAAGAGTCCTTTGATGAAATGGTGTTACTTATATAGTAGTCCCCTATGAAAAACATTCCTGCTGGAATCAACTACATCCTTTCCTTCACAAGAATGTTCATCATCCCAGTTTCACAGTTAGCTAAAAAAAGTTTTTGTTAACTGTCTTTCAACATGTGAATTAATAAAGTTGATCCAGATAATGGAGTTGATCCAGATGATGGAGTTGATCCAGATGATGGAGTTGATCCAGATGATGGAGTTGATCCAGATGATGGAGTTGATCCAGATGATGGAGTTGATCCAGTTGATGGAGTTGATCCAGTTGATAGAGTTGATCCAGTTGATAGAGTTGATCCAGTTGATAGAGTTGATCCAGTTGATAGAGTTGATCCAGTTGATAGAGTTGATCCAGTTGATAGAGTTGATCCAGTTGATAGAGTTGATCCAGTTGATAGAGTTGATCCAGTTGATGGAGTTGATCCAGTTGATGGAGTTGATCCAGATGATGGAGTTGATCCAGATGATGGAGTTGATCCAGATGATGGAGTTGATCCAGATGATGGAGTTGATCCAGTTGATGGAGTTGATCCAGTTGATGGAGTTGATCCAGTTGATGGAGTTGATCCAGTTGATGGAGTTGATCCAGTTGATGGAGTTGATCCAGTTGATGGAGTTGATCCAGTTGATGGAGTTGATCCAGTTGATAGAGTTGATCCAGTTGATAGAGTTGATCCAGTTGATAGAGTTGATCCAGTATTACTCATGTCTATATTGGTCAGAAGGTCTCATTTCCCTTGCAGATTCAGGGGTTGCTTTAAATTTCTATCTCTACTTATATATAAAAAACACTTCTAGTTTGTATGTATTTGTCTGTGTGTGTGAGTTCATTCCCTCTGGACTCTGAAACGTCTGGGTTGATTTTTTTTTTTTTAAATTTCACACAATTTAAGTGTAAAGAGGCATGTGGAGCTTCCTCTTACGACACTGCAGTGATCCCTCAACTAGAGCAAGCAATCAATCGATTTCACCGATTTCAGTGACAATAAAAGTATTGGGGGTGTGGGATATTCTTTTTCTCATTCAATCCCAGTCAGCATCGAATCTCTCTGCTAGTAACCTCTAAAATCAAGTAAATCTTTTTAAAGTAATTTTAATATGAAATAATATTGTTACGACAAAAGTTTTATGATAATTATTGAAGAAAAAATACTTGGGCTCTAATGGCTTAAAGATTCTGTAATAAAATAGAAAAGGATTTCATTAGTGTGGTCATTTTGTATTGCTTGATCGCATTATAATTCAAATTCATAAAGATTAGTCTTTTTTACGGTTCTGAATTTTTGGAATGAGGGATGATTGTATACATGTATACGTTTTTATACATGTGTGTATGATTCCATGTGCGTATTTATTTCTGATTTACAATATATAATCCTAAAAAAACGTGTATTTTTAATAAATAGTAAAAAAGAAAGAGAGAAAAAAGAGAAAGTAAGCAGAACTCCCCCCCCCTCACCCAAAATACACATGCTCAAAAAATAAAACGAAAACAACAGCTTGTATACCCATAATGACCCCTGTGGTACTTCCCACCAATTTGTACACGCTTATGGTGACAACCTTGCTGGCGGGGGTGACCTCGGCAGTAGGATTCAAATCTGTAATACATCAGCAGGAGAAAGATAAAAATAAAGGAAAGAAAAAAAAATACCCTAACCCCGCCCAAAATACATACACACACACACACACACACACACACATGCTCAAAAAATAAACCGAAAACAACAGCTTGCGAACCCATCATGACCCCTGTGGTACTTCCCACCAATTTGTACACGCGTATGGTGACAACTTTGCCGCCGGGGGTGACTCGGCGGTTATGGTTCAAGTCTGTAATACATCAGCAGGAGAAAAAAAGAAAATAAAAGTAAAGGAAAGAAAAAAAATGGGATAAAAGACTTTGTTTACAGAAAATTGTATCACCTTTCTTTCACTAAAGAAGCAAAAAAAAGAAAACAAATAAAATAAAGAAAAAATAAAGGGAAGAAAAAATACCCCCCTCTCTTTTCTCCAAATCACTTGTCACAAGTACAAAGTACTTATCGTTTTGTTTTGCTATGTTTATCACTGTTTAAGGTATTTCGTTTACATTCTGATTGTGTAGATATATGTATGAATGGTGCATTTTTCCAATAAACATGCGATATTTTACTGGTTGAGTCGTAAAACAACTATAATTAGTTCTTTTTCTGAATTTTTTTTTTTTGAGATGAGGATTGGTCATTCATATCATTTGGATTCTTTGGATTACTGTTCTCATCTTGAGTTTTAGTTACCCAACGTTTCGCTTGATGCAACCTACAACTTTTTCAGGTGTATCCTGTCGAACTCCGGAATCTCTCCGTCATGGCTGACGGTACGAATACATGCTAAAGAAACTTATTGTCAAAAGTTTTCTCTTTTTATTTAGGCGTTAAATAATCAGATTTTAAAAGTTGAAATATAGTTGTTTTATTTGTGTGTGTGCATAATAAACTTTTTTTTTTTTTAGATGAGGATTGATTATTTGGATTCTTCAGATCACAGTTCTCATCTTGAATGTTATCTTTCACAACCTTTTGGTTGATGTATCCTTCGACCATGATCAGGTGTATCTTGTCGAACCCAAGAATCGGCATGGAATTTCGAACAGAATTCTTCATTCAATTCACAGGTGCCGTATATTCTCGCTCCGTTAACCATGTAGAAGTTTCTGGTATGAATTTTAGGAGCTTAAGATCTTGTTTCTAGATTTAAATATCACTGTTTACCGCAACATCTTTGGAATGATAAACGATTTGATAAATAAACGACACTTATTGCAGTGCTTATAGGTACGCACATCTGAAAAAAAGTTTAATTCAAAGCACACACGGGTGGGGAAGAGCTGTCTTATGCCACCATTTATGATTTGGGGGAAAATTGTATTCATATTCATTTTCTAATTAAAATTAGTGATGGGACGATTCCAATATTTTTCTTGATACCGATACAGTTACTGATTCCTTACTAAATTCCTGATTCTGATTCTACGTAGATCTCTTTAAGTATAGAAGTGTTATTTTTTTTTTTCCAATTGCCATAAAAGCCCATATTAAATGTGCAGCTTTTTTAAATGTAAAAATACATTATTGTAGGATGGCCTAATAGTTTTAAAATCAATAAATATTTATTATTTTATCATTACTACTACTACTACTACTACTAGCAGTGGAAAATTTTGCTGTTAACAAAATCAAATAAAAGGACAATTAAAAAAATTGCTTTGGCATCGAAAAATAGGTACAATATTTTCCGATTCCGATACCCCTAAAAGTTTCGATTTTTCCAATACCCGATTCTGACCAGTTGTCCCAACACAAATTAAAAATAAAGTAAAACATAACTCTAAGCGATGTTGTTTCTAAAATATTTGGAATAAAGACAGTTAATCTAAACAATTAAAAAACGTAAACTGTGTTGTTTTAATGCCTATTTATAAAATTAAAAATAAAGTAAGACATAACTTTAAGCGATGTTGTTTCTAAAATATTTGGAATAAAGACAATTAATCTAAACAATTAAAAAACGTAAACTGTGTTGTTTTAATGCCTATTTATAAAATTACTGGATGTAAAAAATGCTTCCAATACTTTCAATCTTTTTATATACTTTACAACCAGACAGTTCAAATGACTTTCTGTTTGACAGTTTAAATGTTGCTGAATTCCTTTCAAGTATTGAAAGAGGGTCACAATGTAATTCATTCTTATAAAGGAATGTTCACATCCTATGAAGCATCATTTATGTATGAATCTTTAAAATATAAATTGAAAACTAAAAATAATGCCATTTTAAAATGAAAAATTAATATCATTATTTTAATATGCTGAGACTTTGACATTTCAAAGTATCCCCTTTGGAGCTAATTTTTGTTTTTGTTTTTTTGTTTTCTTTTCTTTTTCCTTTTTTTTTCTTTTATGTTTTTTGTTTCTTTTTTTCTGTTTGTTTCTTTTTTCTATTTTTTGTCTTGTTTTTGCTTTTTGTTTTATTTTTGCTTTTTTTTTACACAGTGGTACACAGTGCTTTTGTTTTGTTTTCTTTATTTTGTATCTTTTTCTTTTCCTATTTTCTTCCTTTTTCCTTTTTTGTTTCTTTTTCCTGTTTTTCCTTAATTTTTTTTTGTTTTCCTTTTCTTTTATTTTTCTGTTTTTGCTCTTTTTTGTTTCGTTTTACTTTTTAACTATTAAGAAAAGATTAAAATGGTTAACTTGTTTACAAAGGAAACAAAAATGCATCCTAGTGACTTTAATCTCATAATTAACTGTTCTTTTTTTTATATAGGACTTTAAAATTTTATAAGTTTATGCAATTGCATTTTTAAAAAAAAAGTTAATAAATATTAAAATTAAAAGAAATTTTTCTTAGTAATCATTTACTCAATCTGTACAATATATATTTTAAAATAATTTTTAGTTTCAGCTGCAGAACCTTAAAAAAAGAAGGCTAAACACTTAACTAACAGGACTTTGGAACTCATAACACGTGAATGGTATCTTTAAACAAGACACAGCACAGCAAATATGCAGTAGTGATTTTAGTCCACATACTCTAAGCTGCTTATACTTCTATTGCACTGCATAAAAACCATTCTCTATCCATTATTTAAAGGGCAGTTATTTGTGTTTGTATGTCCTGCTAAAAGTTCAAAACTACTTATCAAAGACCCACAATATTTATATTTTCTTAATTAGCATTGCCCCAGATGTATAATTTTTAAAATTTAGAAAAAATGTTTATTTTTTGACTATCAACTGATCCCAGTTTTTTCAAGAGGACTAGGGGTTTTATTGCAGTTTTGTCAAGAGGACTAGGGGTTTTATTGCAGTTTTGTCAAGAGGACTAGGGGTTTTATTGCAGTTTTGTCAAGAGGACTAGGGGTTTTATTGCAGTTTTGTCAAGAGGACTAGGGGTTTTATTGCAGTTTTGTCAAGAGGACTAGGGGTTTTATTGCAGTTTTGTCAAGAGGACTAGGGGTTTTATTGCAGTTTCTGTTTTCATCATTATCTTCTGACCGTTATTGAGATGATGGAGTTCACATGCCCACAGATATCTCGGTCCCCAATGACTGCTTACAGGTCCTGTCTCTTAACACTGGCATCCTATTTCTATGTAATTATAGCCTCGGGCAATGCCGGGTAGACTTTCTAGTTCGATGATAAAGAGCAAATTTAAATGATGACAAATAAAATTCACATTATTATTTTATCAGATATCCAAACAAGGAATATAAAAAAAATTTCTCTTTAATCTATGAAGTTTCAAAAATTAACCTTTTCTCTTCAGAGGAAATAATTAGCAAACTTTGAAACCTTCTTGAAAAAATCTTTGTCCTTTAAAAGATAGTAGAAATTCTTTGGATTTTGTCCTGAAGTCTCCCTATATTAAAAAGACCCCTAAAAATAAAAAAATCAAACAAAAATATCATATTTAAAAAATCACATAAATTCATCAATGCATTTTATTTTTAAATAAGATAAAATTTTATGACTAACTTGGAGACTGTTTTGCCTGCCATTTTGCAAACAAACTCAAGAAGCAAAGGGAGATAACTCAGTAATTATTTAAACTTTCAAGATTTATCTTGTAATGCCTACGAATCCCCATTAATCACTTTAACATGATTTTGTTTGTAAAACTAAAACTACTTGATCAATTTGCATGATTTTTGGAATATGATATTTTCATTTTATTATGGGTAGGTACATCATTTTTGTTATTAGATATAGGAGTCATTCTAGACAAGAACCGAATTTTACTTTCATAATCCATGGAGTGTCAAAAATTAGACTTTTCTCTTAAGAGGAGATAACTAGCAGATTTTAAAACTTTTCAAATTTGTACAAACTGGTAATTCTTTAATTTTATTTTGCTACTTATTTCCCCTAATGAGAAAATGCCTTGTTTTTGAAACTCCATGGAATAAGAGGGGAAAAGATCTTTTTTATATTCTTTGTTTGAAAATTTTAACTAATAAAGAATGATATTTTTTTTATTCATTTCAATTTGTTTTATATGAATTCTGTCTATTATATTATAATATATAGAGCATCCCCTTATCACAATAGGATCTAATATAAAAGGTTTATATTTATATTATTCAATTAAATATATATGTTAAAGAAATTTAGGTTCCAGTAACTATGTCTTTATTTCTAAAGATCCATTTCTTGATGGACCAATTCATTATCATTTAGACCAGTGGTCTCCAAAGTAAGACCACTGAGCTGAATCCGCCCTGCCAAGGTCTTTAATCTAACCTGTAAAGCTCTTATTAGTATTACAAGCATATTCTGTATTTTCTTGGACATTGGCAATATTACATACCTACTGTACTTCAACAAGTTATATCTTTTTCATTTTTGGGTCAATTTTCCAATGATATTAATTTATTTTGCTTTTATGCGTTCAATATTTTTATACTCCAAGTTAAAAATGAAAAAAAAAAAAACGGTAAAAAATGACAACAGCAAAAAGGGAAACTGTTTTTTCAATGTTTATATTTCATATGTTATGCTTGGATACAAATGTGCGGGGTTAAATTTGATTGGATATGGCTGAAATTTTACAGGCTATATAAACAAAGAAGTCCATCTCTACTGGTCTTTGATTTTTATTTTTATGACCACAGGAAGCAAAGTTACGACCAAGCAAAGTTGATAAAGAATATTTCAAAATTGATGAGATTAATCAATAGATATCATCCATTTTCATATAGATGATAGTTTCAGAATTATTTTCATGTATAATATGTAAACATTTGATAATTATTAATTGCGCGGAAATTTCTTTAAAATGTTATCTTTTATAGAAATTACAGAATATAGAATTTAACAGGAAAACGACTTGCTATGAGCTAATGCATTGACTACAGTCAGCATATTGACGAGTTTCATTTTGTATTCGCTAAAAAATAGAAAACTGTTTTTTCTGCTTTCAAAACGAAAGTAGAAAAAGTTTCATTTTTTATTCTGAGTTTGTCAATTCAAAAAAATTATTTTCAAGTTTTTCAAATTTGATTTCAAAACAATACTATTTTGTTGTTTTTAACGCTTTTAGTACACATGTACTAAAAACATTAAAAACCAACAAAATGTACTAAGTACATGCGTTTCCATGTTAATTATTACTTCTTATTTGTACTTAAGGTAGAATTGTGTTTTTAGTGGTAAAATAAATAAATGAATGAATAAATAAAAGGTACTTGTGCACTAATGCTACCATGCTGAAATAATGTTATTATTTAGAAACCCATTCTTAACATGCAGAAGGAAGGGTGCATTTTTAATTATTCTGTACTTTAACCTAACGATTAAATTAAAATAAGATATTGTGAAACTTGAATTTAACTTGAAAATATTATTTGAAAAATGAGTACGGTAACATAAGTGCATAAGCACCCAAATAAATGTTACCAAAGGCAAGATAAGTTACTCTTCTACCTAGTTGGATAAGTTTTTAGTGTATTTAATGTAAAATGTTTATTTCAACAATAAGTGTTACACAAACACAAGAAAACTAACCACGTCTCATATCTCATGTCTTTGAAATCTTAAAAATATACAAAATACGGTTAGAAACCCAACTAATAAATGTCATCGTGACATTTATTGGGTGGGTTTCTAATAATATTTTGTATAATTTTTTTTAATTTTTAACTACTTGCCAAAATCAATTTTTCGAATCTGTAAAACAAAACCGTTTTTTTTTTAAACTGAGGATATCTAAATAATAACGACAACAACAGCAACAATAATAACAATAATAATAATAATAATGAGGCGGTTTGATAAAGAATTTCATTGTGATGCATTTTGTAAATTTTTACCTTGTTTTCACCTTAACATTTTTCTTTAAAAATAACTACCTCTTAAGATTTTGGAGTATACTGAAAATGAATATCGCATTTAAATTTTCCGCAAATAAGTAGCTTTAAGCAATGCCATTTCTTACTTTATTGCTGGTGGCCATTTTGGTATGCGCGTTTGTGCATAGTTCCTCGGGGTTGCGTTTGCATGCTTGCGCATACCAAGATGGCCAGCAGCGATAACATAAGAAATTACATTGCTTAATATCCGGAAAACTATTTATTTGCAGAAAATTTAAATGCAATATTCGTTTTCAGCATACCCTAAAACCTATTGAAGCAATCATTTTAAATGTTAAAGTGGAAACCTGGTAAAAAAAATTACTGTTTTATTTCTTTGTTTACATAATTGAATTTTTAGTAAAAAAAAACAGAATAGAAATAACAAAAATTACCATCAACTTGTGAATACATAGGTGTTGCTTATCAGGATTCCTGGTATCCTGGTACTGTGAAAGTTACATCGAGGAATTATGTAGAGTATGATTTATGGTTGCATCTCAGAAAATAGGGGTATGTTTTTGGGCCAGATAGAGAGGGTTTACAAAATTGGAAATTGGACTGGTCCCAAAATGCATAGGTTCTGGTCGATTAGGGGAATTTCTATCTTTTACAGAAATCCAAAATCTATATGAAAAATTTTCTTTGATTTATTTCTGAGATTAATTCATAACTACTCAATTTTTTGTTTTCTTTGAGGCGAGTAGTAAATACCAGTCATGAATGCTCTTTAGGCATTCAATGGCTACACCCTTGTTTAAGCTCTCCTTTGGTGAGGAGACAGGTAAATACCTACTCTCAATAAGGATATATTTAAATACTACTATAATACTTAGTTTTATACATAAACAGACACTCACTGTATGATACCATGCACCAGTTTAAAAAAAAATTGAAATTATAATTCTTAATTTATAATTCATGGCTTATAGTAAAGATATACATCAGGTTTGATTGCATGATCAGAAAAAGCACACAATTTTACATAAGAGTGCCAAGTTTCATGAGAATAGCTTGAAAAATAAATAAATGGTGGTGAAATTACCAAATCTCTTGAAATGTTGAGGTCCGTAATTTAGCTCACTTTTATTTAAAGAAAAACGTCCATGGAAAAGCCTAAATTTTGACATTTAAAATTCTCATGACTTTTGAACTACTGATGGTATTTGCATAATTCAAACGGCTTTAAGCATCTTTTACATAGCTCTTTTCATGCAAGTTGATAAAATAACAATTATCTAAAAAGAAAAAAATGAACTTGTAATGCTACTCTTTTAGAAAAAATATTCAAGAAACATTTTTTAAATGGAAGTGTGCGAAAATAGTTGAGCGTTTTTATTTTCTTTAAAAAAAAATAGAGGTTAAAATGATAAGGTTTTGAAGCACCAGTTTCACTAAAAAGCAAAACTAATGAGCAAAATAGCATTAAATACGTCTTCTTGTAGATGGTCTGCAACAAAGAAATAAAACTGTTTTTCATCAAATGGAAATGGAATCATGTCGTCTTTTCTAATGCGACAATTTTATCATTCCACCCTGTACTGAGAGGAAGATTAAGTCAGTAAAGTATAGAGAGATGTGTGTGCATTGGTTTGATCATGTTCAGAGAATGGATTAGAGCAGAGGTCCCCAAAGTACGGATGTGGGCCATATTTGGTCAACCAAGGTTTTTAATCTGTTCTGTAGAGCTTTTATGCAGGAAAAATTTTTAAATAGAAATGTGTGAAAATAGTGAGGTGGTTTTTCTTTTCCTTTAAAAAAAAAAAAAAAACTAAGGGTTAAAATAATGAGGTTTTGGAGCACCAGTTGCACTAAAAAGCAAAACTAATCAACAAAGCAGCATTAAACACATCATCTTATATGCATTTGTCGTGTTTTCTTAATCATCTTTACTCTCCACTGCTGGTCCTCGTTTTCACTTATCCTCTGCGCCTGCACATTGCATCCGACACAAGTTTCACTTTTTAAAAACAGGTTGGGGTTTACTTAATAAAGTTGATAAACCATTGTAGTAATAAACTTGTTACAGATCCTCCTCCTTCTTCTCCTCCTCCTCCTTAGAAGTGCATCAATTTCATGCTTCTAAATTTAATACTAACAAATAATGATAAAAAATTGAAAGGATCTTCCAATGTTAAGTTTTTTTATAACAGAAAATGTTGTACCGATTTTATGTTTTTAACAAAAATCAAGACTTCAAAGAATGGGTTGATAGCAACAAAAAGTGTATTTTATTGTTAGTTACAATTGTTTCAAGGCCATTTGGACAAATTCAAACATTATGTCATTTGAAAATTTTCACAAAAACAGCCTTTCTTCAGATTTATTGAATAAAAAACACTTTAACAATATAACATTATTGGAAAAACATTTCCTTTATAAGGAAAAGAAAACAAGCAAAACTGTTTTACCTCTATCGCATCCTTGCAAAGTATTTTTTAAAGATTTATATATCTACCTATTCTCGTATCTCTATTTAAAAAAAATGTATTTCAAACATACAATGCTGCCACTAATTACCTATGTCCATTTAATGTTTTATTAATCCTATTCATTGATTTCTTAAATTAGATTTCTATATTTCTTTATTTAGTTTAATTTATTTTTTCATTTTTTTTTTAATTTTTTCATGTTTTTAATCTGGACTAATCAACTAAGTTAAATCATTAAGAATCTATGTTAGTTTCGTAACGGGAATTAGCTTTGTTTATTTACAAAAATAGCGGCTAGCTTATTTATGTTATTTAAGAGAGATTTTAGTTTAAAACTTATTCAATAAGGAAATAAAGTTTAACATTACTTTATACTTAGTTCATTCTCATTCTTTATTCAAAGTTACGGATATATATATATATATATATATATTATTTTTATTTCTATAAACAAATATTACATACTCACTACACTAAACATGCTAATGTTTTGGAACAAATTGGTATATTGGAAAAAAAACAACTAATCTGAAATAAGGTTTATATCTTCTATTCAGAGCATCTTTATCTTAAATGAAGATGTGAAATATATTTTTTTGCTTAGCCGTCGAGACAAGATCAAAGTGTAGTATCTGTTCTTCAGATGCTGCACTTCAATTTCTTGTTCTCTGTCAGTGGAGGAGAAATCCTTCACGACTGAGACAATTTTTTATTTTTGTTCCTTTTCTCTACATTAAAAAAACGACCCTGGTGTCTAACTCTGTCCTGTGGGGAGGCATTGTAAATAGGAACTTAGAGTGGGAGGGGTGATACCAAGTGATATTTTAGACATAAAATAGATGGCGGTGTGAGGGAAAGGGGATGCTAAAACTTTATAAGAAGAAAAAAAGAGATAGAAGAAAGAAAGAAGGAAAGGAAAAGACAAAGGAAAAGAGAAGAAGGCGTAAAGGATACGTAAAGGGTTAGTATAGTTACATTACATTTCAGTAAGAAAGGTGGGGAGGGGTTGACACAATATGGCAAGTTTATAAGCATTTAAATTAATATGTCGACAAAAGCAAATGAGCTAAGGGGTCGGCGAATAGTAAATTATCATGAAGGGTTTGTAATAATGCTTTCACATAGATATTTGTATACATGTCACAAGACATGGTAGGACCAATGCACATACGTGCAAATATGTGTGCAGAGAAATATTAAAAATTAAAAATAAATAAGTGAAAATACTGAGATGGCTAAAAAAAGCTATTATTTAATTAGCATAAAAATATTTATGCAGACCAAGCATGACGGTTTGCAACAGCCAAGATAGTGATGGGTAGCTAGTCCAGCGGCAAACACCATAGATCTGTGGACCGGAACTAGATTCAACATCAGCTTTAATGATATGTAACTATCATCAACTTGCCTCCCAAGCATCTTTGTTGCCCGTTGGAGTGGTTCTTGAACTATTTCTTTGTAGGTGAACTCTCCTGGGTTGCAGTGTTTGGTGTGGCCGAACAAACAAATTCTTTTTTTTTTAGAGAGCTTAGTAAAGGGAGATGATCCTGCATTGCATCCCGATCTGGGTATTGGAGTCTGAATTGGGCACTTGTTGTTGAGCTAGGAGTATCAAAAGATTGATAGTTTGATTTATACTGCCTCTATCGAATTCTGTGGATTCACTGACACCCACCCTAAATCTTTCATAGGATCTTGACATTTTGTTATAATCAGATCAGATTAGAATGTAAAGTAACTGGATAGTTAACTTTTTTTTTTCTTTATTCGAAATCGCTCCAGACAAGGCATGAAGCCGCTTGATGTATGAAACTAAAGAAAACAGATACTATTTCAGGGTCAAAAACTAGCCAAAGATAAGTTTTAGATGGATAGATTCATACCTAGAAAACAGCAATTCTTGGCCTTTGTCAGAAACATCGCTCACGGAATATAAATACTAACGGACAAATTTAGGGAAGCGAGAGTTATGAGGCTGCTGTAAGTAAACTCAAAAGTGACTTTCTATTGTTTTTTTTGTTTTTTTACACTGTGGTCACCACTTATCAACGCCCAGAAGCCACTCAGGGATAAGGGTTATTGCAAGTAAGTACAGTACGTTAGTGTGAAGATTTATTGAAGTGTTTACTTGAGGTGGCAGTTCATTAGGAATTTGTTTACATTGCACTTGAAGACATCCAGGTTGTAGTCAGGTGGGAAGCAGGCAGGCGGAACAGAGTTCCACAGGCGTGCAGTTCTAGGAAAGAAGCTTTGTTCATGGAATCTACGTTTTGATTTAGGCACAGACAGAGTGGGGAAAATTTTTGACCGTGGATTCAGCTAGACAGGTGTTTTCTGTGAAAGATTGGCGGGGGGGGGGGACCAGAGATTGGAGTTCAGACGAGCACCTGCCATGGAAATAACGATAAAACAAGGATAGGCTCGCAACGTCTCTTCTGTGGGAGAGAGGTTGCAGGGAAAAGAAAAGGGCACCCCCCACTAAGCCACAAAGTCTATTTTGTACTCTGTCAAGGCAGAATAGGCTGTTTTTAGCAGCTCCTGCCTAGATATCGCAGCAGTATTCCATCCTTGGACGTACTTGGCTTTTATATAGATAGAGAATTGCATCAGTAGTGAGATATCTTCTGGAGCGGTAGAAGGATCCCACCATCTTTCCAGCGACCTTGGCAACAGACTTGATGTATGTGTTCCATTCTACTCTCTCGTTATCAGACACACACTCATGCTTGTCTTGTATTTTCAGAACTTCTACAATTTATGGCCCCTGTTATTCCTTTTTATAATTATTGATAGGATTTTCAAATTTAATTAAATATTTACAGTATCTTTTGCTTATTAAATTGTTTGGTGAAAGTACAGAATCGTAAGCAAACCTTAGCACTCTCCATGTTAAGAATGGGTTTCTAAATAATATTAGTTCAGCACAGGCTGTAAACTGCAAAAGTACCATATTTTCTATTAATGCCATTGCGATTATCTTTCAAGTGGTTAAAATTTAGTTTTACTGCCACACAAATATTTCAGTGGAATATGCTCCAATGAACTTATTTTGTCTGTACTCCTTTAACATAAATACTCCTGACAAACTGGATAAACAGCAAATTGTCATGCTTGTTTCTTTAAATGATTTGAAATAACACCAGTTGTGGTAGTTCTTGGGGGTCTACTGTCTACCAAGCTCTAGTCCGTCTCATCACTGCAATGTTCCTATTTGCTTGCCTCCTCACGAGGGAAGAGTTAGACACAAGATCGGTTTTTAATGTGGGGAAGGTCCATCTTCCCCCAAAAATGGGCACTCTGGACAGGAACAAAAATAAAAATTGTCTCAGTCAAGAAGGATTTCTCCTTCTGACTATGGGCGGAAAAGTGTAGTATCAGAACAAATACTACACTTTGTTCTTAGTCAAAAGGCTGATTTAATGGAATGTGCTCTGGCAAGTTTGCAGTATTTTTTTTTTTATTATTGCGTTTTCACCCCAAACAAGGCACATTGCCACTTTGATGTAGGGGGCTACTATTAGGGAATAAGCTACAGGGGTACTATGTGGGGAGTTGGGCAGCAAGATATCAGTTCACATTACGCTTGAATTCTGCATGTCAGTACAGTTGGGGAAGCAGGAACCCAGAAGGGAATTCCAAAGTCTTGCAGTTCTGGGGAAGAAACTACTGGAGTAGAAGGCTCTCTTACATCTCGGGATCTCTACTGTGAAGGGATGGGATTTTACTGCTTGTTGGGTTTGTCGGGGGGTATTTACGTCGAGGAGGTACAAGTGCTTGCAGTTCGTCGGAACATTCACCGTTAAAGTACTTGTAGAACGGGCAGGGATGCTACATTTCGTTGATGGGACAGAGGCTGGAGCTTGGATGACAGTTCAGAACCTATCAGGTTAGCGACTCTCTTTTGAACCTTGTCTAAGAGTGAGAGACTAGTAGCAGATGCACTGACCCAAATATGACAACAATACTCCATACATGGGCGAATGGTGACCTTATAGAGATACAGGATACTTTCGGGCGTTAGTAGCTTTCTAGCACGGTAGAGAGAACCTACCTTTTTTGCAGCGATCCTGGCAATGCTCTCAATGTAATTGTTCCAACTCATGTTTCCTGTGAACATTAGGCCGAGGAGTTTAAAAGATGTACTTTCAGATAAAGAGTCTTTGGCCATTGCTATTAGTGGTAGAAAAGGTTTCTTGTAATTATTGAAGGAAACAAGTTTAGTCTTGGCAGCATTGAATGTGACCATCCATTTTTGTCCCCGTTCCACTACAGATTGGAGGTCTTCTTCTAGTGATTCTGCCATTTCCTTAGATATGTTGTTCATTTATGAATATTAGGAATAATAGAGGTCCAAGGATAGACCTCTGAGGCACTCCTGCATTTATATCATATTGTTTAGATGTACAACCATCGAGGACAACCTGGATTTTTCTCTTATCTAAGAAAGATTTAATTATGTTAAGTATTCTTAAGTGATATCGTATGATCTGATTTTCCTTAGAAGACCTTCATGCCATACCCTGTCAAAAGCCTTGGATATATCTAGAGCTGCCGCTCTACCCTCCCCTGGTTTGTCAAGTTGTATATATACGCTCGGAGATTACAGTTAGGATGCCTGCTGTGGAACGGGCTTGCCTAAATCCATATTGTTGATCGGTCAGAAGTTTAGCATCTGTAAGGTGATGGACTAGAGCTTGGTTAATTTTGGACTCAAATATTTTGGCAAAAAGTGGGAGGAGACTGATGGGGTGGTAATTTACTGGGCCAGTTCTTTCGCCAGAATTCTTGAAAACTGGTACCGTACCACAGAAGAAGTTTTCCAGCAGGCAGGAAAGCAAGATTAATTAAGGCATTTGTTGTAAAATTTGGAGAGGATTGGAGCTACTTCGGCGGATCACTTTTCTAATAGCACAGCCGGGATAAGATCAGGTCTACATGCTTTTGAAGTGTCAAGATTTTTTATGATAGCATGCACCTGAGAAGGGGTGATTTTCAGATCGTCTAGTGTGGCATCTGTCTGCAAAGGAAAGTCAGGGAAAGGGTGGTTAGCAGGGTCCAGTGTGGAGTTGGAGGCAAACCAACTGGCAAGCCTTCTCGGTTGCTGAGCAAACAACTTCATGATTGTTGGATAGTGGGGGAATTGTTGATTGCCCATTATTTACTACACTATTGTAGATTTTCCAGAAGTCACAGATTCCTAATTTCTATGCTTCGATGCGTTTTTGGTGGTTTCAGTAAATTCTCTCTTAGCTGTCGCTATTTCTGTCTTACTAGCTTCTGTATACTTCTGTCTGTTTGAACTGGACTTCTGTCGGTTAAATCTGCGGTACGCATGCTGTCTTTGCATGATGGCAGCTGCACATGTGGAAGTAAACCATTGGCGAGAATGGGTCTTGCTATAAAATTTCCGCATGGGAACATGTACTTCAATTGCTGTTTTGAACCATTCAGTGGTCTCATTTGCGCACTGTTCAGCAGGAAGTGAAAAGATATTCACCATGGGGCGTCTCTGATGAGATCTCTGATGGCTTCCCAGTCAGCCTTTTTTATAATATCTCGTTTTGAGCAATGGCTCTTCCATTTTGGCTCTAGAGTTTCTTGGCGATTTCAACTGTTATCACTACATGATGAACATTCCCAGGCTGTGGGTGTTCGTAACACAATCATCAGGAACTGTGGTCAGAAACAGATCTACAAGTGATGCGTGTTGTTCTGGCTGGTCAGGGAAACAAATTGGAAATGTAACCATCTGTGATAGGGAATGAGTTATGGAGAAGCTATGTGCTGCATTTGTGTAAGTAGAAAATACAAGCCAATTGTTGTAGTGAACATTGAAGTCTCCAAATACATGCACTTGTGTGCTAGTGTCGAGGGAAAGTGCTGTATCTATGCTGTCAGAGCCTTTGTTTATTAGGGTACAGTCCTGGGTCGAGGGAGAGCAGTAGAGAAAATAAAAGTAACTAATATTATGTTGCATGTTAAGTCTAAAGCATATAAAGGATTGATCGTCCGATTCTAGTTTTGTTTCTCTAGTCAAAGGGAGGATGTTTTTTTTTGGGGGGGGGGAGGTTTTTTACACAGTGGTCACCACTTATCAAGGCCCGGAAGCCACTCAGGGATAAGGGTTATTGCAAGTACATTACGTTAGTGTGGAGATTTGATGAAGTGTTTACTTAAGGGGGCGGTTCATTAGGAATTTGTTAACGTTGGACTTGAACACATCCAGGTTGTAGTCAGGTGAGAAGCAGGCAGACGGAACAGAGTTCCACAGGCATGCAGTTCTAAGAAAGAAGCTTTGTTCATGGAATCCACGTTTTGATTTAGGTACAGATAAAGAGTGGGGGAAATTTTTGACAGTGGATTCAGCTAGACGGGTGTTTTTCGTGAAAGATTGGCAAGGGGGGACCAGAGATTGGAGTTCAGACGAGCACCTGCCATGGAAATAACGATAAAACAAGGAAAGGCTCGCAACGTCTCTTCTGTGGGAGAGAGGTTGCAAGGTAGAGAAAAGGGCATCCCCCACTAAGCCACAAAGTCTATTTTGTACTCTGTCAAGGCAGGATAGGCTGTTTTTAGCAGCTCCTGCCCAGATATGGTAGCAGTATTCCATCCTTGGACATACTTGTTTCAAATATAGACTCCAAGCCCGTGCATATGTCTGTCAGAGTCCTTACGGCAGAGTGGGAGATATCCGGGCAGGTTAAAGTAGTTAGAGGGGATGGAGGAGTGTAGGTTAGTCTCACTTAGTGCTAAGATATCCAGGGTGTTTGTTAGGAGAAATGTTTCAACATCATTTAAATTAGTTCTAAACCCACGGATGTTCGTAAATGCAAGCCTCAAGGGAGTAGGCAATTTGATTTTGTTTGAGTTTTGTCCTGGTTTAAGCATAATTTATATTGTACTGTCGTTTTTTTTTAAGAGTTTCAGTTTAGGTAAGGGGTGCTGAACAAGTGGTTATGCAGAATATCAGGCATGCAACACAAGTAGACCATCAGCTGACCTTCCATCTACTAGGACTGGATGCTCACCGGGGATGAGTGCAGGGTCCCTTTCCATGCGCGACATGGCACTACAAACATCCCTATATTATTCAACTGTTGATGGAGCAGCCGCTCTAAGCGCTGCCAAAGAGTTAAGGCGCCTGTACTACCAGTCGGGAACAATAGCCAGGAACTGTCAATCCTATAACCTCAACCCATCAAACGATGGTCAACCCAATCTACTTGTACTGGCATTTTGGCATTCAAGCACTCCCAAGTGCTCAGTTTAGAAGGGATGGGATGTGTCGGGAGGGGAAAAACGGTGTTCATTGCTCTAATCAGTAAACAAGATCGACTACTGTGTTTCTGTCGAATCCCTGTGCTTCGACCTCTACACCTTGCTAATAGGCAAAGAAGGAGTATGGAAGACGGGCGATAGACAGTGCCTATCTACTCCTTAAGCAGTTTAGGTTTGCAGACCAGTAATTTGTTTGAGTCACCAGCTCTAGGAAGGATGTCATCCCCTTAGGTTTAGCTTCAAAGTTTTCCTTCTAAACGGATGACCTGGGAATCTATGGGTCCATCAGCACCGAGAGGGTTTGCCCTGTGCCTGGGTCCTAATCCAGGTATTTCTGTGACCCAGCGTGGGTAGTTAATGTTACTAGGTTAGTAGGTAAATGTTATGTCTACTGAAAAATTACACTCCTCAAAGTGATTAAGGGACATTGCTATTAGTACTGGTGCTCTCTCGATGTACATACTCCTAGGATGACCAAAATATTTGTTTGTTCTATTAAGTAGGAACCCAAACAATTTTAGAAACAGTTTATGCAGTTCATTTTCCACACTCGACTTTGAAATCTCGATAACGTCTGTAATTTGTCCGGTTGTCAAACAGCAACCTGGTTCAACTACATCTTTCACTTGATCACTGGCGATCATCTGTGGCTGGCCAGGTTGAGAAGCATCTCTTACCGAAAAAAAATTACTTTTTTGGAATCGAGCAAACAATTTCTAGCAATCCATTCTGTAACAGAATTCTCTGAGTCTTTTTTTTTTTTTTTTTTTTCAAATTTCTCTTTAGTAAAAAATGCATCAGATATCTGAAGTATTCTGTTTGAATTTCCATTTCAAGACCTGAAATACAAGCCAAACTGAAAGAACTCCTATGCTCAAAGGTTTTTACACACTTATGTCATCATACTAACTACACTAACTACAGGATTCGAAGAATAGAAATATCTTTAATAGGCCGATTACAAAAAACGAATCAACCTTTCGGCCAAATATACAATGCTCTAACTAAATGTGGCTTTAGGATAATTCAAACACCACTGATCAAAAAAAATCTATGCAAAAATCTACACCAACTGACATTCAAGCTATATCAACTACTATACCAATGCAACAACCACTACACTAGTGAAACTCAATGTTCCCTTGAGAAAGGGATCTATTAGTATAACTACAAGACCGCCATTCGCCCATGCATGGAGTATTGTTGCCACAATCTAATAAGTCCCACTTTGTCAACTAAGCTCCAACCCCTGTCCCATCATCACAATTTTGCATCTCAATTTTGCATCTCTGTGCTTGTTTTACAAATATTTTAATTAAATGTACTTGATAAACTCATTGCACTTGTGCCCCCACGACATGCACATTCCAACAAACCCGCTTAGCAACAAAATCTCACCCCTTCACTGTTGAGGTCCCTAAATGCCAGAAAGCTTTCTACTCTAATAGTTTCTTCACTCAAACAGCTAGACTTTGGAAATACCCTTCCTGCTACTTGCTTTCCTGACTGTACTGATATGCAGAAGTTTAAATGTAATGTAAACCAACATCTTGTTAATCTTTTCTAATCGTCCAAATGGCGATATACCTTATTAGGAGTGAACATGAGTAAAACAAGAAAAATACAAAACAAAACCTTGTATACTTTCACCTTTTTTTTTTTTTTTTTACATGGGTGTCACCACTTATCAAGGCCCAGAGGCCACTCGAGGATAAGGGTTAATAGGTATACATTAGTCATTGTGATTTTAGCATAGTAAACAGTGGGAATTTTGTAACTTGGATTACTTAGAGGGACGATTCAATTAGAACTTGTTCACATTGGACTTTTTCTTTTTTCTTTTTTTTTTTCATAGGTATCAACACATTATCAAGGCTAAGAGGCCACTCAAGGATAAGGGTTAAAGAGTGTACAGTAGAAATTGGACAATATAATAATCATTGGTAAAGAAAATTTGTTAAATTTGATAACTTATATGGAACGGCTCATCAAGAACTTATTTACTTTAGACTTGAACACAACCATATTGTAGTAAAACGGAAGACAATTCCACAGGCGTGCAGTTCTAATAAAAAAGCTTTGTTCATGGAATCTACGTTTAGGTTTAGGCACAGATAAAGAGTGGGGGGAATTATTGATAGTGTTTACAGCTAGACGAGTGTTTCTTGTGAAAGTTTGGCGAGGGGGGACCATAGATTGAAGCTCAGTTGAACACTTTCCATGAAAATAACGATACATCAGAGACAAACTCGCAACATCTCTTCTGTGAGATAGAGGTTGCAAGGAAGAGAAAAGGACATCTCCTACGAGGCTACAAAGTCTATTTTGAACTCTATCAAGGCAGGACAAGTCCTTTCTAGCAGCTCCTGCCCAGATGTGGCAACAGTATTCCATCCTTGGACGTACCTGGCTCTTATATAGATAGAGAATTGCATCAGCAGTGAGATATTTACTGGATCGATAGAAAGATCCCACCATTTTTCCAGCGGCCTTGGCAACAGATTTGATGTACGTGTTCCATTTAAGATCAGGAGTAATGGTCAAGCCCAGAAGCTTGTCAAAACTTGAGGCCTCCTGAAGACGAGAGCCATTCATTTCAATTGATGCCAGATGGGGATCAGAATGTTGATGATGTAAAGAGAGAAGCTTGGTTTTAGATGCATTAAAAGTAACCAGCCACTCCTTTCCCCATTGTACTACATGCTCAAGATCAGAGGAGAGAGAATTGGAGAGAACTTGGTCGTTTACTGTCTTAGATGTGCTACCATAAATGGTAGTGTCGTCAGCATAAATGTCTACAAATGATGTAAGGATGTGATTTGGAAGATCATTAATGTAGATCAGGAAAAGAGTTGGGCCCAGGATGGACCCCTGAGGGACACCGGCATTAATACTGTGGGCTTCTGATTTTTTCCCCTCAACTACTACTCTTATGAACCTATCAGAAAGAAATGATTTAATAATTGAGAAGACATTTCCAGCTATACCATAGCTAGAGATCATATGAAGTAAACCTTTATGCCATACCCTATCAAAGGCCTTAGATATGTCAAGAGCAATTACCCTAGAAAGGTTGCCTCCGTCAAGAGATTTGCTAATCCTATGAGATATAACTGTAAGCACATCTGCTGTAGATCTAGCAGAACGGAAACCATATTGAGTGTCACTAAAAAGGTTATTTTTGTTGAGATATACAGGGCGTATATACTTTATACACGCGTTATCATTGTGAACACAGGTTGTTGATCATATGTGGAGACAAAAACCAATGTTCAGTTTTTAATAACGTTTATTTAAAACAGGAGAACTGTCACAGGGAAGTTTATTTTTGTATGCATGTGTGTGATCACTAAGTGAGTGATCAGTCTTTTTGCTAAGTTGCACTGTTAATATTTCCACATGCTTGGTAGACAGATTATTAGTCTGTAGTTCTGTCATTGTTCCCTTCTCTCTTCTTTTTTTTTTTGTTAATGTGCTCCTTTTTTTTTTTCATTGTTCATTTTCATTATTTCTTACACATAAAAGGTTCTCATGTGACAAAATAACTGTTCAGTTTTTAATAAGTTTTCTTTTAAAAAACCAAAAAGAACAGTATTATCTGGAATCTTTGGACCACTGTTCTCATCTTGAGTTTTATTTTCACAACGTTCCGGTTGATGTAACCTCCGACCTTCTTCAGTTGTATCTTTTGAGATAATGATTAATAATTCGTATTATTTGGATTCTTCAGACTACTGTTCTCATCTTGAGTGTTATTTTCACAACGTTTTGGTCGATGTAACCTCCGACCTTCTTCAGGTGTATCTTTTGAGATAATGATTGATAATTTGTATTATTTGGATTCTTCAGACTACTGTTCTCATCTTGAGTGCTATTTTCACAACGTTTTGGTCGATGTAACCTCAGACCTTCTTCAGGTGTATCTTTTGAGATAATGATTGATAATTTGTATTATTTGGATTCTTCAGACTACTGTTCTCATATTGAGTGTTATTTTCAAAACGTTTTGGTCGATGTAACCTCAGACCTTCTTCAGGTGTATCTTTTGAGATAATGATTGATAATTCGTATTATTTGGATTCTTCAGACTACTGTTCTCATCTTGAGTGTTATTTTCAAAACGTTTTGGTCGATGTAACCTCAGACCTTCTTCAGGTGTATCTTTTGAGATAATGATTGATAATTCGTATTATTTGGATTCTTCAAACTACTGTTCTCATCTTGAGTGTTATTTTCACAACGTTTTGGTCGATGTAACCTCAGACCTTCTTCAGGTGTATCTTTTGAGATAATGATTGATAATTCGTTTTATTTGGATTCTCATCGTGAGTGTTATTTTCACAACGTTTCGGTCGATGTAACTTCCGACCTTTTTCAGGTGTGTCTTGTTGAACTCTAGAATGTTTCTGGACGTGAAGTAAATAAAGAGTTCCGTTTGAAATTCCGTCCAAAGATTGCATAGACCAAAATGTTGTGAAATTAACACTCAAAATGAGAACGGTAGTCCGAAGATTCCAAATAATACGAATTAACTAATCCTCATTTAAAAAATTCAGAAAAGAAAAGAACAGTAATGAAGACAGCTTATTTTCATATTTGTGAAAGATAGAAAAATGGATAGCTGTGCATGTTTCCTCTTGAAAAAAGTAGTCAGAAGATACATATTATTCCTTTAAATTACTTACATATTTTCCTATGATTAGCTAGATTCCAATCATGTTACTTATCTTGTCCGCATGTGGTTATGTAACTTCCCCTCTAAAGAACCTTCACTTTTCAAATATGGTCTTCATCATGCAACATTTGAATACTGGTAATAATGGACTCCATTATACTTTGCTTCCTCAACTATTTAGGTGTAATGTTGTTAATAGTTGACCATTGCCCAAGAGAGAAATATATGAGAACAAAGAGAGAAATATATATGAACAAAGCTTCTTTCTTAGAACTGCACGCCTGTGGAATTGTCTTCCGGTTTCCTGCTTTCCGGCTGACTACAATATGGTTGTGTTCAAGTCTAAAGTAAATAAGTTCTTGATGAGCCGTTCCATATAAGTTATTAAATTTACCAAATTTTCATTACTAATGATTACTATATTGACCAATTTCTACTGTACACTCTTTAACCCTTATCCTTGAGTGGCCTCTGGGCCTTGATAATGTGGTGATGCCTTTGTAAAAAAAAAAAAAAAAAAAAAAAAAATATGCTCAACTTTGAACAATCTGTCACAAACCCAGACCCCACAATGTGAAAAACAAATACCTAGAAATTTCTGTAATTGTTTTTTTTTTGTTAATGTCATGTATTCTTATAAATAATAGCTTCAACATCTTTTAACAGTTATTTGCAAACGTGCAATTTAAAGACAGTAGTGAAATAATAACGTCATTATTTAGAAACCCATTATGAATACGTAAGGGGGGGGGCAGGCTTACTTAACTTTTCTGTACTAAAAACAAACGATATTGTAAAAATTGTTAATCTAACTTGAAAATTCTAAGAAGCTACAGAATCCATAAACTGAAAAAGTTATGTATCTCCATATATAAAATTTTGATTGCAGAACATATCCATCTGGATCAAAGTACCGTAGGTTTGCAATAACAGATGCCATATACAATATTATTATGTCTAGACTATTAGCCACTATCTTATATAACTTTAGACATTTTAGACACATTTAGTCGTTATAAGAAAATCCTACATTCCATTCTAGGAGCAACACCATTACAATCGCGACATCTTTAGAAGAAATAGTTCTTATTTTTCCCCCTAAATAATAAGTTCTCCTGCTGCCCCCAGTCAAGACCAGAAGGAAATATACACATTCTATAGATATTGTGCCTGCACCCTTCATAATTATGATCATAAACTCATAGACATAACAATCTTTCCATTTCCCGATTCACAAATATTAAATTCTCTCTTCTAAAATTCCGCCCATTCTCATTGGCTGAGATCTGACAATACTATTATTTCAGAATCTACTTAATGCATAAATGAATGTTCCAGAACTTTTCAAATATGGCGGCACTCTCTACATAAAAAAATAAACTAAATACAAACATAATAACCACTCATAAACAGAAAATTAAATACTTATAACCTTGCACTTACCTATGCACACATTAACACCACACTACTACCCCCCCCCCCCCAAAAAAAAACTGAAGAAAAATATGTGCCGGTACCATTGCTTTTTTTTTTTTTTTTCAGAGTGGCTAAGCGAACCTTATGTGATGCTATTTTTTTTGTTTTCTTTTACTTTGTTTTCTTTCTTATACTTTTTTTTACATTTACTTTAATGTGGGCGAGAGAGAGAGAGGAGAAATAAAAACTGGTGTGGATATTGTTTGCCGTGAAATGTTTTTTGTTCTTCAGCATCAAACAAAATGTGAGAGAGAGAGAAAGAGTTGGGAAGAATATATACAGAGCTTTTTTTTTTACTTGAGAGTCACCACTTATCAAGGCCTGAAGGCCACTTGAGGATAAGGTTTAATGAATGTAATGTAGCAACCATTTATAGTGTAAATTGGGTAGAATTTGATTATTTATCAGGATGGGTCAATAAGAACTTGTTTACATTGAATTTGAAGGTTACCATGTTGTATTCAGTTGGGAAGCAGGTCAGCAGAACAGTGTATCACAGGCAGACAGTTCTAAGAAAGAAGTTTTATTTATGGAATCTGCATTTAGATTCAGGCACAAATAGAGAGTGGGGGAAATCATATTTAGTGGTTGTAACTAGTCGGGTTTTTTTTGTTTTTTTTTTTTTTTGTTTTTTGTTTTTTTGACAGTTTAGCAAAATTATATATCCATAGATTGTAGTTCAGATGAGCACTTGCCATGAAAATGATAGAGCAGAAACAGGCTTGTAGCATTTCTTCTGTGGGAAAGAGGTTAAAGAGAAAAGAAAAGGGCATCACCTACTAGGTTTCAAAGCCTGTTTTGAACTCTGTCAAGGCTGGATAGGGTACGGTAAGCAGCTTTTCTCCCAGATGCGACAACAGTACTCCATTTTAGGGCATACCTGGTTCTTTTACAGATAGAGGATTGCATCAGCAGTGAGATATCTACTGGAGCGGGAGAGTGATTCAACTATTTTTCCAGTAACCTTGGCAACAGATTTGATGCATGTGTTCCATTTCAGATCAGGAGTGAAGGTCAGTCCGAGAAGCTTGTCAGGAAATGGTGCTTCCTCAGCATGAGTCATTCATTTCATTTGGGGTGTGATGGGATCAGAGCGATTATGGTACAAGCACAAACCGGCAGCAGTACTTGAAAATGAAAGTCACAAAATCCTATGGAGCATGGATGTACAAACAGATAAACCCATCCGATAATAGTAAACAAGAAGAAAAAGTTCTGGTAGATCATAGATATTTTTCAGAAGTATGGTTACTTTTTGTTATACAACTGGAACATGGGGAGGAGAAATGTGCAAGTGCAATTGTAAGAGTTAGAGGTATATGAAGGGAATTTCTGCCATTATTAACAAACAAAGCACTACTGTTTGTGTTGGGACGATTAATCAAAATCAGGAATCAGAAAAATCAGAACTTTTAGGGTATCAAAAATGGTATCGGAATTGTAAAAAAATTGTGCCGATTTCCGATGCCAAAAACGATTCGATTAATTGTCTTCCTTTATTTGATTTTGTTTGAAATAAAAATCTTCCACTGTTATAATTAGGACTGTGACAACAGCATATTCTTTTCCTTGTTTTGATTTTTCCATTGATATCTTGCGATCCTCGATTGATTAACTGTGTCCAATATATACTCGAGAGTCAAAACAATGAAAAGAATATGCTATTGTCATAGCCCTAGTTATAATAAATATTTTAGTATTTTTAGTAAGGATAAATATTTATTGATTTTAAACTACCAATAAAACTAAAATCTATAGATCATCCCAGACAAGTGTCTTTTTATGTTTGAGAAAATATTTGCGCATTTAACTTGTGTTTTTATGGTAATTAGGAAAAAATAACAATTCTATAGTTAATTATTTAGAGATTTATAAGGAATCGGACTCTGTAATTGTATCAGAATCAGGGAAAAATATTGGAATCGTCCCATCACTAATTACTGCTATTAAGTAAGAATTACGAAGAGTCTATCATGCATGTGTACGCAGTGTGATGTCGTAGTGATATGAAACCTGGTGGGTGAGGGTTGAGGACATGTGTTGCATGGGGAGAAATAACAAGAATGATATGATTGATATGTAATGTGAAAGACCTCAAAGGATGATCAAATATGGATATTATCGATGTGTGCAGAACAGGAGACTTTTATGGTATGGCCATGTCGAAGGAATAAATGAGAGTTCTTCAGTTAGATTCAGGACAGTTGCAGTAACAGGGTTAGTTAACATAGGAAGGTAAATATAAAAGAAAGTGATAAAAATAAATTTGAGAGAAAGATGTATAAAGAAAGACCTGGTCAGAGATAGCTAAGTTTGTAAATCAATTTCTAAAAGCCATCATGTAAAACATGTTAAAATGAACATATATGAGATTCAATATTTTATGTAAAAGATACTTTAAATTTTGTTTTAACTGTGATAGTCATTTTTTTTTTTTTTTGTGTGTGTGTGTGTGTGTGTGTGTGTGTGTGTGTGTGTGTGTGTGTGTGTGTGTGCCATTTTTATTAACATTAAGAGTATAGTCGAGAATATCTGCTCTTTTTGACTTCAGGTTTCTGCAGACTATTTCGATGGTCAAGTGGACAGAATTGCACTATTCTTAACATGGGGAAACGTGGTAGGTTCATGTTATTTGAAAGGAATATAATCTTATAGTCAGTAAAGACCATATTTCTCTATAGTCAGTAAGGACCATATTTCACCATCATCCTGTCTGCAGAGCAAAAACCGGAAGTTAAAATGAGAATATTGACTGTAATAAACATTAATGTATTGAGTAACATGCATTTTTATTTTTTATATTTCAGGTTATTAAATTATTAGGCCCTCTCTCTCTGACGCTACTCGACAAACTAGCATCTCTTTTACGAGACAAACACATAGAGGTATGTATATATCTGTGTGTGTATATATATTTATATACTTATTTAGAATTAAACCTATTTAAAAAAAAATTAACTGCAGAAAAAAATTTGGTATTTGTCAAGGAACAAAGATGTCAGATGTAACCTCTGGCCTTCCTCAGGTGTCAAACTTGGGAATTTCAAGTGGAACTCTTTATTTAGTTCACGGGGGTAGCATGCTCTTGTTCCGTCAGCCATGACTGGACAGTTTTTTTTTTTTTATATAGGAAATCATTTTCTTATGATTTTTCTAATTTTAATAGTAAATTGTATCCATTACAAGGCTGATTTTGATCTCAATATAGATATTTATTAAAACTTTTTTGATCAAAGCCCTACATCTTGCTTTGTCATAAAATTTGCTTTTCTCAGCTAAAAATATAAATAAAAACTACTTGATAAATGTACATAATTTTTGGAATATGACCTCTATGTACATCATACAGTTTTCTTTTTTAAAGACTTTTCTGTATTTTTTTGTTTTAGAAAATTGGTTCTAATTCTAAATAAGCACCTATTTATTTATAATTTAATATTCATTAAATTTCTGTTTCATAAAGTGTACAACCTTTTCAAAGAATTATTTTTGTTTTTTGTTTCTTTTTAGGTACTCAAAGGGATTTCACCTCATTTACCTGTGATATTTGAAGTAATTGGTAAACATAAATGTTCAGATGTAGAAGTGAGTCATTTTATATTTCATATTTTTAATCCTCCCCCCCCTCTCTCTCTCCTATATATATATATATATATATATATATATATATATATATATATATATATATACAAACACACTAGCAGGGTTACCTGACATTTCCTGGAGCTGCTAAAAAAAAAAAAAGAAAAAAAACATGGTTATAGTCAGCTAACATACTTCTTAATTTCTGGTGTAGCACTACTGGAAACACAAGGAAAATAAGTTCCTCCACTTTTTTCTCTCACATCTATATCTCCCATGTGCATGTACTCTTTATTATGCTTTTTCATATTTTTATATTTTCATTAACATTTTTTGTTTTTTTTTTACAAAGGAGTCACCTCTTATCAAGGCCTGGAGGCCACTTGAGGGTAAGGATGAATGAGTGGTGTATGTCAGTCACTGGAACAATATCGTAGTAATTGTTAGTAGTAGAAAATTGGTAAATTGGATTATTTAAGGGGATGACTCATCAAGAATTTGTTTACGTTAGACTTGAAGGTGACCATATAGGCAAACGGAAGAGAGTTCCACAGGCATGCAGTTCTAAGAAAGAAGTTTTGTTCATGGAATCCACGTTTAGGTTTAGGCACAGATAAAGAGTGGGAAGAATTATTGATAGTGGCTTCAGCTAGACGAGTATTTTTCATGAAAGTTTGGCAAGGAGGACCATTGATTAGAATTCAGATGAGCACTTGCCTTGAAAATGTCAACAGAGCGGAAACAGGTTTGCAACATCTCTTCTGTGGGAAAGAGGTTGCAAGGAAGAGAAAAGGACATCACCTACTTGGCTACAAAGTTTATTTTGAACTCTATTAAGGTAATATAGGGTGCTTTGAGCAGCTCCTGCCCAGATGTAGCAACAGTACTCCATCCTAGGATGTACTTGACTCTTATGCAGGTAAAGAATTGCATTAGCAGTGAGATATTAATTGGAATTCCACCATTTTTCCAGCGACTTTGGCATATATCTATAATATTAATTTAAATAAAAAACACAACTTTTATTTTTAAAATTAAAAACAAATTTTTTCTGTTTATAATTTCATAAACATATATTTCATGTAAAAAGTCAAATAAAATAAAACGCAAAACAATAAATATTTCTGTTAAACATTCTTTCTCTCTCTCTCTCTCTCTCTCTCTCATTCAATTTGTCCTTCTGTTGTTCTCTCTTCTTCCTGCTCCCCTATTTCCTCACCTCTATCTACTCTTTCTCTTCTGCCCATATAGAGTAAAATAAATCAATAAACCTAAGGAGGCATCTAAAGCGCTACTGAAATCACTCAAATAAAATTAAGGCAGCCTCCAGAGAGCTACTAAAACTAGCAATACACATGAAAAAATTGAAATAGCTTAAAATATTTCAATATTGGTATATATAGAAAGAACTTGATGAGCTAAGAAAGAATCTTTAAAATTTTAAAATCCAATTAAAATCAAGGAAGTTATGACTATTTTTATGTCCTGCGTGTTTGGATATTTTTCCCTCTTTAAGATCATATGCATTTCGTCACATTTTTTACACTACTTTTCCAGTAAAAATGCTATATTTT
The DNA here is from genome assembly GCF_053919585.1 of Euprymna scolopes. Lineage (NCBI taxonomy): Eukaryota > Metazoa > Mollusca > Cephalopoda > Sepiida > Sepiolidae > Euprymna > Euprymna scolopes. Next base: position 54,002,044 of record NC_136524.1, read on the forward strand.
TGTTAAAACACAAGATTAAGCAATGGAATTTACCATATAAGTGTATTTTTGTGCTAGGAATAGCATTACAAGCATATGCTGTATTTTCGTGGACATTGGCAATATTACATACCTAATGTGTTTCAACAAGTCATATCTTTTTCATTTGTGGGTTAATTTTTAAAAGAATTATATTGATGGAAAGAGAATAAAATAAGCATTCCAATGATGCTAATTTATTTTTCTTTTATGTGTTCAATATTTTTATGCTCCAAGTTACGAGGGGCGTGCAATAAGTAATGCCCCATGACCCACTTGCAGTTGTCTGATCTAGCTGAAATTTTGCATGTGCAATGATTTATATCTCTATGGGTTATGTGGCGAATTACAGCTCTGAACTAATTGTAGTTTCTGTTTTACAGGTGTTTGAACTGAGTCAGGTGTGAAATGGAGCCTGTTGAATGTCGAGCAGTGATCTGGTTTTAGTATTTGAAAGGGCACCCACCACAGGAGACTTTTGATGAAATGAAAGAAACTTATGGTGATAATGCCCCATCGTATGACCTTGTAAAACGCTGGCATCATGAATTCAAACATGGCCGGAAGTCCGTGGAAAAAGCTCCCAGACCTGGTCCCCCCCCCCCCCCATCTGTCTGTCAAGTTGAGGCTGCCATTTTGGAAGATCGGCGCATTACTATTCACCAAATAGCCCAAGATGTCAAGATTAGTACAGGGTCTGTGGAAACTATCATTCATGACCATTTGCATATGCATAAGGTGTCTGCCAGATGGATTCCCAGGTTCCTCACACCATTCCAGAAGCGAGAACACGTCGAATGCTCAAGGATGAATTTGGAGATGTGCCAAGAAAATGAGTTAAAGTTTTTCAAAAGACTGATTACACAGGGTCTATCACTACGATCGAGAGACCAAAGCCCAGTCAATGCAGTGGAAGCACTTGGACTCACCACCTCCAAAGAAGGCAAGGGTACAGCCCTCCGCTGGCAAGGTCATGCTCACAGTCCTCTGGGACCAGGACAGACTAGTGATGACAGATTTCCTGGCAAAGGGTACCACAACTACAGGAGCCTATTATGCTTCACTTTTGAGGAAATTAAGGGAAGCTGTCAAAATCAAGAGGCGGGGCAAGATCAGCAAAGGTACCCTACTCCTGCAGGACAACGCTCCGGTCCACAACTCGCATGTCACCAGATCAAAAGCACGAGCGTGTGGTTATGAAATCCTTCCCCATCCTCCCTACTCTCCTGACCTTGCACCCTCTGACTTTCACCTCTTCCCAGCTATGAAGTTGTTTTTGAAAGGAAAGCATTTCCCAAATGATGCAGCCTTGATTTCTGAAGTCACGTCGTGGTTAGAGGACCAACCTGGGGTGTTCTACAAAAACGGTTTCCAGAGCTGCATCAAACGATGGGAGAAATGCATAACTCTGGGTGGTTCCTATATAGAGAAAGACTAATAACTGTGCCAAGTTTCGTTGCTCTACTGCTATGGGAAGTGGGTCAGGGGCATTACTTATTGCACACCCCTTGTAAAAAAAAATGAAAAAAACAGTAAAAAAATGATGACAACAAAAATGGAAACATGTTTTTCAATGTTTACATTTTATACGTTACATTTGGATACACATGCGCGGGCTGGTGCTACCAGATCAGGCTGCCCTGTGGCTTCCTGAGACGAAATGCACCTACATTGACGTTTTTTTTTTTGTTTTCTGATCTTTTTTGTAAAACTTAATTATGTTCTGCAAAACCAAAAACAAAAACAACAGCCTATCTCCCTCCCCTTTTTATTTTATTTTTTCCTACCTTACTCCCGGTCCTGGATATGACCTTAAACTACATCCGATGGTGAGGTCCGGCTTACGGGCTTGGGGAGTGTGGAGCCACCTCTTAATTGCCATTGCTCCCAGGTCCACCCTGACCCGGAGTGGTAGTACCTGTTAGGGTCCCAACTATGGGTTAAATAGAAACAGATTTTAAAAAGGAAAAGAAACAACAAAAAAAGAAAGAAAAAGAAAACAAATATATTCTATTAAATTATCTATTTATTTATTTATTTATTTTTTTGCCCTGTCGGTAGGGCATGAGAACAAACCGACTGCCCCCCTGCAGAGGGTAAAAATCCCTCAATGGGGCAACCAGTTAGCCGTGGGTTGCTACCCGTAAAGTCTTAGGACGTGATCCTGGTGATTGAGCGAACCTAAACCAGGATACATAGAAGTTTAGGCACCGCAACACATTACTTTGGCCCTTACTTCGATTAGACGGGCGGTCGGAGAGGCCCGATCCGACCAATCGGCCAGTCACGCCAAGCCCCACCATATATTGCCCATTCCAAAAACTCATTACTAATACAACACATCCCCCCCTCTCCCACAAATAACCCTACTCCCTAATATATGATGGAAAGCGGTGGCTGAGGGTCAATCGATTAGGTGTGAATATCGATGACGAGGCTGTAAACCCCTCAGGATTGCTACAGATCCCATAGCAATATCAAGAGAGAACAGATAATCATTATGATACCACCAAAGTCGGTTATATCATCATTGTATCCCTGTAGAGGCTGGGCGAATAGGTTTCCCCCCAGGATCTTCCCAAATAGGACTCCGAGGTGGGTGGGGAACAAAGATGACGAAAAAAAAAAACAAAATATATGGCTTATTCCTCCCAAAAACCACCCAACCACAACCCACTCTGATGTCTCTGACATCAGTAGCTCTGACGAAGAGACGATAAAACCAAGGAACTCAACATTCGTAGTAATAGAATCAATGGAGGAAACTCCTTTGAGCAAACTATTACCTTTTAAAATTGAAAAAAATCTTAAAACTCTAAAACCAAAGTCTATTAAAAAACAATTTAACGGTAGCCTACTATTAGAAACCCATAACGAAGAACAAACTAAAGAAATATTGAAACTAAAATTATTTGAAAATATCAAAGTCAAATGCTACAGACATCCAACCCTAAATACCTGCAAAGGAGTAGTGAAAAGCCACGAACTTGCACTTTGTCCCTTGGAGGAAATCAGGACAAACTTACAGAAACAGAATGTGTTAGATGTTTGCAGAGTTCAAATAAAAAAAAACAGTGAGAAAATCGATACCAATACATATATACTAACTTTTGATTCCCTCACCATACCCAAAGAAGTGAAAGTTGGATATATGAAAATAAATGTAGAAATTTATATTCCAAACCCCCTCCAATGCTTCAAGTGCCAGAAGTTTGGACACCATCAAGATCGGTGCACACGATTACCAGTATGTGGAAGATGTGGAGAAAGCGGCCCACACATTGACTGCAGAAAAGATTTCAAGTGTGCCAACTGCCTGGGAAACCATGGCGCTGGCTCTAGATATTGCGAAATATGGAAAAGAGAAAAAGAAGTGACCAAACTAAAACATATAAAAAATATATCCTACCCAGAGGCCAGGAAAATCATCGAAACTAAAACATATGCAGATGCAACTAAAAAAAATACTCCAATCAACAATCAAAATGGTCATATACATGTAACGGATACAACTGACAAGAAAATTGATGTCCTAAGCAAACTAATAAAGGAAATGAAAGAACTATTAGAAGAAATGAGGAAAATGAATAGTGCAATGTTTGCAACCAATCCAAGGATAATATTAAGTAAAGACACTACTGAACCACAAGAAGAAACAAAACCACAAACCATTTCTACAAAAACGACCGAACAACCATCAAACACATCACAAGCCAGAAAAGAATCAAAAATCCCCCCAGACAAAAAAAAAAAAACAAACAAAAACAGGAAAAGAAAGATCCCGATCTATATCTCGAACAGGGACTCCGACAGAAAATAGATTTGAGGGATTGGAGACGATGGAAGTTGAACACAATTCCAAATGATGAACAAAATATTACAATGGAATATCAGAGGGATAAAAGCAAACCAAAATGAACTCACATTATTAATAATAAATATGAGCTCAGCACTTGTCTGTCTACAGGAGACCTTTCTGAAAGAAAATAATACCATCAACATAAAACACTACACATCTTACAACTACATAAATAAAGATACGGACAGAGCTTCTGGAGGCACATCAATACTCGTGAAGAATGAAGTCCCTCAAAGACAAATAAATATAAACACAAACTTGCAAGCAATTGCAGTTCAGTGACTCTACATAGAACTATAACACTTTGCTCAATATACATCCCTCCAAAAGATACAATCAACGAAACTGAGATAACTCAATTGATAAAACAACTCCCTAAACCCTTTTTTCTACTAGGAGATCTCAACAGTCACAATGTAATATGGGGAAGTAAAGAAACAAATAAAAAAGGAAAAGAAATAGAAAACATAATAAATAAAAATAATCTATGCCTCCTTAATAATCAAAACTACACCTATATGTATCCAGCAACAGGTACTTTCACCGCCATTGACCTTACTTTATGTGATCCTTCCATATATATGGACTATGACTGGAAAGTACAGAATGACACCTGTGGGAGTGATCATTTCCCAATCATCCTGGAAAGTCTAAGTACTAGCACTGAACAAAAAACACCCAAATGGAACCTACATAAAGCGGATTGGGAAGACTTCCAGGAACAGTGCAAAAACCAATTAATTATCGAAAAGAATGATGAAGATGACCATTTGAACTACTTCATTAAAACACTCACAAACATAGCAAATAATACCATACCGAAAACAACCAAAACCAATAATCACAACAAACCTTGGTTCACAAAAGAATGCAGAAAAGCCACCAGAGCTCGACGAGCTGCCTTGAGAAAATTCGAAAAGTATCCAACAAGCGAAAATCTGGATTTCTTCAAAAACAACAGAGCAAAAGCCAGACGAATCATAAAGGAATCCAAAAAAACAACTTGGAGAAATTATATATCCAAAATTAATGTGAATACCAAGGCGAAAACAGTTTGGAACATGATGAGGAAAATAGAAGGAAAATGTAGTAGTACACCAATATCCCACATCTCTAAAGGCAACAAAATATACACCGATCAAAAAGACATTTCCAATAACCTGGCAGATAATTTATCAAAAATTTCATCATGTGACAGACAAACAGAGAAATTCAAAAAGATTAGAGAAAATACTGAAAAATATAACCAACCTCTTACCTTGCCTGAATTAAAAGAATCACTAACCAAATCCCATGACACAGCTACAGGGCCCGATGAAATTCCATATGAAATCCTCAAAAAACTTCCAGAAACCTCAATGAAATACCTACTTGAAATTTTCAATATTATATGGTCCAGTGGAAACGTACCCGAGACCTGGAAAGAGGCCACAATAATACCAATCCCCAAATCTGAAAACTCAAACATCCAATCCCAATCAAGTAACGTCTCAGATCCATTGAATTTCAGGCCAATAGCTCTAACAAGCTGCATTTGTAAGACCATGGAAAGGATTATAAACAAAAGACTAATCTGGTTCCTGGAAACAGAGAATCTTATTACAGAATTTCAAACAGGATTCAGGAAAAACCGAAGTTCAATAGACCACATAGTCAGACTTGAAACCTTCATCAGAGAAGCCTTTGTAAGGAAGGAACATTTAACAGCAGTGTTTTTTTGACATGGAAAAAGCCTACGATACTGTGTGGAAGTACGGTGTTACAAGGGATCTGAAGGCGCTTGGACTAAAAGGCAGAATGCCAATTTTTATTGAAAATTTTTTAAAAAATAGACGTTTCAGAATAAAGGTTGGCACAGCTCTCTCGGACTTGAAAGAACAAGAGAATAGAGTACCTCAAGGGAGTATACTGTCAGTGACCCTGTTCAGTATCCGAATTAACAACATTGTAAAAAACCTTAACCCTGGGGTAGATTGCTCCCTATATGTGGATGACTTCCTAATATGCTGTAGATCTAGATATATATCTATAATAGAAAGGAAGCTTCAATTGTGCTTAAACAAAGTAATGAGATGGACGGAAGAGAATGGATTTAGATTCTCCAAAAGAAAAACTAAATGCATGCATTTCTGCAAACTAAAGAACATGCATAATGATCCTGTCCTAATCATGGAAGGAATGCCCATACCCGTTACTGACCAGTACAAATTCTTAGGGATTTTATTTGACAAAAAGTTAACATTCATCCCACACATAAACTATCTGAAAAAAAAATGTAGCAAAGCTGTAAATCTTTTGAGAGTGGTAGCACATACCGATTGGGGTGCAGACAGGGAAACACTCCTTAAACTTTACAGAGCACTAGTCCGCTCAAAGCTAGACTACGGTTGTTTCATATATGGATCAACCCGAACATCATATATAAAAAGCCTAGACCCTATTCACCATACTGGCCTAAGATTGGCCCTAGGAGCATACAGAACTTCCCCTGTGAACAGTCTATACACGGAAGCACACGAACCCCCACTAGATCTAAGGCGAGAAAAGTTATCCCTTAAATATTTACTGAAACTGAAGTCTTGCCCAAACAACCCTGCATACCAATGTACCTTCTATCCTAAATATGAAGAACTCTTTAACATGAGAAGAAAAACTATCAAAACTTTCGGGCTCCGAATGAAGGAAAGCATTGAAGAATCGAAAATTCCAATCTCCAGCATTCACAACTTCATACTGCCTAAAACACCCCCATGGACCATGAAACAAGTAGAAATAAAACTGAACCTAAACAAAAAGTCCAAATCTACCACAAACCCTATTGAATACCACGACGAATTTCAACATTTAAAATTACAATATTCAGACTACACCTTTATCTACACAGACGGGTCTAAAAGCAACAATCACACTGGATGTGCAGCAACGTACCATAAAACTACAATGAAGAGAAATCTTCAAAATGAAGCATCTATATTCACTGCAGAGACTATAGCTATCGATCTAGCACTCAACATAATTTCAGAGGAAACCACCAAAAACTTCATCATTCTCACTGATTCTCTATCAGTCCTATTATCTATACAAAATCAAAAACAAGAAAACCCACTAACAACAAAATTAATAGAAAAAATCAATATCCTTTCAACTACTAAAAACATTATTCTTGTCTGGATCCCCAGCCATGTGGGGATCAAAGGCAATGACAGGGCAGATACAGCTGCAAAAAGATCTTCTCACCTTCCAACTGACAATTTTAAGATTCCACATACTGATCTTAGACCCCAGATAAAAGCATACATACAGGAAAAATGGCAACTGCGGTGGAGTCAGCAAGAGGGCAACAAATTATACTCAATCAAACCTGAACTTAAGGAACGATGTCCGGACATCAAGAGATCACGCCAAGAAGATGTGATACTGACTCGGCTGCGCATAGGGCACACCAACTTTACTCATTCTTATATACTAAATGGAGAATCGGTGCCAGAGTGCATCTCATGCCAGGAGACACTCACAGTAAAACATATCCTAGTTGGGTGTGATGACCTTGCCCCAACTAGAAAATTATATTATACAGAAAGCAATATGGAAGACCTTTTTGAAAAGGTCAACTCAGCAAATATTCTAGCATACCTAAGGAAAGTAAATTTATATAAGAAAATTTAAGGAAATTTAAAGTCATCCAAATATACACATCGATGTATGAATACAACATTTAATTTCTTAGTTCAATTTCATAAAAAAAGGGAGGAAAGGCTGAAAAAGTCATCCCCCCTCCCCCAATAAAAAAAAGTTTAAAAAAAAAAAAAAAGGACTCCGGCATTAAATGACCACATAGGTTGATATGCCGTAAAACCAATCAATCAATCAATCAATCAACACATGCGCGGGGTTGAATTTGATTGGTTATGGCTGAAATTTTACAGGCTATATAACCATAGAAGTCCATCTGTACTGGACTTTGATTTTTTTTTTATGACCACAGGAAGCAAAGTAACGACCGAACAAAGTTGACGACGAATATTTCAAAATTGATAAGATAAATTGATATATATATCATCCGTTTTCATATAGATAATAGTTTCAGAATTATTTTCATGTATAATATGTAAATATTTAATAATTATTGATTGCGTGGAATTTTATTTCAAATGTTATCTATATATATAAAAGCGAAAATGTATGTATGTATGCTTTTCCTCGATGTCCACAAAAGGCTTCTTTCAGAGAAGTGCTCGCTCGCTTCACAACTTCTTAAAACTTTTTATATCATCTATAAATTGTAATATCTCACACTTAACCACGGAACTCGCCTGTCTATTTAATTTTATTGACTTTTAAACATTAATTATTCGACATTTCCCGCATCGGCGCGCGTTACAGTCGGTTTTCGGTATAAAAAAAAGCGAAACTCGACTCTAATCACTGTCCGAAAGCCAGTGGTCTCTAGAGAGCTAAGTAACATTTGGTCAATGTCGACTTCGTCATATCAGACGGTAGCTTTCATTTCGAGACGAGACGCTCCCCCTAATAAATAGGGAGCGGGTTTTTAAAAACAAACAAACCGATTTATTCACCTCATTAAAAACTGTCCCGCACAAAATGCTAACTGCTGAATAGCTATCGCTGTCACATCAATCAAAAACGCACACCTGATTTTTTTTCACACTTTACTATTTTCCAACTGCACGTCGTCAACGCTTCGGTTTTTTTTTTTCACGAGCACCTGTTTTTTTTCACACACACCTACAAACACCCGGGCAACGCTGGGTACCCCTTGCTAGTCTATATATATAAAAGGCAAAATGAGTGTGATCATTTTGTGTATGTCTTCAAAAGGCTTCTTTCGCACCCGCTCCCGGGGTCGTTACTATCGCTTAAAACTGTGTATATAGGTCCTATATCATAATATCTAGGAATTAGGAAAGTGCGTAGCGTATAGATTTATTTACGTCGATTTTTACAAAATTATTGCTATTTTGGCTTCTCGCGTGTTGATTGGGCTTTTTAGTATAAATATGTGAAACTAAACTCAAACGACGTCTTCTCGGCATTGCGCTGGGAAAAACGTCCAGAAGCAATCAGCTTTGATCAGACACCCCTCCCCAACATCTGTTGGGGAAAGAAACAGTTAAATTTGGGTAAACAAACCCAAACGCTGCGTGACTTCTATTTGACCTTCTTAATTAGGTCAAATGGAAGCAGCAGAGTTAACTTCTATTGCGCACGCCTCTTTTTATAGTTAAATAACCTGCTTAACATTGTCTGTTGTCGCCGTGGGTCAATGGTTAACGTAGCAGGTTTTTTTTTTTTAACACATTAATTTCCAACTCAAGGGTACGGGTTCGATTCTCATACTTACCTACCAAAACATTTATTTTATTATTTAACCCCCCACCCCGGAGTTTTGATTTACCACAAGACACCCGGGCATCGCCAGGTACCCCCCGCTAGTCTATATATATAAAAGGCAAAATGTGTGTGACCATTTCGTGTATTTCTTCAAAAGGCTTTTCGAGCACACGCTCCTGGGGTCGTTACTATCGCTTAAAACTCTTTATATGGGTCCTATATCATAATATCTAGGATTTGAGAATGCGGGTCGTCTCTAGATTTATTTACGTCGACTTTTTTCGCTATGGCCATTGTTTGTCCTGCATTTAAGTATAAATACAGTGAAATTAAAACGTTGTGTTCTCGGCTTTCGCGCGCTGCTTTCCCCCCTTCCCACCATCATCTGGGGGGAAGTGAAAGCTTAAAATAACGATCCCGTGATGACCTCATTTAGCGTCTTCCTGTCAATCAAACCTCTTTTACTAGCTTTATAAGCCTTAACTTAACAGGTAATCAATTACTCTCACTCGTAGTCGAGACGGTTAAGTAGTTGGCTTTGGTCTCCACCTCCGCGTCGTCAAGGCTTTCCGGGTTCAATCCCTCTTCCCGACCTAAACTATTTTTTTTCTTTTACACCTTTGAACACCCGGGCAACTTTTTTTTTTTATTACTTCGCTTATTCTTTAGTTTACCCCTCGCCCATACACAGGTTTATTTATGCCATCTTTTTTTTCGTTTTGGTTTTGGGTTGTTTTTTTTTTACATCGTCTTTTTTATAATATTTAAGCAAGGTTATTAATTACCCCCCACCCCCACCCATACACACACCTACAAACACCCGGGCAACGCCGGGTACCCCCCCCCCCCGCTAGTATATATATATAAAAGCGAAAATGTGTGTATGTTTGTGTGTCTGCTAAAAACTTTCGACAGACACAACGAAAATTCACAAACTCGGTATCATATCGAAGCCCCATCCTTCGCTCGAAAAATATCGAAAAATTGGCCAAAAATGTTCATTTTTTCACCCCAAAATCGACAATTTTCAACAGGGGGGTGCTCAACAAAAACCGTCCTCTCATGACGACGTGCGATTCTACGCATGCATCAGATGGCATCATGACCTGATTTACTTTAAATAGTTGAAAAACTGAACAAATTTCATGTAGGTCGCGTTAGGTCAGTTGATTAGCGCGTTGGTTCATTATCTAAACGTTTTGGGTTTGAATCGTGGTGTGAGATGTCTTTTTTTTATTTTTTTACTTTTTAAATATTGAACCAGTGTTCTTTAAGCCATTTTTCACGTAACGTTCGTTTTTCTGTTTTTTTTTTTTTTTACTTCGCTTATTCTTAGGTTTTCATTAACACCCCCGACCGACCACACACAACCCAAAACACTCAGGTACCCACCGATTTTTTTTAAATTTTAATATCGAAACAGGCTTATTTAAGCCATTTTTCACATGTTTTTTTTTTAACGTTCGTTTTTCTGTTTTCTTTTTTTGTTTTTTTGATTTTTACATTTAACATCGTTGGTTTGCCTTACGTTAGTTTTTTGTTGTGTTTTTTTTTTTTTTTTCGAGGTTTTGATTACGCCGGGTACACCCCCCCCCCCACCGCTAAGCAGGGTTTTTTAACGTTTGTTTTTTTTTTTTTTTTTGCTTCGCTTATTCTTAGAGTTTCATTAACACACCCATCCCCGCTCCGACCACACACACCGAAAAACACCCGGGCAACGCCGAGTACCTCTCGCTAGTCTATATGTATAAAAGCGAAAATGTGTGTTTGTATGTATGTATGTATGTTTGTTTGTATGTATGTGTGTTTGAATGTCTTGCAAAAACTTTCCACACGAGTCACGGATTTTTGCCAGATCCATATCATTTTAAACTTCCAACCATCGCCCGACAAATATCGAAAAATTGGCCAAAAACATTAAATTTTTCACTCTGAAATCATCACTTTTCTACAGGGGGGGTTAGCAAAAACCCTCATCTCATGACCAATTCGCTTCTACACATGCGTCATACGTAACCTGATTTAGTTTAAATATTTGAAAAACTGACACAATTTTGGCAATGTCATCTTAGCTCAGTTGCTTAGAGAGCGGCCTCATTATTTAAAGGGTTTTGGTTCGAATCGAGGTGTGAGATGTCTTCTTTTTTTTTAATTTTTTTTTAAATTTTAATATTGAAGCAGGGTTATTTAAACCATTTTTCACATGTTTTCAGATTTTTTAATGTTCGTTTTTCTGTTTTTTTTACTTCGCTTATTCTTAGGTTTTCATTAACACCTCCCACACCTGCCCGACCACACACACCCAAAAACACCGGTACCCCCCCCCCCGCTAGTCTTTTATAGAAATCAAATCCGCTTACAGAAAAACAGTTGCTAAGCAAGTCATGCGCTGAGCTGACTAAAGTATTCTTTTAAAAATAGTCTTAATAGACTAGTCATTTTTTATTGAGTTCGTCACTTTAAAAAAATTATTTTCAAGTTTTTCAAATTTGATTTCCAAACAATACTATTTTGTTGTTTTTAACACTATAATCGTGGCCGGAATCTTTGTTTTCATTGCCTTGAGCACGTTCCTGTTATTTGTGGCAATCTAGCGATGCATTTTGAGGGTGCTGGAAGTAATCTTGCTGTCATAACTTAGATCGGTAGAGAGCATGAGTTGTACATGGCGCATTTCCGATTTCGTGTATGTATGTCTAGTTAAAAGTTTAAAAAAAAAATACACAACAAACCCCAACAAAGTTGGTAGTTTTTAATGGGTGTAACTCTGGAAAAATAATATCTAAAATTTACAAAAAAATTTATTCGTTATTTTTAGTAAAAATAACAAAATGTACTAACTTCTATTTGTACTTTGTGTTTTTTAGTATTCAAAAAAAAAAAAAATTATATAACAAAAGGTACTTGTGCACTTATGCTACCCTGCTGAAATAATAAGGTTATTTAGAAACCCACCCTTAACATGGGGAAAGAAGGGTGTTTTTTGTTAACTATTCTGTACTTTCACCTAACAATTAAATAAAAAAAAGATATTGTGAAACTTGAATTTATTTTTAACTCATTGTCAAGACCATTTGTTCGAATCTGTAAAACAAACCCGTTTTTTTTTTAACTGAGGATATCTAAATAATAATAATAATTAGGCGGTTTGATAAACAATTTCATTGTTCATGCATTTTGTAAATTTTTACCTTGTTTCCACCTTAACATTTTTCTTTAAAATGACTACCTTTATAGGTTTTCGATTATGCTGAAAACGAATATCGCATTTAAATTTTCTGCAAATAAGTAGCTTTCCAGATATTAAGCAATGCCATTTCTTACTTTATTGCTGGTGGCCATCTTGGTATGCGTGTTTGTGCATAGTTCCTCGGGGTTGCGTTTGCGTGCTTGCGCATACCAAGATGGCCAGCAGCGATAACATAAGAAATGGCTTTTTTTTTTTTTTTACATAGGTGTCACCACTTATCAAGGCCCAGAGGCCACTCAAGGATAAGGGTTAATAGGTATACATTAGTCATTGTGTTAGCATAGTAAACAGTGGGAATTTTGTAACTTGGATTACTTAGGGGGACGATTCAATTAGAACTTGTTCACATTGGACTTTTTCTGTTTTTTTTTTTGTTTTTTTTTTTTCATAGGTATCAACACATTATCAAGGCCAAGAGGCCACTCAAGGATAAGGGTTAAAAAGTGTACAGTAGAAACTGGACAATATAATAATCATTAGTAATGAAAATTTGTTAAATTTGATAACTTATATGGAACGGCTCATCAAGAACTTATTTACGTTAGACTTGAAGACAATCATATTGTAGTCAGCCGGAAAGCAGGAAAACGGAAGACAATTCCACAGGCGTGCAGTTCTAATAAAAAAGCTTTGTTCATGGAATCTACGTTTAGGTTTAGGCACAGATAAATTGCTTAATATTCGGAAAACTATTTATTTGCAGAAAATTTAAATGCAATATTCGTTTTCAGCATACCCTAAAACGTACAGAAGCAATCATTTTAAATGTTAAAGTGGAAACCTGGTAAAAAAAATTACCGTTTTATTTCTTTGTTTACATAATTGAATTTCAGTAAAAAAAACGGAATAGAAATAACAAAAATTACCATCAACTTGTGAATATATAGTTGTTGCTTATCAGGATTCCTGGTATCCTGGTACTGTGAAAGTTACATCAAGGAATTATGTAGAGTACGATTTATGGTTGCATCTCAGAAAATAGGGGTATATTTTGTGCCAGATAGGGAGGATTTACGAAATTGAAAATTGGACTGGTCCCAAAATTCATAGGTTCTGGTCGATTAGGGGAATTTCCATCTTTTACAGAAATCCAAAATCTATATGAAAAATTTTCTTTGATTTATTTCTGTGATTAATTCATATCTACTTTTTTTTTTTTTTTTTTTTTTTTTTACAAAGGCATCACCACATATTCAAGGCCCAGAGGCCACTCAAGGATAAGGGTTAAAGAGTGTACAGTAGAAGTTGGTCAATATAGTAATCATTAGTAATGAAAATTTGGTAAATTTAATAACTTATATGGAACGGCTCATCAAGAACTTATTTACCTTAGACTTGAACACAACCATATTGTAGTCAGCCGGAAAGCAGGAAAACGGAAGACAATTCCACAGGCGTGCAGTTCTAAGAAAGAAGCTTTGTTCATGGAATCTATGTTTAGGTTTAGGCACAGATAAAGAGTGGGGGAAATTATTGATAGTGTTTACAGCTAGACGAGTGTTTCTTGTGAAAGTTTGGCGAGGGGGGACCATAGATTGAAGCTCAGTTGAACACTTTCCATGAAAATAACGATACATCAGAGACAAACTCGCAACATCTCTTCTGTGAGATAGAGGTTGTAAGGAGGAGAAAAGGACATCTCCTACGAGGCTACGAAGTCTATTTTGAACTCTATCAAGGCAGGCCAAGTCCTTTCTAGCAGCTCCTGCCCAGATGTGGCAACAGTATTCCATCCTTGGACGTACCTGGCTCTTATATAGATAGAGAATAGCATCAGCAGTGAGATATCTACTGGATCGATAGAAAGATCCCACCATTTTTCCAGCGGCCTTGGCAACAGATTTGATATACGTGTTCCATTTAAGATCAGGAGTAATGGTCAAGCCCAGAAGCCTGTCAAAACTTGAGGCCTCCTGAAGACGAGAGCCATTCATTTCAATTGATGACAAATGTGGATTAAAATGTTGATGATGTAAAGAGAGAAGCTTGGTTTTAGATGCATTAAAAGTAACCAGCCACTCCTTTCCCCATTGTACTACATGCTCAAGATCAGAGGAGAGAGAATTGGAGAGTACTTGCTCGTTTACTGTCTTAGATGTGGTACCATAAATGGTAGTGTCGTCAGCATAAATGTCTACAAATGATGTAAGGATATGATTTGGAAGATCATTAATGTAGATCAGGAAAAGAGTTGGGCCCAGGATGGATCCCTGAGGGACACCGGCATTAATACTGTGAGCTTCTGATTTTTGCCCCTCAACTACTACTCTTATGAACCTATCAGAAAGAAATGATTTAATAATTGAGAAGACATTTCCAGCTATACCATAGCTAGCGATCTTATGAAGTAAACCTTTATGCCATACCCTATCAAAGGCTTTAGATATGTCAAGAGCAATTGCCCTAGAAAGATTGCCACCGTCGAGAGATTTGCTAATCCTATGCGATATAACTGTAAGGACATCTGCTGTAGATCTAGCAGAACGGAAACCATATTGAGTGTCACTAAGAAGGTTATTTTTGTTGAGATGTTTGATTACTTCTGTATTTAACACAGATTCTAGCAACTTACTCATGACGCACAGGAGACTTATTGGCCTGTACTGAGAGGGGGATGAGCGATCACCTGAATTCTTAAATACAGGGCATACTGATGAGATTTTCCAGGGAGATGGGAAACTATTCTCCTTAAGACAACGTTTAAACAGTTTTGTAAGTATGGGCGCTAGTTCAGGTTGAAGTTTTTTGAGTACTATAATTGGAATACCATCAGGGCCAGTTGCTTTACTGGAATCAAGGTTTTTGATTAGCTTGGCAACATCACGTACAGATATACGTATATCACATAGCGTGTTTTCTAATACAGGAGGAAATATTGGGGGTTGGCGGTCTTGGTCGCAAAGGGTAGAATTAGCTGCAAAGTTCTTGACAAAGAGTTTGGCTTTGTCTGATGCTGACGAGATTACCTCAGGTCCATTGATAATAGTTGGGATGGAGCACACGCTTCTGTTTAGGGCTCTGTTTGCTATTTGCCAAAACTGGTGGGAACCAAGCCGCTGTTTAGCTACTTTGGACTTAACAGATTGAGCATACAACTCTCTTGCGTTCCTTATTACTTTCTTACAATGGTTGCTGGCAGTCCTGAAAACGGCTTTAGTTTCCATACATCTATTACGTTTGAAGCAGTGGAAAAAGTGATTTCTGTGCGCAATGGCAGCAGCACATTCTGGAGAGAACCATGGCTGGCTGTTAGGTTTTTGCTGAAACTTTTTAGAGGGTATGAAATGGTCAATACCTACAATTAACCATTCAGTTAGGTCTAATACTATAGAGGACACATCCTTTTTAAACATGGAATGCATAGGTAGATCAGATATAAATGTACGGAAGCTATCCCAGTCAGCCTTAGTGTATCGATATACTGTACGATGAAGTGGTACGTCTGGGGACTTATTACATTTCATTTTTATCTTAATTGATACAACAGAGTGGTCGGAAGATCCAAGAGGCGACAGAACAGAAACTGAACATAGTTCAGGGCAAGTTGTGAGAAAAAGGTCTAGTAGGCTCGCATACTGGCCGTCATTATCGGGCACACGGGTAGGTTCCTGAACAATCTGAGTGAGGTCATAGGCAATGGAGAAATCATGACAGAACCTCCCCTCATCATCGGTCTTGTTTGAGTGGGTCAACCATTCGACGTTGTGAACATTGAAGTCTCCACATACGTGAATGTTAGCTGAAGGATAAGTAGAAAGGACTTGGTCAATTTTCTCAGATATGCTTTGAAAGATAGTAACTCCGCTGTTGTGGGGGCGATAGAGAGTAAATATAAATGCAGTAGTGTGAGCTAAAGCAACCCGGAAGCACATATAGGGTAAGTTAGGATCTTCCCTGGAGATGTCCCTCCCACATGGAAAGCTATCTTTAATATAGGCACATATTCCATGCCCATGGCGATCTTGGGGGTCAGATTTAGAAGTTAAGTTAGAGTATCCTGAAATTGCAAACTCATCTAGGGAAATAGCCTGTCCAATGCCAGTTTCACTTAAAAATAAAAGGTCTGGTTTAGTCTCCTGTAATTGGGTTTCAACCTCTGGAAGGTTAGAACGTAGACCCCTGATGTTGGAGAAGGAGACATGGTAGTAGGGGTCTACGTTGGAAGTTGGAGAACCGGGTTTAATCGTGTATTTTTTCTTGAAACTTGTCATGATGAAATTTTGGAATTTGTGGACTAGGTCGACAGATTTACTTAGAGCAGGACAGAGAGGGGAAACTAAGTGAGAAAAAGAAACGAAGAATTTTTTTTTTTTGTACCACATGATAAGGTAAAGCCGTAACAATTACCCACTAGTATGGCATCGAGAGGCCCCACCAGAAGCTACTGCATGGTCCAGATTCCATTCACCAAATGGCAATACAGCAGTCCCAGTACTTTGCACCTGCTGATAGGACAGCCTCCTTAGTGGTTAATCCAAGGTTCGGGTCCCTGACTATCAGGCGGATAACGTCAGCCCAGACAAAACGTTTACCTCCAGCACCCTTACTAGTGACATGGCTACAAGGATAGACATAAAACAGAACATTTCCACCAACTCTGCCAACTGTTCGCGCAAAAATACTGCCAACCTAGAAAACAGCTTTTTCTTCTCCCTTTGTCAGAAAAATCACTCATTTAAAAAATGAGGACTGAGGGACAAATAAGAAGAAGCGAGAGTAACAGGAGCTGCCGATAACGCATCCACAATGCGTTTTCTACTCTCCATTAAAAAAAAAAAAAAATAAATAAAAATAAATAAATAAATAAAAAATAACTATTAAGTATTGTACTTAATAAAAGTCCAACGGTCCTGTTTAAGGGAAAGTATGGTGATAGATTCCCCTCCCACGAACTAAAAATGAGTACAATTAGGTAATCTATTTTTGCAATCAACTCGGTAGATAAATAAACATTTATGGACGAGAGAAAAAAAAAAAAAAAAAAAGCTAGCATTTAATACAACAGAAATACATAAATTAAATACTGAAATAAAATGTAGTTATTAATATTTGAATCTTAAAATAAAAAGTGCGAATTAGTAGAGAAAAAAATCACTTATCACAACAACGCATTCCGTCTCCAAACTAGTGAAGAATTTAACTTTTAATAGCGTTCAGAAGATTTTTTTTTTTTTTTAAATTAACCGTTAAGAGAAAGCGTGATTTTATTCTGAACTTTAACTTTATCTACTCAATTTTTTGTTTTCTTTGAGGTGAGTAGTAAATTCCGGCCATGAATGCATTCAATGGCTACACCCCAAATTAAGCTCTCCTTTGGTGAGGAGGTTAGGGTTTGGGCAGGAAAATACCTATTCTCAATAAAGCCATATTTAAATACTACTATAATACTTAGTTTTGTTCATAAATAGACACCCACTGTATGGTACCATTTTTTTTAATAAAAATTGAAATTTGTGCATCTTAATTTATAATTCATGGCTTATGGTAAAGATATACATCAGATTTGACTGCATAATCAGAAAGAACACACAATTTTACATAAGAGTACCAAGTTTCATGAGAATAGCTTGAAAAAAAAATAAATGGTGGTGAAATTACCAAATTTCTTGAAATGTTGAGGTCCGTATTTTAGCCCACTTTATTTAAAGAAAAATCTCCATGAAAAAGCCTAAATTTTGGCACTTAAAATTCTCATAACTTTTGAACTATTGATGGTATTTGCATAATTCAAACGGTTTTAAGCATCTTTTACATAGCTATTTTCATGCAAGTTGATAGAATAACAATTATCTAAAAAGAAAAAAATGAACTTGTAATGCTACAAGGAATCCGAATATGCTACTGACAATCCCAAAAAGTTAATGGTTTCAAAATAATCTGCAGTAACTGCACATAAATATTCTGTAATTCCTTAAAAATGCCATGTATCCATTAAAAGAAAAGTTGAATTATTGAACTTTGTTTTACTTTTTTATGTACAAAAAACTGAAATCAAAATCTAGCACTGTTTGTAGGTGTATGTGTTGGGAGGGGGGGGGGGGAGATAGATCCAAGTCCTATGTTAAACTTCTTTTGAAAAATCGGAAAAAAGAAAAAAAAAAAAAAACAGAAAAAGTAAAATAAAAAAAAATTATTTAAAAAATCGGTAAAAAGGTAGGATCAAACGTGGAACATTGAGGCGAAAATCTTTATAAGTTACCCGCTTTCCCACGAAAGGAAAGTAAGTGAAAGCAATTTTAATTCAACATTTATTAATGGCAGGTGCGCGGCGAAATTAATTAGGTCAAAGGACCGTACTCAATTTTAACTGCAGGATAGTTCTTTTGGGTTTGTTTTTTACCCAACTTTGTCTGGTTTTGTTTCCCTGTGTTGTAGAAAACCAGCTCCCCCTTTATTAGGGGAGTGTCCAAATGAAAGCAACTGTTTGATATGATGGTAAAAAGCGACATTGACCAAAACATCCATTGCTTTCTGGATGCTCCTGGCCCACGGGCCGAGAACTGCACCTTAGATTCACATCGGTTTCGCTTTTATGCGAAAAAGCTGAATCAACACGAGTGGGGCCAAAATAGCAAGAATTGTGTAAAAGTTGACGTAAATAAATCTAGCCATGACGCGTGTTCGCAAATCATAGATATTATTGTCTAGGGGGTATATAAACACTTCTAAACGCGCTAATCAACTGAGCTAACGCAACGTACATGAAATTTAGTCAGTTCTTCAACTATTTAAAGTAAATCAGGTCATGACGTCATCTGACGCATGCGTAGAACCGGTCATCGTCATGAGAGGACTGTTTTTGTTGACACCCTCCCCCCCGTCGAAAATTGTCGATTTCGGGGTGAAAAAATTAACATTTTTGGCCAATTTTTCAATATTTTTCGTGCGAAGGATGGAGCTTGAATATGATGCCGTGTTTGTGAATTTTTGTTCTGTCTGTCGAAAGTTTTTAGCAGACACACAAACATACACACATACATACATACATTTTCGTTTTTATATATATAGACTAGCAAGGGGTACCCGGCGTTGCCCGGGCGTTTGTAGGTGTGTGTGAAAAAAACCCGAAATGTGAAAAAAAACAGGTGCCCGTGAAAAAAAAACGAAGCCTTGACGCGCAGTTAGAAAATAGTAAAGTGTGAAAACAAAGCAGGTCCGCGTTTTTGATTGACGTGACGGCGATAGGTATTCAGCAGTAAGCATTTTGTGCGGGACAGTTTTTAATAAGGTCAATAAATCGGTTTGTTTGTTTTTAAAAACCCGCTCCCTGTTTATTAGGGGGAGCGTCTCGTCTCGGAATGAAAGCTACCGTCTGATATGACGAAGTCGACATTGACCAAATGTTACTTAGCTCTCTAGAGACCACTGGCTTTTGGCCAGTGATTAGAGTCGAGTTTCGCTTTTTGTTTATACCGAAAACCGAATGTAACGCGTGCCGATGCAGGAAATGTAGAATAATTAACGTTTAAAAGTCAATAAAATTAAATAGACAGGCGAGTTCCGTGGTTAAGTGTGAGATATTACAATTTATAGATGATATAAAAAGTTTTAAGAAGTTGTGAAGCGAGCGAGCGATTCTCTGAAGGAAGCCTTTTGTGGACATCGAGGAAAAGCGTACATACATACATACATACATTTTCGCTTTTATATATATAGATTACGTGAATACCTTGAAAAAAATTTATAAAAGATAAGCAAAAAATATTTTAGAATTTAATGTAAAATGATTTCCCATTTTGAACCATTCCAGTTAGGGCAGTTAACCAATTTTTTTCCATGGTAGATAAGTCCTGGGTATTTTTTTTTCTCAAAGGCGATTATGTGTGGTTTTAAGAGGATGTTTGTGCAATTATGAGAAGGTGGGGAGGTTGCCACTCTGACTTTGGGTTAATGATAGGGCTAAGGAAAATTATGTGTGAACATCCTGAACACTTAGAAACAAAAAACAATTTTAGAATTTAGAGTGGGGGTTGGTTTCACATAAGTTTAATGCTAAATAATTCACCATTTCAAGATCATTCTGGCGCTTTAGGACAGTTGACCAATTTATTTTTATGGGAGATTAATCATGTGCGCTTTTCTTTAAAGAAAAATCTTTTTTACGCTTATATGTAGCTTACCGAGGAATTTTGTTTGGTGGGGAGCTCTGCCACTTGTACTTAGCGTTAATGATATGGCTAAAGGTTTTAGGAGGAGGCTTGCCACTCGTACCTAGGGCTATACGTAGAATTAAGTGAGTTTTTTTTTGTTTGTTTGTTAAGAGGGTGTTTGACACCCATTGTGAAACTTTATAAGAATTACAACAAACAGACAAAAATAAATGTTAGTTAAACAACATTAACAGAAAACATGACATTTGGAAAAGTATCAAGTATTTTTTGTCCCACCTATTTAAATATAAAAAAAGAAACAACTTTTTGTTAAAGCTGACAAATTGTTAAAAATATTTCGAATTATTTTTTAATTTTAATTACATTTCATGTCTTTTTCTTAATTGAGCACCTCCTACAAATATTTAAATATTGATTTTATTTTTTTTTTTTTTATAATCGTGTAGATTAGTTTCCATTTGATAATAAATCCACGGTAAACAATTTTTTTAAAAAGACGAAAAATGCACGTGAACCAAAACAATCATATTTTACATCTTCAGTTGTTTAGATATTTAAAAAATTTGACTAGTCTCCAATTTTTAAAAATATTTATATGGTTGATAACAAAATAACTCTAACTAAACATGTAAGAAATTTTTTTTATTACCAGATTTTCAATTTTAAAAAAATTTGATCTGGAATAAAAATTAACAAGAACAAAAATGCATCTGTTCACGCCATACTATCACTGCTGCTGCTGATGATAATGCTGCTGCTACTACTAATACTATGTCAGTCTAGATTCAAATTCCAAATGCTTTTTTTTTCAGATATCATCTTTGTTAATTGCTACCTACCACGAGAGACAGCAATGTACAATTATTTTTTTAACAGATAAACATAGTAAAAAGATGGTTTTATCTAGAAGTGTAAGCCATGTTTATTTTCAGAACAGTTTCAGATGGTTCGTTGTTCTAAACAAGTCTTGAGAGGTGACTGGTTTGCAGTAGACAGAACAGTTTCCGATGGTTCATTGTTACTCACAAATCCTGAGAGCTGACTTGTTTGCAGTAGACAGTTCCACAGAGCAAAATATTCTTACCGTGTCGAGACGGAAAAAAACACGTGAAATTGGTACAGAAAAGGTTTAATATTTATGCAGCAATTCTGGTTTCTGATTGGTTGGTAGCAGAACGTGAATTAATTCGATTCATTAGTTCCTAGCAGCATCGTTTATAAATAGAATCGTCCAACTGTGTGGGATCATACCCCATTATACATCCAAAATATTGCAACATCCTCCCTATTTTTTATAATGGGGAAGTCCTTTGTGTTCGTTCTGCTCAAAAATAAATATATATTTTTATATTCAATTATACATAACAAAAATTAGAAATCGTTTATATCTTAGAATTTTAGCATGTAAAAAGATGCCATTTTTAATTGTGCTCAAATGTCAAAACAGATATGTGTACAGAGAAGAGAAATAAAAGAAATGGAAGGTATTTCAACCTTAAAAAGGGGTGGGTATGTGAAAAAGAAGCAATTTCTTAAATTTGATTATACAGTTTTTGTAAAAAAAAAGAAAAGAAAAATGCATACATATAAATAAATATACATAAAAATAAACAGACATGCAATATGTGCCCGTTTGAAGAGTGTTTTTTGTTTTTTTTTGTTAATGAAAACAATGTAAAAAAGATAGGACATTTTTGAAAAATAAGAAAGAAAACTAATGTGCACAAAACAAAAATAAAAGTCAATTGTAATTTCTGCGCGCCTTTAAATAAGCATGGAAAAAGTATTTTGTCGAAAAGGAAAATTACAAAGAGTTTTTTTTTTTTTTTTTTCAACAAAAGTATTAGTTACGCATTAGTAGGTTAAAGTGTTAATGCAAGTAAAATGGTTACAGTTTAACGTCTTGTCCAGGACTATATTTTTTTTTTCTGATATATAGAAATCTATATACATACAGAGCCGTGAAAAAAAAAAAAAAATTATTCAGGCGAATCCCCCAACAAGTTTTGAGAAAAAAAACGCTGTAACTTTATTTTGTTCTGATGATATGTAATTCAAAATAATGGATTCCTCTTTCATCTCGTTTTTTATGAAATGGTATTTTATATCTATATGCTTAGATCTTTGGTTGATTATCGTGTTCTGTGCTAAGACTATACTGGCTTGATTATCACAATTAATTACAACGGGGCTTTTAGTTAATTCTGGCTCTAAAATAGTCTTTAGGATATTTTTCAGGTAGAGTGCTTCTTGGGTCGTGTGTGTGATCACGATAAATTGTGCTTCACACATAGAGAGAGATACAATCTGTTGCTTTTTAGATTTCCATGAAATAATAGGCCCATTTTCTGAGAGTCTGGAACAATATCCTGATATACTCTTGCGATCTTCGTCATTTCCCCAGTCTGAATCCGAAAAACCTTCTAATTTTAGGAGATTTCTTGATTTTCTAAATACTAACTTCTGTTCTTTAGTTCCTTTTAAATAACGCAGGACTTGTTTAGCTCTGTTTAAATCCTTCATTGTCGGTCGTGATAATTTTTGTGACAGTTTTGTTACTGTATAGCATATGTTGGGCCTGGTTGCAGTCATTAAATATATAAGACTACCTATAATTTTGCGGTATTCTTTGTCATTTATTATTTCAGATTCTGTGTGTATAGTTTTATTAATATCATTTTCGACCGGTGTAGAGCGTTTCTTGCACTCTTCCATTCCAAATTTTAATAGTATTTTGTCGATGTATCTTGATTGAGTCATCGTAACAAGTCCTTTGCTTTGAGTAAATTCTATCCCCAGAAACCAGGATATTTTGCCAAGATCGGTTATTTTGAATCTTTTACTTAATTTGTTCTTAACATCAGTTAACATGTCCCACAAAACCAAAATCAGTAGTTTATCATCTTTGTGTTGGGTATATAAACAGGAGTCTACAGCACATTGTCTAAATGAAATACTGTATTCCAACACTGAGCACTTTGCTTTAGACCATATAATGACTTGTTAAGTCGCCACATGCTATTTTTATTTTTCATTATAAGCCCCTCTGGAGGGGTAATATAAATTTCATAGTCTATTGGGGCATTCAAATAAGCATTTTTTACGTCCATTTGATGGATGTTTAGATCATATTGTGATGCGATTTGCAGTAAAATTCTGATTGCCGTTAGGTTTGTGGTCGGTGAAAACATAGAAAAATATTCTATATCGTAAATCTGAGAGTACCCTTTAGCAACAAATTTAGCTTTGTACTGTTCTACGCCTGATGCTGTAGTCTCTTTTGTAAAGACCCATCTTGTAGAAATAACATGTTTATCTTTTGGGAGAGGCACTACCGTATAGGTATCATTTTCGGTTAAGGCATCTATTTCTTTTTTCATGGCAATTTTCCATTCATCACAATGTTCTGAATTAATTGCTTTTTTGGCGCATTTTCCATTGAATAGCAGTAGTTGATTTGATAATCTTTTATATTGTCGACCACAAAAAAATCAGGTCGCCTTCTATTTCTTTTGGGATATCTTTCGACTTTATCATCATCATGGACACTCTTGTCTCCGTCATTTTTATTGTCTTCATTTGTTTTAATTATCTGAGGGAATATAATTTCATCTTCTTCGTATGACGGGGTTTCCTCTGTAAAATTAAACGTGTAGGTGAATTTTACACATCGGATTCTTTTTATTTTATTTTTTTTGGGGAAAAAATATTAAATTGGCTGGACTGTTTTTATCATATCCAAGAAATATACCTCTGTCGGCTTTAATATTTAATTTACTCTTTTTATCTATATTTGCGAAACAAGTTGAACCAAATATATGCATTCTGCTTAAATTTGTTTTTTTACCGCAGAAAGATTCATATAGAGTTTTAGATAGTTTTTTGTTAAAGCACCTGTTGCATATATAGGCTGCCGCCTAAGTGCGTATGTCCAGAGGTTTTTAGGTAGTTTGGATTTAATGAGTAGGCATTTTGCCATTTCAAAAAGTGTCCGCCACACACGTTCAGCAGTCCCGTTTTGGTGTGGTGATCTAGGAGCTGATGTTTCATGCCTGATATGATGGTTAATTAGTAAAAGTTCAAAGCCTTTATTGGTGAATTCCGTACCGTTGTCAGAGCAAATACACTTGACTTCACCGTAAAAAGCCATCTCGGCTAGATATTTTTTAGTTGCTAGCAGGGTATCAGATTTGTTCTTTAAAAAGTAAACCATTATTAAACCTAAATGGTCAGCTACGAAATTCAACACATATCTATAATGTTCTCTGACCATCGGTTCCACGGGACCGTTCAAGTCACAATGCACCATTGATAGGATTTTTTTGGCCTTTTTGTCTGGTATCTTGCTTTGATAGTTTGTCATTTTCCCTTGCGTACAGATGTTGCAGTTGAAGGTTTTTGATGTTTGTATTTTCATTCCATCAACTACAGTCGGCAATTTTTTGATATCAGGAATATTGCAGTGTCTAAGAATTTTATGCCATGTCTGTAGTTCATGGCAGGTGGTTTTCGATGGGACTACGCTATTTAAATAATATAGTCTTCCATTTTTTTTAATGTTGAATACAGTTCCATTCGGGTATACCAGTTTTGATTTATTGAAGCTAAAGTTTATATTTGCACCTTGTTTTGTGGCAGCTTGTACAGAAAATATATTTTGTTTAAATTTTGGGATTAGAAGAGCGTTTTCTAAAATACAGAAACATAGTTCATCTTTATTGTTCTTTAGCGAGATTTTCGCATTGCCTTTTTTCAAAACAATATCATTTAATCGACTCCCGTCAGCTAGTTCTACAAAATGATTTTGTGGCTTAAAGTTGGGGTCAAAATTGATAAAATCAGATTCCTTTGTAATCACATGTGCCGTGGCCCCACAATCGACAAGAAAATTATTATTGTTTGTTGAAGCATTAAACGTACGCAAAAATAAAAATGTATGTTCGCTAACAGAGCTCTCTACATTTTTAATGTAGTCGCCATTTTGAGTCCTGTATCTACATTAGAAACTCTTGTGATTAGGTCGTCCACAATTATAGCAAATAATTTTTGTACTTTTCTTAGGAGAAAAATTGTTTTTGGCAAAGTTGCGTTTTTTATTCCTGGCATGGGTATAATTTCATTTTGGTGTTTTTATGTGTGTATTTTTAAATTTCATATTTGTGGATTCGTTTTGTTCTGTGATCATTTTTTCAGTTTCTTTGTAACTTCTGAGTGCTTGAATTGACTAAAAGTCATGGGTTTTTCTTTCTGGGTTATCACGGTGGTAAATGGCTTGAAATCATTCGATAATCCCTTAAGGACCATGGAAATTAACAGACTGTTACTTATAACTTCACCAGACATTTTTAAAGAATTTGCAGTCGTTTCGGCTCTTATAATATAATCAGTAATAGTTTCGGCTTCCATTCGTTTTAGAGAGGTCAGTTCAGTGTATAAAGAAATAATTTTGGGTTTTCCTTTCGATAAATAATGCTCTCTCAATATGTTTAATGCTTTGCAGACATCGTCCAGGGCTTCTATCATTACCAGTGATAGATTTCAGTCATCTAAACACTGTATTAATTCTTCAAAGACAGTTGTGTTCTTTTCAATGAAGTCGGGGTCGTTTCTGTTTTCAGATTGTGTTTGAAGTACTTTGTGTAGCTTTTGGATTCGTAGGTATCCTAGAAATTTAACTTGCCACAATTCGAATTTTGATTCGGATCCATCGAAATAAAGACGCACACTGGGCACATAACCTCTAGAAGTATATAGGCCATGTTTAGTTTCAGAACAGTTTCAGATGGTTCGTTGTTCTAAACAAGTCTTGAGAGGTGACTGGTTTGCAGTAGACAGAACAGTTTCCGATGGTTCGTTGTTACACATAAGTCCTGAGAGGTGACTTGTTTGCAGTAGACAGTTCCACAGAGTAAAATATTCTTACCGTGTCGAGACGGAAAAACACATGTGAAATTGGTACAGAAAAGGTTTAATATTTATGCAGCAATTCTGGTTACTGATTGGTTGGTAGCAGAACGTGAATTAATTTGATTCGTCAGTTCCTAGCAGCATCGTTTATAAATAGAATCGTCTCACTTTGTGGGGTCATATCCCATTATACATCCAAAATATTGCAACATTTTATTTAACAGTGGGTGTCCAAAGAAAAGTTTTTCAAAATTTTCCATACTCGTCATTTTGAAATCTTTTTTACACAACAAAAAACGAGTGGTCAAATCAATGTCAGACACCCAAAACTATTAAAAATGGCATCTCTTCTAGTTAATTTCCAAATTTCATGTAAAAATTCTTAACATCAATACGGTACGAGTGTTTACAAATCAGGAGGGAGGTGGGGATCATTACAAAATTTTACCGAAAACGCCATTTTATGATATTCACATTTTTATCATTTTATTTGCTTAAAACTCTAAAAATATATAATGTACATTATTATTTAGTAATTCATTTGGAAGTATATTCATTTCCAAACAAAATGGTGGTATTTTGAAGACGTAAAGTGCTTTGGTTTTTGCAATATGACGATTTTAGCAGAACCCCCTAAAGTGTTTTGTCGTCCGTGTGTATTGCTACTAAAACTACTCTTTCTGAGTTTCTTGTCACCTCTTCCACCCTTTGAAAAGAAATGATGTTGATAATGAGTTCGACACGATACCAAACAGTTGTCCCTTATATTCCAAATGGCAATATGCCTTGTTTGAGGTTAGAAAAGAAAAAAAAAAGTATTTTAAGGTGCTTTTATTTAAATGTTTTATTGATGTCTTTGAAGTCTTGCAAACCTGATGTAATCAAGATTGGTGCCATATTTTGCTCGATGTGTAACCTCAATGTTGTAAAGATAACGCCTCAAAAATCAAAAAAATTTCAACAAAAGTAGAGTTGATAACTGCCATCAATCTGTCGACAGTTCAACAGTTTCTTCAAAAACTCGGATAAAATTAGTGTATAGATGCAAGAGCGTTAAAAAACGCTAAATAATATCTAGTGTTAGGGTCTAATAATTTTGAAATGAGTTACCATTTTCTTTCTAAATTCGTTGGAATCTGGTGCTTTCAAACAATGAATCATTTTTTTTTTTTTTTTAAGTAATATGGGGTACCTTCAATAAATTTCCAGACTTTTTTCGTATAAGCATTTTCATTGATAGTACACACATGAAACTCTAGACCCCTTTGTAGTAATATCTCTTTCAACTGTAATGCAAATGTTGTGCTATTCTGAAAACTTCTGGAAGGCCATATAGAAGATTTTGCAAAGGAGTTACCACTTATCAAGGCCCGGATAATCTATATATATAAAAGCAAAAATGTATGTATGTATGTATGTACGTACGCATTTCCTCGATGTCCACAAAAGGCTTCTTTCAGAGAAGCGCTCGCTTGCTCGCTTCACAACTTCTTAAAACTTTTTATATCATCTATAAGTTGTAATATCTCGCACTTAACCACGAAGCTCGCCTGTCTATTTAATTTTATTGACTTTCAAACGTTAATTATTCCACATTTCCCGCATCGGCACGCGTTACATTCGGTTTTCGGTATAAAAAAAAGCGAAACTCGACTCTAATCACAGGCCGAAAGCCAGTTGTCTCAAGAGAGCTAAGTAACGTTTGTTCAATGTCGCTTTCATTTCGCTCCTCCTAATAAACAGGGAGCGGGTTTTAAAAACAAACAAACCGATTTATTCACCTCATTCAAAACTGTCCCGCACAAAATGCTTACTGCTGAATACCTATCGCCATCACATCAATCAAAAACGCGCACCTGGGTTTTTTTTCACACTTTACTATTTTCCAACTGCGCGTCAAGGCTTCGTTGTTTTTTTTTTCACGGGCACCTGTTTTTTATCACATTTTCGGGGGTTTTTTTCACACACACCTACAAACACCCGGGCAACACTGGGTACCCCTCGCTAGTATTTTCTAATACTGAAATTATTATATTTTTACACAAGGTTCATGAGAGTATATGCTATGGTGAGGAGTGTCCAAATTCTGCCAGGTTTTTTTTTTTTTTTCTTTTTTATGTGAATTTAATTCCTACCTTTTTTTTTATACATAGGAGTTGTCACTTATCAAAGCCCGGAGACCACTCAAGGATAAGTGTTAATGAGTGTACAGTAGTCAATGGGAAAATATAGTAATCATTAGTAATGGAAATTTGGTAAATTGGGATTAATTAAGGGGAATGGCTCATCAAGAACTTCTTTACGTTGGACTTGAAGACAACCATATTATAGTCAGCTGAAAAGCTGGGAAGCGGAAAAAAGTACCACATGTGTGAAGTTCTAAGAAAGAAACTTTGTTCATGGCCAGTTTTTGAACATGGAACCTACGTTCTGGTTTAGGCACAGATAAAAAGTGGGGGGAATTATAGATAGTTGTTTCAACTAGACGAGCGTTTTTTCATGAAAGTTTGGCAAGGGGGGGAGGGCGGGGCCATACGTTGGAGCTCAGATGAGTAATTGCCCTGAAAATAATGACAGAGCAGAGACAGGCTCACAACGTCTCTTCTGTGGGAAATAGGTTGCTTTGAAGAGGAAAGAGCATCCCCTACTAGGCTACAAAGTTCAAAATAAACTTTGTAGCTTAGAGGGGGATGCCTTTTTCTCTTCCCTGCAACCTCTTTCCCACAGAAGAGACGTAGCGAGCCTGTCCCTGCTTTATCGTTATTTTCATGGCAGGTGCTCATCTGAACTTCAATCTATGGTCCCTCCCTCGCCAGACTTTCACATAAAACACTCGTCTAACCAGAACCACTATCAACAATTTCCCCCACTCTTTATCTGTGCCTAAACCTAAACATAGATTCCATGAACAAAGCTTCTTTCTTAAAACTGCTCGCCTGTGGAACTCTATTCCGTTTGCCTGCTTTCCAGCTGACTACAATCTGATTGTCTTCAAGTCCAACGTAAGCAAGTTTTTATTGAACCGTCCCCCTAAGTAATCCAAGTTACAAAATTCCCACTAATGTTTACTATGCTAAAATCACAATGACTAATGTATACCCATTAACCCTTATCCTTGAGTGGCCTCTGGGCCTTGAGTGATGACACCCATGTAAAAAAAGAAAAAAAATGTGTATTTTGAACTCTGTTAAAGTATTTACGGCCTTTGAAGTTAGGTAGTGTTAACAGCATAAATATCTATGTATGATCTAAGGATATGATTTGGTAGGTCGTTGATGTAGATTATGAAGAGAGTTGGGCCTAGGATGGACCCTTGAAGGACTCCAGCAATTAATACTGTGAGCTTCTGATTTCTGCCCATTAACCACTACTCTTATGAACCTATCAGATTGAAAGTATTTAATAATTAAGAAGACATTTCCAGCTTTACGTAGCAAGAGATCTTGTGGAGTAAACCTTTATGCCATATCCTATCAAAAGCCTTTGAAATGTCAAGAGCAATTACCCTAGAAAGGAAGCCTTCATCGAGAGATTGACTAATCATATGAGATATAACTGTTAGCACATCTACTGTAGATCTTGGAGAACGGAAACCATATTGCATGCCACTAAGGAGGTTATTTTTTGCTGAGGTGGTTGACGACTTCTCTATTTAACATAGATTCCAGCAACTTACTCATGACGCACAGGAGACTTATTGGCCTGTACTGAGAGGGAGATAAGCGATCACCTGAATTCTTAAATAAGGGGCATACTAATGAGATTTTTCCAGGATGTTGGGAAGCAATTCTTAAGAATGCTTAAAAAGTTTTGTAAGTATGGGAGCTAGTTCTGGTTGAAGCTTTTTCAGCACTATAATTGGAATGCTGTCAGGGCCAGTTGCTTTACTGGAATCAAGGTTTTTGATTAGCTTGGCAACATCATGCACAGATATTTGTATGCTGCATAGCATGTTTTCTGATGCAGGAGGAAATATGGGGGTTGGCGGCCTTGGTCACATAGGGTAGAATTAGCTGCAAATTTCTTAGCAAAGAGTTTGGCTTTGTGCAAGGCTGACGAGATTACTTCAGAGCCATTGATAATGGTTAGGATAGAGCACACACTTCTGTTCAGGACCCTGTTTGTTATTCGCCAAAACTGGTGGGAACTAAGCCGCTGCTCAGCTACTTTGGACTTAACAGACTTTAACAGAGCATACTAATTTCTCATTCTTAGTGGCTGCTGGCAGTCCTGAAAGCAACTTTAGTCTCAGTACATCTATTACGTTGGAAGCAATGGAAAAATTGATTTCTGTGCGAAATGGCAGCAGCACATTCTGGAAAGAACCGTGGCTGGCTGTTAGGTTTTTGCTGGAATTTTTTGTTAGAGTATGGAGCGGCCTATACCTACAGTTAACCATTCCATCAGGTCTGATACCATAGACGACATATTCTTTTCAAACATGGAATGCAGAGATAGATCTGATATAAATGTACAGAAGCTATCTCATAGAGTATCGATATACTGTACGATGGAGAGATACGTCTGAGGACTTATTACATTTAATTTTTATCTTAACTGATACAACTGAGTGATCAGAAGATCCCAGTGAAAACAGAATGGAAGATGAACATAGTTCAGGGCAAGTTGTGAGAAAAAGGTCTGGGAGACTTACATACTGACCATCAGTGTCAGGCACATAGGTAGGTTCGTGAACAATCTAAGTTAGGCCATAAGCTATAGAGAAATTGTGACAGAACCTCCCCTCATCATCTGCTTTGTTTGAGTATGTTAACCATTCTACATTGTGAAGATTGAAGTTTCCACAGACGTGAATGTTAGCTGAAGGATAATCTGACAGGATGTGGTTTTAATGTAGGCACACATTCCATGCTGGATTTAATCTAGGTTTAATCATGTATTTTTTTCTGAGACTTTTCATGGTGGAGTTTTGGAATCTTTGAAACAGGTTGACAGACTTGGTTAGAGCAGAGAGAGAAAGTAAAGGAGAAAAAGAAATGAAGAAATATAAGTACAATTGACATGTTAAAGGGAAAGTATGGCGATAGGATCCCCTTTCACTAATTGAAATAAGGAAAGGACCTTTTTGAATGAAAATTGTCTACCCCTATTGCTAACATATTTAACACTAGGTGGCGCTTTAATAGTATGACTGATCGAGAAGTCTACTAAAAAATGTCTAAAAAAATTCTGCATAAGTACCCAGTTTGTTATAACACAGTCTTATTTATGCATAATTAATTAATCTTAGTATGTCTAACTGATATATATGATCAATATATTAGAAAACTTGTTTTGCTATTGTAGTTTGCCATTTTTATTGTGATAAATGGACTATTTTTTAAATAAAGATAATTAATATTTTACTTATAATTATTGTGTTGTTATTGTCCAATTATTTCATTCATTTTTGTTAAGATCTGTTTAAAATCTAGCATTTTTTCCTAGCCTTGGGATGATTAATCAGAATGGGGTATCTGAAAAATCAGAACTTTTTGTGTATTGTTCCTGTTTCTTCCAATGTCACAAACGATTCTTTTTCTTATTTTATTTGTTTCTTTTTGTTTAAAACTTCATCTTCTATTACTGCTACTGATAGTAAAATGATAAATATGTTTTGATTTTAAACAACCAGTAAAACTAAAATCTAAAGATCCTTCCCCTGCTCACAAGTGTATTTTTACGTGCGAGAAAATATATGCACATGTTATGTGGGTTTTTACAGGAATCAAAAAAAACAAAAAAAAAAAAAAAAACAATTCCATTGCTCAATATTAAAAGATTTTAAAGGAATTGATAATTGTTTAGGAACCAGAGGATGGGAGTAATTGGAATCGTCCCATCACTAACATCTACCTTTGTATCTCTTTTATAAACTAATTTTTCTTCTATTTAACAGGTTGGACTCATCATTCCAGCCCTCACGGCAGCAGAATCTCAGATTTTTTCATCTCATAGTTGGCGACTACAAGAAGAATTTATGCTCAGCCTAGCAAGTCTTCCAAAGTGTTTTAACTCTGAGAGAATATATACCAAAATGATGCCGGTGATATATGATAGACTTAAAAAAGCAGTAAGTTTTTTTGTTTTTTTTACACAGGCATCACCACATTATCAAGGCCAAGAGGCCACTCGAGGATAAGGGTTAAAGAGTGTACAGTAGAAATTGGACAATATAGTAATCATTCGTAATGAAAATTCGGTAAGTTTGTTAACTTATATGGAACGGCTCATCAAGAACTTATTTACGTTAGACTTGAAGACAACCATATTGTAGTCAGCCGGAAAGCAGGAAAACGGAAGACAATTCCACAGGCGTGCAGTTCTAAGAAAAAAGCTTTGTTCATGGAATCTACGTTTAGGTTTAGGCACAGATAACGAGTGGGGGAATTATTGATAGTGTTTTCAGCTAGACGAGTGTTTCTTGTGAAAGTTTGGTGAGGGGGGACCATAGACTGAAGCTCAGTCAAACACTTTCCATGAAAATAACGATACATCAGAGACAAACTTGTAACATCTCTTCTGTGAGATAGAGGTTGCAGGGGAGAGAAAAGGACATCTATGAGGCTACGAAGTCTATTTTGAACTCTATCAAGGCAGGACAAGTCCTGTGGTTTTTAGTATAATTGTTTGAGAACGGATAATGTTTTTATTGCAAGCCCAGAATTCAATTAAAAAGTGAAAATACTGAAAAATCTTTATGATGTACACACCCGTACCTATAAATGTCATATAAATACAGGGTGGAACAATAAAATCGTCACTCTAGAAAAGACAACATGATTCCATTTCTGTTTGATGAAAACTGGTTTTCTTTTTTTGTTGCAAACCATTTACTAGTTGGCCAGTTGTGTACAAATCCCAAGAACGATAGGAGCCTTCTATCATTTTTTAAAGTGATACAATGTTCAACAAGCGAGATCAAAGCTGCATTGCTGTACAACTCTTCCTTTCTATCCATTCAAGCTATGACAACAGGACCATTGCCAGCATCCTCAAAATGCAAATCCGGATGGTTCAATGCTTGAGGGCACAGCTCAACAAAGTTTCCGGCCATGGTTACGGCCATTGGTATGGTTTCAAGTGAGAGTCACATCATGCCACCTCACATCTTCAAAGTCGGCTTTAAAGTCAACACCAAAGTGTACTTGGATGTGCTGAAGTGTGTGATGATCCCCTGGTGCGATCAGGTGGTTGGTGGAAGACCTTGATTGTAGCAGTAGGACATGGCGCAGGCTCACAAGTCCAAAAAGACCCAGGTTTGGCTTCAGAAGGAGTGCTATGACTTTGTATTCTTCTCTCACTGGCCCCCTTCCTCCCCTGACCTTAACCTACTGGACTACTTCGTTTGGTCATCACCAACATGACCTCCCACAACACCAAAGCCAGCCTGATTGCTGCCATATGCCAACTATTCGCCGAGCTTCTGCCAATGTGTGTGGAAAAGGCATGCTCCCAGTTCCAGACCTGTATCAAGATGGTGATTGAGACTGAATGCAGCTACATTGAATAGATGTCAGCTCTACTACATAATAATAATTTTGTGCTAACCAACATTTTACTGCCCAACTCCCTACATAGTACCCCAGTAGCTTATGTCCCTGATAGTAGCCCCCTACACCAAAGTGGCAATGTGCCTTGTTTGGGGTAAAAATGTAATAAAAAATTTTTTTAAAAATCAAGTTACCTGAATTGATTTTTTTTTTTCAATAAAAGTTTTAAAATAAAACTGTAGTGTTGTTTTCATCAGGGCGACAAATTTATTATTCCACCCTGATTTTTTCTGTTAAAAAATGTGCATCTTATCCAGAATACAACCTAATTAAATAAAAGTAAAAATACAGAAAACTCTTTGACATACATACCTGCTACAGAACAAAAATATCATATTAGAAAATCACATAGATCAAGTATTTTTTTTTTTCAATAATAAAATCAAATTTTATTATCGAGCTAGAACTGTATGTTTTGATCAGCCATATTTAATGCAGGGAGAGAACTCAATCTGAACCACCAAGATTTTAAAATCAGCCTTGTAATGGCTACAATATACTATTAATCGCTAAAAATTATTAAAAAAAATCATTTTCTATATTTAAAAAAATAAAAACAGCTACTTGATCAATTTACATGATTTTTGGAATATATTTTCATTCTGTGACAGGTATGTACATCATAAAGATTTTTTCTGTATTTTTATTTTTTTATAATTAGGTTGTATTCTGAATAAGAAGCACATTTTTTTAACGGAACAAAAATGGCATTTATTTGTAAGACATTCTTAGGTATAAATCAATTTTGAATATTATTCCAATGTTATCCAATGTTTTGAAAAATCCAAAACTTAAACTACATAAGTTAAGCCAACATATTTCTCCTAGTACAAGTTGAAGATTCATTCTCCGTGATCAGGTGTGTGTGTGGGGGGGGGGGGGTCTCTACAGATTAGCAGACACAAACTGGATCCAGGGCCACAAAAATCATGGTGTGTATCACTCATTAGATTATTTTCCATTTGTATCTACTTTAAACAAAAGCAATCTACTAAGCAATATGGATTCCATCCTGCAAGATGAACTACTGACATGCTGAGTGTAATGGAGATCAGTGAATCTCTTGGTCGGAGGGCTTTTAGAGCACTGATACTTGACCAGGGAGGAATCCCCCCCCCCCTTTACTGAGGGGGAATTTAAAGGTTTCAGCACAGGAAATTGGCACCACAGATTAGCAGATACTAGCACCATCCACCCACCCCATCCAATTGAAAATGGTGGGAGGATGTCATTCTGATACATGATGAAAAGGGTTACAGGCTAAAAATGTTGAGAACCACTGGATTAGGTGGATAAATAAAATAAATTGAATGCAAATAATTTAATGCGTTATTTCCATTATTAATATTTTTCTTTAAGTTTTCTGGCAATAGATAGATATTCTCTCCAAAAAGTTTATTTGTTTTCATAATTCGTTAGACAAAAAAAAGTATTAATATACTAGCAGGCCATTCAGTGTTGCCCAGCTGTAAAATATGCTTAAATATGATCTTTTAACTTATTCAGATTTTGTATATTATTATATAACCAATTAAAATCAAAGCCAAAACTACAAATAATAAGAATTATCAATCTTTATTTGAAAAATTCAGAAACCGTTTTTCTTTTGTTAAAATCTGTTTTTTTTTTTTCTTTTTTGTTTTTAAGAGAGCAGTGCCTGTACGGTTAGCAGTTGCAAGGACATTCCTGACATTAATACGGACGTTAAAGAAATCAGAACATAGAGAAGAACTTTTAAACCAGTTAAATCAAGGTAAACAGTTTTACTATTGTATTTTAGTGTAAACATGCACTAGGCGATTGCATGTTTGTAATGCATATGACCAAGAGCCTTGCTGTGTGTGAGAAAAATATTTAACTAAGAAAAAAGAAACAAGCCAGAAATGATTTGCTCATCTGAATAAAAATCTTCCTCTAAACAAGAGAAAGATAAAGCCTCCAAAAAATAATGATTCTACAGATGTTGAGTTTTTCTAAAAGTAATAGCCAGTAATAGCCTCCGAGACAGTAGTTCTTTATGTTCATAGGTTGGCAGATGATTATCTCGAGTCTTTTTTGATGTAGATGCCCAGAAAAGCAACTCTCACCCACCCTTGCTATCTGCTGGAATATAGCTATTCTGGAAATTTTTTTTTTTTTTTTTGTGGTGTAGTTCCAGAATAGCTATATATATTCCAGCAGATAGCAAAGGTAGGTCAGGGTTGTTTTTCTGGATTTCTCACTGGCATTGTGTGCCTCACCAAAGCAAGTTAGGGATTGTCTTGGTTTGCAAGTTCAGTAGAAAAAATATCAATTATATAATGTGTTTATCACAAAAATCTAGATAAAATCTTGAAATAAAGATGAAACATGGATGAATATATCACACTCTCAACTCAAAACTGTCTCTAACTGTTGCAAACTCAAGACTGTCCATAAATTATTCCTAACTGTCATAAACCATAGTAAAACTCAATGCCACTACTCTCAGTGCCCACAAGCCAATTCTAAAATATATAAATCAATGTCTGTTTGTCCGTCATGCTCGATTAACAGTCTTATTTTTGTGTACAACTCCCTCTCCATTGTTCTGCTGATAAACTTCTTTTTTTTTCTTGTTTTTATGTCTAACACTTGGTGTAAGGGAACGTTGCTAACTAATTCAATTTTTATTTTTTTGCTGACGTTACATTTTTTAGTCAGTATTATATTTTTCATTTTCTTTTTTTTTTTTCATTTTGTAAGGTATTAGTTTCTCCTTTTTTTTTATGGATATTTCTCCAGACAAGGCATGAAGCCACTTAATGTAAGGAGCTAGCAAGAACGAAAGCTGATTATTACAAAGACAGGAAATGCCTATTCACCTTAGTCATGAAAAAACCAAGTCTGCAGATTGAAGGGTGAGTGGGAAGAGAGTTCCACAACCATGCAGTTCTTGTAAAGAAGCTACTGGAATAGGAAGCTGTATTATAATGAAATATCAAAATAGCAAATTGATGGAGATCACTAGACCAACAAGTCAAATGAGCTGGAACAAATGAGGCAAGGAATAGATCAAACAATTCTGAAGAGCGCATGCCACAGACTAGCAACATGAAAGAAAGGCTGTAGAGAGAAAGTTTTCATTTTCATCATTTTTCATTCTTATTAGTAGTCATAAATTGTAACCGGAACACTAAATTGTATAAACGTTTTGTGCAAAAGTTTCTGCTTTTACATATCGTTTTCTCCGCATCGGATAACTTCTGGTCACCATGCACAACAACCTAACGCAATCTAAGTACATGAACGCAAAACAAAATAGCTTAGACTTATT
This sequence comes from Euprymna scolopes, assembly GCF_053919585.1. Taxonomy (NCBI): domain Eukaryota; kingdom Metazoa; phylum Mollusca; class Cephalopoda; order Sepiida; family Sepiolidae; genus Euprymna; species Euprymna scolopes. The sequence continues at coordinate 54,039,389 of NC_136524.1, forward strand.
TAATAACATTTAGAAATACTGTATATATAATAATCTGCAAACATCCATAAACAACATGAAATATTACATAACAGATCCTTCATCTGAGCATGCTAACACAAGTAAGAACATAATATATGTAAAATATGTACAATAATAATAATTACATATATATACTAGCTATACCCTGCCACGCATTGCTGTGGCTTAATTTGGTGTAATGGAAAATTCTAATAAAAAGAGAAAATGCATGTTTCTTATATTCTTAGTACAGCAATCCACTCCAAAAATCAAAAAAAAAAAAGGCGAAAATGAAAAAAAAAATGGTACTCTTGCAGAATTGGATCCGGATCCTCGGGAGTTACCATCAATCATGGCTTAGGCTCGACCAACATTCAGTGGATTAAGCCGAAAGTTGCTAAACCATTGAAACGCTAAATAGTTTTCTTTTTTATTGTATTCAAAAATGTGAGTTTTTAATTAATATTTGGGTAAGGGGGGGGGTTACTATACACAGATTAAAAAAAGTTGTCCAAAAATGGATAAATGAAAGCAAAGGTAAGGTAAATTACGTTTCTATCTAACTGGATAGTTTTTTAGTGTTTTTATTTAATGTAAAATGTTTAATTGGCTCAAAAAACTCTGTGTTTATCTATGTATTTGAAAAAGATGAATGGTCGCGGACTCTGTTGAATACGTTAAGTTTGGGAAAATCAGTTAGAAACTATACAAAACAGTATCGGGCACCTACTGATTATATGTTATTGTGACATAGGCTGACATATTCGGTGGATTTCTGATAGTATTTTGTATAGTTTTTTAGTGTTAAATCAGTTTCTCAAACTTAACATGATCAACAGTGTCCGTCACCGTTTGCATTTTTCAAATAAACTGATAAACACTGTTTACCGAGCCGACTAAACATTATAGTAAATAAAACGGGTTTGTATTACTAAACACAGAAACGAAAAAGTTGTTGAAAAATAAATATAACAAATAAATGTTATCAAAGGCAAGATAAGTTACTTTTCTACCTAACTGGATAAGATTTTAGTGTTTTTATTTAGTGTAAAATGTTTAATCGGTTCGAAAACATGTAGTGTTTATCTGTATATTTGAAAAATACAAATGGCGGCAGACTGTGTTGAACATGTTAAGTTTGGGAAAATGAGTTAAAACTAAAAAACTATACAAAATACTGTCAGGAACTCGCTCAATATATGTTACCGTGACATAGGCAGACATGTATTCGGTGGTTTTTAACAGTATTTTGTATAGTTTTTTAGTTTTAACTCATTTTCTCAAACCTAATGTGTTTAACACAGTCTGCCGCCATTTGTAATGTTCAAATATAGCAGTAAACACTGTGTTTTTCGAGCCGAATAAACATTTTACATTAAAAAAACAAAAAAAATTATCCATTTTGGTAATAAAGTAACATATCTTGCCTTTGATAATATTTGTTATAGATTTATTTTTTGACAACTTTTTCGAATCTATATGTACAGTAGTACAAACCCAATAAAAACACTAAAAATTATCCAATTAGGTAGAAAAGTAACTTATCTTGCCTTTGATAATATTTACTTGTTATATATTTGTTTTTGTTGACAACTTTTTCAAATCTTTGTGCAAGTACAAACCCAAAGGTGTATTTTTCTGTCTAATTTTATTTTTAGTACCGCGCTTAAATTTAAATTTCACGATATCTTTTGGGGGGAGGGTATTTTTTTTTACATTAGGTCCACCTCCACAATTTTCGCCTATGCTGAATAAGAAAATCTCATTTAAAATTTGCAGAGGCAATTAGTTTTTGAGATATAAAGACCTGTACTATGCACTATAATTCACTGACGGCCATAAATAAGCACTCCCAACCTCCTCATATTAAGAACGGCTTTCGGAATAAACAACACCCCATGCCTAACCACGTGTTTTAACCTTTTACCTGTCTTTTGTCTTTTAAAAACGGCTTTTGGAATAAATACCACAATTCTCCCCATGTTAAGAACGGCTTTCAGAATAAACACCCCCAAACTACCCATGTTAAAAAATTGTGGAGGTGGACCTAATGTGAAAATTTACCTTTTGTTTTTTTAATAAATTGTTAGTTGAAAGCACAGAATAGTGACAAAACATCATCCCCTCCCCTTGGTAAGAATAGCAAAAAAAAATAATGGTTTTCTTGGTTAGAAACTTTTCTGTATTTCACCTAACAATTTCTGGTGCTAATGAACTTACTGATCCGCGCTATTTTTTAAATCGTATTTCCAAGTTTAATATAAGTTTTATGATATGTTTTTTTATTCAATTGTAAGGTTAAAGTACAGAATAGGTACAAAACACCCTTCCCTCCCCATGTTAAGAATGGCTTTTTAAATAATAAGATTATTATTTCAGTACGGATCACTCTCTACATGAGTACTTAATATTTTTTTCAGCCATTCTTACCATAGAGAGGGGATGGTGTTTTGTAACTATTCTGTGCTTTTAACTAACAATTTATTATTAAAAAAAGATATTGTGAAATTATAAAAAAATAAAAAGATATTGTGAAAGTTGAATTTAACTTGAAAAAAAACAAAAACAATGTGAATGGCGCGTTTAACATTGTAGCCAGAGCTTAATTGGCAATAAGGTCACGTTAATCGATTAATGGGTGCTAATGCACTTATTGATCCGCGCTATCTTTTTAAATCGTATTTCCAAGTTTAATTAAAGTTTTATGTTTTTTTGGTATTTTTTTTTATAGATTAGGTCCACCTCCACAATTTTCTTTTAAATGACGACTTTTAAAGGTTTCCAACTATGCTGAACACATAAATCGCATTGAAATTTTGCAGATATAAGTAGTTATAAGATATAAATAGTTGTTTTATGCATTATATTCTTTGGCGGCCATCTTTGTTAAGTGCGTAGATTTGTTTATGACGCGGGCAAGCGTGTAAAAAAGATGGCCGCCAGAGATTACAATGCATTATACAACTTTTTATATCTCGATAACTACTTATTTCTGCAAAATTTCAATGCGATTTCCGTATTCAGCATAGTCGAAAACGTACAAAAGTTGTCATTTAAAAGAAAATTGTGGAGGTGGACCTAATCTAAAAAAATACCGAAAAAAACATAGAACTAATCTAAAAATTTACCGTTTTTTTTATTCAATTGTAAGGTTAGAGTACAGAATAGGTACTTAACACCCTCTTCTCCCCATGTTAAGAATGGCTTTTTAAATAATAATGTTATTATTTCAGCATGGATCAATAAGTGCATGAGTACCCAATTTCTTTAATAATGAAAAAGCATTCATATTTTCTTATATAAAAACAACTTCTATAAAAAAAAAGAAAGAAAAAACGTGTACTTTCAATTTTTGTTAAAAAAGGTTTTCTTAAAAAAAACAAAATAATACGGTAAAAAAAGCAAACAACAAAACATTAATCGGTATTCATGCAGAGAGTGATCCGTGCTGAAATAATGTTATTATTTAAAAAGCCATTCTTAACATGGGGAGGGGAGGGGTTTTTGTACCTATTCTGTACTTTAACCTTACAATTGAATAAAAAATATATTATAAAACTTTAATTAAATGTGGAAATATGATTTTAAAAATAATGTGGATTACTCTCTGCATTAGCACGGAAAGTACAGAATAGTTAGAAAACATCCTACCTCCCCATGTTAAGAATGGCTTTCTAAATAATGTTAATGATTCAGTACTGTTCCTTGTCTGCTTAAGTTTATTAAATTGTTAGGTGAAAGTCCAGAATAGTTACAAAACATCCCTATTCCCATGTTAAGAATGGCTTTCTAAATAATGTCATTATTTCAGCAGGGTAGCTTCTCTGCATAAGTGCCATGTTTTATTTTTAAATTGTTAGGTGAAAGGACAGAATAGTTACAAAATACCGTCTGCATGTTAAGAATATCTTTCTAAATAACATTATTTCAGCACGGTATTTTCTATGCATGCATACTATTTTTGTTTATTGTTAGGTGAAAGTATAGAATAGAAACTCCCCCCCATGTTAAGAATAGCTTTCTAAATAACGGTATTATTTCAGCACGGTACCTTCTCTGCATAAGTACTATCTTTTGTTTATTAAATTGTTAGGTGAAAGTATAAAATAGTTACAGAACACTCTCCCTTTCCCATGTTAAGAATGGCTTTCTTAATAGCATTATTTCAGCATGGTACCTTCTCTGCATAAGTACCATGTTTTGTTTATTAAATTGTTAGGTGAAAGTATAGAATAGTTACAAAACGCCCTCCCCATGTTAAGAATGGCTTTCTAAATAATGTTATTATTTTAGCACGGTACTTTCTCTGCATAAGTACCATGTTTTGTTTATTAAATTGTTAGGTGAAAGTACGGTACTCATGCAGAGAGTGATCCGTGCTGAAATAATAACGTTATTATTTTAAAAGCCATTCTTAACATGGGGAGGGTGTTTTGTATCTAATCTGTATTTTAATCTTACCATTGAATAAAAAAACATATAATAAAACTTTAATTAAACGTGGAAATACGATTGAAAAAATAGCGCGGACCACTCTCTGCATTAGCACCAAATATTATTTAAGCACGTCATCAATCCGAAAAATTTCTTTAAAAAAAAAAACTGTACTTTTAACAATTTATAGTGTTATCTATATATATAAAAGCAAAAATGTATGTGTGTATGTATGTACGCTTTTCCTCGATGTCCACAAAAGGCTTCTTTCAGAGAAGCGCTTGCTCGGTTCACAACTTCTTAAAACTTTTTATATCATCTATAAATTGTAATATCTCAGAGTTACCCATGGAGCTCGCCTATCTATTTAATTTTATTGACTTTCAAACGTTAATTATTCGACATTTCCCGCATCGGCACGCGTTACATTCGGTTTTCGGTATAAAAAAAAGCGAAACTTGATCCTAATAACAGGCCCAGAGCCAGTGAACGTTTGTCGACTTTGTCATATCAGACGGGGGAGCAGGTTTTTGAAAACAAACAAACCAATTTATTGACCTCATTAAAAACTGTCCCGCACAAAATTCTGACTGCTGAATACCTATCGCCATCACATCAATCAAAAACGAGCACCTGTTTTTTTTTCACACTTTACTATTTTCCAACTGCGCGTCGTAAAAGCTTCCTTTTTTTTTCACGGGCACTTGTTTTTTTTTTTTTTTCACACACACCTACAAACACCCGGGCAATGCCGGGTTCCCCTCGCTAGTTAATAATAAAAAAAGTTCATATTTTCTTATATCGAAAAATAAAAAAACAAAAACAAAAAAAAACGACTTCGACTCAAAAAGCAAGCGACAAACTTTTTTTTTTGCCTGATATAATAAAGAAAAAATGTTTAAATTAAAAAATTCAGAAGATAAACAAATGAATTATGTTTTTTTTTTTTTTTTTACTTATCGAGTAAACAGAAAATTAAATCTTCTAATTCTTTTTGTCAAATTGTGGTCTGTGAGATGAATCGAACCGGAAGTTCAGTTCTATCAACATAACAGGTTCACACTAACGGCTTACGAAAAATATATTTATTTTATTTAATATTTTAATAATTGGCGATGTAAATTTATTTTAATAACATAGGAACATCCCTCGACTCTAAAGATGGGTTGTCTGAAAATTTCAAATAAATTGGTAATGTAGAAATATGGTTGTATAAACTTTGAACGAACCAAGAATTACATTTATATATATATAGATATATATATTTAAATTCTTTTTGGAGTACAAAGTTTAATTATGGCTAAATATAAACTAATTAATGATTCAAAACTGAAAAAGACTAGCTAATTGGGTCCCGTTCCTCGCTCAACAGAGCTAAATCGAGGAAAATTGAGATTTAAAAAAAAAAAAAACAACAACAAAAATTTGTCATGAATATGTCGAGGGAGAAAAAAAAATTTAATAGGGATTTTCGTTTAAAACAACACGTACCATCAAAGATTAGTTAAGCAAATTTTTCACCTTCGGATCTTCCGAGTAATACATAGGGTCTGCGAGCACCTCTTAAATAAAATTAAATAAAATGTGTGTGCCATGAATTTAAGTGCTGACCTGTTTATGATCCTGTGCAGGTCGCACTCCCCCTTTCATCTAAAAATTCTAGAAACCATTTTATTTTGCAAAAAGAAAATCTCTTAGAACTTGATTTGATATCGATGTGATTTTTTCCCCCTTTTTTTTTTTCGTTAATTTTTTTTTCTTTTAATATTTTTTTTTCTCTCCCCTGCCATATTCATGACAATTTTTTTTTAGCGCAATTTTCCTCGATTTAACTCTGTTGAGCGATGAACAAAACCCGATTAGTAAGCCGTTTTTCATTTATTATTTTTGTTTTTAAGCATCATGTTAATTGGTCTATATTTAGCCATAATATATATATAACACACACAGTGTAACCTGGATATAAGATACTTCTTCCCTGAAGAGGCCCTACAACTCTCTCATATCCGGGTTACATTGTACATTAACACAAGCTCTAATTTGGAACCAGAGAAAATCTCTTATATCCGGGTCTTCTCCCATTCGGGTATCTTATATCCGGGTTACAGTGTGTGTGTGTATACGAGCAAACAGTTAATAAAACTTGTTAAAAACACTTTGAAGTGAGTTAAAAACCTATTTAATCTGAAAAGGAGACACTATATAAATGGATAGTCCTTAATCCGCGGAGTTTCGAAGAAATACTTTCCTTCTCATCAGAGGGTAGGAATTAGCAAAATGCGGGATCGGATTTTGCATGCAAAAGTATTTGATGAAACAAGTAAGCCAAAGATCTTACTTGAAAACAAAAAAAGTGAAGCAGAGAGAATATGGTGAAGAAAAAGGTGATTACACATGAATTTTACTTGTGCGAATGGAAATTCAATTAACTTTCTTGAAGTTATATATTTGGATTTTACCGTCACTGGATTATTTATCTTCCACCAGACTATCCATTCATGTGTAATCACCTTTTTCTTCACCATATTCCCTCTGCTTCACTTTTTTTGTTTTCAAGTAAGATCTTTGACTTACTTGTTGTTTCATCAAATACTTTTGCATGCAAAATCCGATCCCGCATTTTGCTAATTCCTACCCTCTGATGAGAAGGAAAGTATTTCTTCAAAACTTTGCGGATTAAGGACTATCCACTTATCTAGTGTCTCCTTTTCAGATTAAATATGTTTTTAACTCATTTCAAAGTGTTTTTAACATGTTTTATTAACTGTTTGCTCGTATTATAAGCTCTATCTCCTATTTGGTTTTATCAAGCTTTTACATCCGGTTGAGATAACTTTATAAATATTAATTCTTTAATATTTATAATATACTTTAATTTTTCCATCTTGGATCATTTTGGTAAATTTAATTGTAATTTTTATTTTATTTTTATATATATATATATATATATAATATATATATATATATATATATATATAAAGTGAATCTGTACAGCTTATCCTACCATTATATCTTAATTTTCTTCAGTTTATGTTAATCCTTTACACATTTGCATTATTTTGCCTTCTATAAATTTATATTTCCTTTATATCCATAAACAACTTTTGGTATTGTTAATTTGCATATCTATTTTGTATATAGTTTCTAATACATTTATATTCGGTAATATATATTAGTCATTTGCATTGTCATATTTTTGATAGTAAAAAAATTTCATATTTATATGGACCTTTGTGATGATAAGATGCCGCAAACTAAGTATTATGGTATCCATTTGGTGCATGATTGGGGATGAATAGGGATTAGTATTTAATGCAAAAATGAGCACAAAATGTAACCATATCTAACAATCAATTTTGTATAAAGTACTCATTCCAAGTCAACGGTCTATAACTTTTGCTAACAAGCCTAGTATAAGATATTATTGTTAATATATTTTTCTGTTATTTTTAATGTTTTTCAGATTTTCGTAAAGGAAATTGTTATTATAGAACTCTCTACCTTGATATCTGTTCCATCACTTTGGATATCTATTCAAAGTCCTTTTTCAAGGAACATTTCTTTGAGAATTGCCTAAGTCTATATTGCGATCCTGTGCCCAATATCCGACTTAAGCTTTGCCGGTTTATTCCACGAATGAAACAAACTCTCAAATCCCCGGAAGATGATGTCCTATTGTACGATCTCACTAATGTAATCAGCAAAATACGCACAACTGATCTCGATCCGGATGTTTTGACCTGCGCAAAACAGGCAAGTAACATTTTTTTTTTTTGTCTTGTAGATTATCACGTAACATGTTAGATTATCACGTAACATGTTAGATTATCACGTAACATGTTAAATTATCACGTAACATGTTAGATTATTACGTAACATATTAAATTATCACATAACATGTTAGATTATCACGTAACATGTTAGATTATCACGTAACATGTTAGATTATCACGTAACATGTTAAATTATCACGTAACATCGACAAAATGTTGCATCCCTCTGCCTTTTCTACAAGTACTTTAAAAGTGAATGCTCTGATGAACTGCAAGCACTTGTGCCCCCTCGACGTAAATACCCCCCCCCCCGACAAACCCGACAAGCAGCTAAATCCCACCCCTTCATAGTAGAGATCCCTAGATGTAAGAGAGCCTTCTACTCCAGTAGTTTCTTCCCCAGGACAGCTAGACTTTGGAATTCCCTGCCGGGTCCCTGCTTCCCCAACTGTACTGACATGCAGAAGTTCAAGTGCAACGTGAACCGACATCTTGCTGTCCAACTCCCTACACAGTACCCCTGAGGTCCGTGTCCCTGATAGTAGCCCCCTACAACAAAGTGACAATATGCCTTGTTTGGGGTGAAAATGTAATAATAATAAAAAAACATGTTAAATTCACACAGGCTGGAAAAGGCCTTGAATTTTGAGCTTTGTCTTGAAGTCTTATTTGTATTATTTCCTTGGAAATATGCGAAATGTCTTGAAAGGCCTTGAAAGATTGTATTCTTTATATCCAGTAAAAATTTGCATCAGAATGTTAAAAATAAAATTGAAATACTAATAAAATTAGCAACAAGATCTCACCCCTTCCCTGTTGATGTCCCTAAATGACAGAAAGTTTTCTATTCTAATAGTTTCTTCCCTCGAACAGCTAGACTTTAGAATTCCCTTCCTGCTGCCTGCTTCCCTGGCTGTACTGATATGCAAAAGTTTAAATGTAACATAAAAAAAATATCTTGTTAATCTTTCCTAGATATGGCGCCAAATAGTAGCCCCCGTACGTCCAAGTGGCGATATGCCTTGTAAGCCGTGAACAGAAGTCAAAAAACAATTTTTTAAACAAAAAGAATATTTTTTAAATATCAATTAAAATATTCAAATATTGGTGCTTATTAAGATCGATTCTTGTAAATATTTTGTTTTAAGTAAAAACAATATTACACACTTAATTGTCACGCTGAAAATAGTAATATATCCAAAAATTATGAAAATTCATCTGGTAGAAAGTTATTTATAGTTAAAATTGATTTTTATGGAAACTTGAGTAAAATTGCATTTTTCTTAGATGTTATAAAGTAGACAGAAAGAGTGTACACAAAGGGGACATAATCCAGAACAAATATTTTAGACTATGTTTTCATGGCTGCGATATTTGTTGTCTATAGTGATAAACTTATTTTTTCTACTAAAAAAATAATAGCAGGTGTTTTACTCAAATGAATTTTTCATAATTTTTGGATATATTACTATTTTAGACATAACAATTAAGTACGTAATATTATTTAAAATATTTTAAAAAGTCGATTTGTTGGCTATAGCTTAACAAGCACCAAAATATTTTTTGAATATTAAAAATTAAAATTAAAATCGAAATAAATACATTCCTATGAAATGCATCATTATTTCTGTTATTGTTGACACAACAGTTATGTCCCTTTATCACAAAACTACCTGATGTTATCCGTATACTTTGCAGAAATAGCTGAAGTGAAATTCAAAATCGAAATATATGCTATCAAATTTTTTTTTAAATATTAATTAAAATATTATTAGTTTTTTGGTGTATCATATCATTGTTTATATATCAAATTTTGTTTTTAAAACTTGAATTTTGTCTGGAGAAGGCCTTGAAAACGGTTTAATAAACTGTGAAAATGTAACATTGAAAATATGTACGAACTCTGAGAAAAACTGGAGATGTGATAGCATTTTTATCTCATGCACATAGATGCGCTGTTTTCTTTTTTTTTTTTTTTTACACGGTGGTCAGCACTTATCAAGGCCCGAAATGTAAGAAGCCCCCAGACGTACCCCTCCACCGTACTGTATACCGATACTCTATGGCTAACTGGGATAGCTTCCGTACATTCATATCTGATTTACCTCTGCACTCCATGTTTAAAAAGGAAGTGTCCTCTATAGTATCAGATCTGACCGAATGGTTAATTGTAGGCATAGACCAATTCATACCATCTAAAAAATTCCAACAAAAACCTAACAGCCAGCCATGGTTCTCCCCAGAATGTGCTGCTGCTATCGCGCACAGAAATCACTTTTTCCATAGCTACCAACATAATAGATGCACTGAGACTAAAGCTGCTTTCAGGTCTGCCAGCAACCACTGTAAAAGAGTAATAAAAAATGCAAGAGAGCTATATGCCCAGTCTGTTAAATCCAAGGTAGCTGATCAGCGGCTTGGATCCCACCAGTTTTGGCAAATAACAAATAGGATCCTGAACAGAAGTGTGCGTTCTATCCCAACCATTATCAATGGACCTGAGGTCATCTCGTCAGCGTCAGACAAGGCCAAACTATTTGCCAAGAACTTTGCAGCTAATTCTACCCTATGCGACGAAGGCCACCAACTCCCCATATTTCCTCCTATAACACAGAACAAGCTAGGTAACATACAAATATCCGTGCATGAGGTCGCCAAGCTAATAAAGAACCTAGATTCCAGTAAAGCAACTGACCCTGATGGTATCCCAATTATAGTGTTAAAAAAGCTTCAACCAGAACTTGCTCCCATACTTACGAAACTATTTAAGCGCTGCCTTAAGGAGAAGTGCTTTCCGACTCCCTGGAAGACCTCATATGTTTGCCCTGTATTTAAGAATTCAGGTGATAAGTCATCTCCCTCTCAATACAGACCTATAAGTCTCCTGTGTGTTATGAGTAAGTTGATGGAATCCATATTAAATAGAGAAATAGTCAACCACCTCAGCAGGAATAACCTTCTTAGTGACACATAATATGGTTTCCGCTCTGCAAGATCTACCGCAGATGTGCTGACGGTTATATCCCACAGGATTAGTGAATCTCTTGACAAAGGCTTCCTTTCTAGGGCAATTGCTCTCAACATATCAAAGGCCTTCGACAAGGTATGGCATAAGGGTCTACTTCACAAGATTTCCAGCTACGGTATAACTGGAAATGTTTTCTCAATCATTAAATCATTTCTCTCCGATAGGCTCATAAGAGTAGTGGTAGATGGACAAAAATTAGAGGCCTGCAATATAAATGCTGGAGTTCCTCAGGGGTCAATCCTGGACCCAACTCTCTTCCTGATCTACATCAATGACCTCCCTAAACACATACTTAAATCATTCGTTGACATCTATGCTGATGACACGACCATCTACGGCAACACATCAAAGGCTGTAAATGACAAAGTTCTCTCTGATTCTCTCTCCTCTGATCTCGAGCGTGTGGTTCAGTGGGGGAAGATGTGGCTGGTTACCTTTAATGCATCCAAAACCAAACTCCTATCCTTACATCATCAACGCTCTGATCCCCATCTGGCATCAATTGTGATGGATGGCTCTCGTCTGGGTGAGGCCCCGTGTTTTTGACAAGCTTCTGGGTTTGATCTTTACTCCTGATCTGAAATGGAACACGTACATCAAGTCTGTTGCCAAGGTCGCTGGAAAGATGGTGGGATCCTTCTACCGCTCCAGAAGATATCTCACTACGGATGCAATTCTCTATCTATATAAAAGCCAAGTACGTCCAAGGATGGAATACTGTTGCCATATCTGGGCAGGAGCTGCTAAAAACAGCCTATCCTGCCTTGACAGAGTAGAAAATAGACTTTGTGGCTTAGTGGGGGATGCCCTTTTCTCTACCCTGCAACCTCTCTCCCACAGAAGAGACGTTGCGAGCCTGTCCTTGTTTTATCGTTATTTCCATGGCAGATGCTCGTCTGAACTCCAATCTCTGGTCCCCCCTCACCAATCTTTCACAAAAAACACCCGTCTAGCTGAATCCACTGTGAAAAATTTCCCCCACTCTATATCTGTGCCTAAATCAAAACGCGGATTTCATGAACAAAGCTTCTTTCTTAGAACTGCACGCCTGTGGAACTCTGTTCCGTCTGCCTGCTTCCCTCCGGACTACAACTTGGATGTCTTCAAGTCCAATGTTAACAAATTCCTAATGAACCGCCCCCTTAAGTAAACATTTCAGCAAATCTCCTCACTAACGTAATGTACTTGCAATAACCCTTATCCCTGAGTGGCTTCCGGGCCTTGGTAAGTGGTGATCACTGTGTAAAAAAAAAAAAAAAAAGAAAGCCACTCAGGGTTAAGGGTTATTGCAAGTACAGTACGTTAGTGTGAGGATTTAATAAAGTGTCTACTTAAGAGGGAATTTGTTTATGTTGGACTTGAAGACATCCAGGTTGTAGTCAGGTAGGAAGCAGGCAGACGGAAGAGAGTTCCACAGGCGGGCAGTTCTAAGAAAGAAGCTTTGTTCATGGAATCTACGTTTTGATTTAGGCATAGATAAAGAGTGGGAAAAGTTTTTGACAGTGGATTCAGTTAGACGGGTGTTTTTCGTAAAAGATTGGCGAAGGGGGACCAGAGATTGGAGTTCAGACGAGCACCTGCCATGGAAATAATGATAAAACAAAGATAGGCTTGCAACGTCTCTTCTGTGGGAGAGAGGTTGCAGGGAAGAGAAAAGGGCATCCCCCACTAAGACATGAAGTCTATTTTGTACTCTGTCAAGGCAGAATAGGCTGTTTTTAGCAGCTCCTGCCCAGATATGGTAGCAGTATCCATCCTTGGATGTACTTGGCTTTTATATAGATAGAAAATTGCATCAGTAGTAAGATATCTTCTGGAGCGGTAGAAGGATCCCACCATCTTTCCAGCGACCTTGGCAACAGACGATGTATGTGTTCCATTTCAGATCAGGAGTAAAGGTCAAGCCCAGATTTTATTACATATAAACCATTTCGCATATTTGTTATACTTGCAAAAATATGCGCCCACCCCCCTCCCTTTTCAGTCACATATGTTTGTTAAGCCGGAAAGATTGTCCGTTAATTTATTTACTTTTTTATGATCACTTATGTTTGAATTCTTGTTTTGAAACATAATGTAAATCATAATCTATGATGTAATACCAAAAGCTATAAGTATTTTGTGAAAGTAATGCTTTAAGCTCTATTTAAGTTATTTTATTTTAAGTGAATCCTGGACTACATACTCAACACAAGAGAGGAAACTCCAGGTCTTCCATATGAGGTGTATACGTAGGATACTTGGTATCACATGGCAGGACAGAGTGAGTAATACTGATGTTCTGCAGAGAGCGGGCATCCCATCCGTTTACTCCCTACTGCGTGAGCGACGTCTTCGCTGGCTGGGCCATGTGCGCAGGATGGATGATGGGCGCATCCCTAAAGACCTTCTCTATGGCGAGCTTGCCTCAGGCTCAAGAAATAATCTTATGGAGTTACATCGCATGAAGAAAGTTCACAGGTCCATTTCATGAAATTATTCGTTCATCAGATGTTTCTCTCAATGAATTGATCATATTCCTGTGTGTGATATATGACTCTGTCCTGCTGAAACCACATGATGAATTGTCAAACCAAGCTGAACTCAAAATAGCCAATAGCTGCCAAATCTGTGTCATTAAAGAAAATAGAGTTGTCCATTTAAAGTTTGCCACTTCTGAAAAAACTTCTTATATTAACAAATATATACTCTCTTTGATCACATATTTTTGCTAGGCTGGAGGTGTTGTATACTTGTGGAAGAACTACACACAATCCGTAGTTAAAGCAAAATAAATTGTTTGAGACTATTAAAATAATTCCCAATGTTATAGGTAATGTTTCCCTACCCATTTATTTTTTTTACTATCATTTATGTTTGAATTTATGTTTTGTAATATGACGTAAATCATAAATCTATGATGCCATACCAAAGCTATAATTATTTTGTTATCATAATTATGTTTGTTATGGTAATGTTTCAAGTTCTTTTTATAAGAAAGTCCAAATAGATCAGATGGTAGAGTCTAAGACTAAAGATCTCAACGTTTCGTATTATTTGGCTTCTTCAGACTACTGATTTTCTTATCTTGAGTGTTATTTTTCTTGTAACCTCCGACCTTCTTCAGGTGTATCTTGTTGAACTCTGGAATCTTTTTGTGAAACTCGGGAATTTGGACCTGTGATGCAATAGTCAGAGTACTTGGAAAAATCCATTGTAAAAGCCATATTCTCCTGAAGGTTGAAGGTTCAATTCTTAGTATATGCAACCAAAAAATTCAATTGTAAATTATTTGGGATGTTTATCCAGTCATGGCTGATGGAACGAGAGCATACTACTCCCATGAAATAAAGTGTTCCATTCGAAATTCTGTCCAAATTCCCAAGTTCAATAGAAACATTCCCGAATTTGACAAAATACACCTGAAGAAGGTCGGAGGTTACATCGACCAAAACGTTGTGAAAATAACACTCAAGATGAGAATAGTAGTCTGAAGAATCCAAATAATACGAATTATCAATCATTATCTCAAAAGATACACCTGAAGAAGGTCGGAGGTTACATCGACCAAAACATTGTGAAAATAACACTCAAGATGAGAACAGTAGTCTGAAGAATCCAAATAATACGAATTATCAATCATTATCTCAAAAGATACACCTGAAGAAGGTCGGAGGTTACATCGACCAAAACATTGTGAAAATAACACTCAAGATGAGAACAGTAATCCGAAGAATCCAAATAATACAAATTATCAATGCTCATCTAAGAAATTCAGAAACTTAAGGTTTCGGTTTCCTACCATTTTCTCTCATGTTTAAACACTGTCTTTCCCTGAGAACTAGACCTTCTGCCTTAACTGTGTTACATCACGACCGAAGGACTCTTATTCATTCTTACAATGTGCTCCTACCATCTTCATCTGTGAACTAGACCTGATAATGTTTAACTCATTTGTTTAGACTATATTGTCTATCCTGGATAAAATTGTCATTCAACCTTTTCATTTTTTTCTTCTCTTCCTTAAACACAGGCCTTATGGGAATTAGAACAGATCGTGGTTCCTGTCCATTTGGTAAGATTTTTATCATCCAAGAAATTACAAATATTGTTGGAATTGATAGATTTCAAAAACTTTTGAAATATAGCAATCTATTTTTGTTTTTTTGTAGCACTTGAAAAATACCTTCTCTCCGGAGATGAATCTTTTTCTAGATGTATGCATGGTATTCTTTACTATATTTTGTTTCGGCATGAGTTTGTCAAACACTGACTTAACTTTTATGGCGAACATTACTTCAGCTGGTGACGGGTTTGAGGGTGTTTTTTGGTTCAGCGCAATCTTGTACACTTGTAGGAACTGTTGAAGTGCCTTGTCTGTTGGAATTCCTGAGGTTTTTTTCAGAGCGCGCTGTAAGGTGTCAACAAATCTTTCCGCGAGCCCATTGGATGATATGGCGGCGTTGTTATGTGGTTAATTCGATATAACTCACAGAAATTCTTAAACTCTTTAGAAGTGAATTGCATCCCATTGTCACTCACAATACACTCTGGCACATCAAACCGAGCAAATAGTTCATGTAGAAAGGTTGATAATGGTTGTAGGCTTCTTGCCGTGTAGCACTTCTGGCCATTTTGTGAAACTATCTATCACTATTAAGTAGTAATATTCTTCTACTGGATCAGCGAAATCGATGTGTAATCTTGTCCATGGATGATCCGTCTTGGGCCATGATTTGTGTACTATGGATGCTGCCTTTGCTGCTAATGCACACCCTTTACATTGATGAACCATGTTTGCGATATCCGCATCCATGCCTTTCCAACATACAAAACTCCGCATTAAGCTTTTGTTCTATTGATACCTGGGTGACCCATGTGAAAGTCCTGCAGTATTCTTTTCTGCAGCCTTTTCGGAACTACTACTCTCTCACGATATGATAAAACTCCGTCACATATTGAATAGATCTCCTGCACTTTTTGATCATTTGTTACAATTTTGTTTTTATGTCTAAAATGGAATCATCATTTTCAGCTTCCTTTTTGATTTCATTTAGTATAACTGGCATTTCTCTTACAATGTTGTTTATCATGCTTTTTACCTCATAATCTGCTCTGATAGTTGTAACAATCGATTCTTTGAATTTTTCTTCTTGAATCTGTACAAGTCTTGATAAATTGTCTGCATGAATTATGTTTTTAGTGAAAGTTATAATTGAGAAGAATGGTACCCCATCTCAATAATTGATTTGCCGTATAAGCGGGTAGACCTTTCTTCGACCCAAAGATTGTGATCAGAGGTTTATGATCCGTTTCTAGCATAAAGTGCCTGCCGTAGATGTATCTATGAAATTCCGTTATGGTGAAAATGATACTCAGAGCCTCTTCTCTGATCTTTAAATAACTTCTCTCTGCTGGAAGTAGTGTTCTAGAAGCATGTGCAATTAGCTTCCTTGAACCATCTGGCATTATGTGTTCGATACACGCTCCTATACCGTATGAACTGGCGTCACTTGCTATTACAATATCCAGTTTTGGATTGTAATGTGTTAAAAAGACGTTAGATGTAAGCATTTTCTTGATTTCATCAAAAGCTTTCTGACATTCTACTGTCCATTCCCATGTCTTGTCTTGTTTCAATAGTTCATTCAACGGAGCTCTTAGATTGTGCATTCCTTTAATAAACACTTGGTAGTAATTATTGAGCCTGAGAAAACTTTGTAGCCTCGCCACATTAATATGTCTCTAATTGCAATGAACCTGTCCAGATCTGGAAGTCTGCCATTTTTGTTAGTTGTGTCATAAATATTAAATTTCCTTCAAACCAAATTCGCACTTTGACTCTTTGACTTTAAACCCAAAGTCTTTAATTTTTTTAATACTTGAATGAAATGCTCTAGATGTTCGTCAACTGTTACGCTCCTTGCTATGATAGCATCTAAGTAGACACACGCAAAGTTCAAATCATTCAACATGACGTCCATCACTTCTTGAAAAATGGCAGGTGCCACTTTAATACCAAACGAAAGCCTGTTGAATTTGAATAACCCTCTATAAGTGTTTATCCCTAGTAACTTTGAACATTCCTCTTCAACGGGAATTTGGAGTTATGCATCCGATAAGTCGATTTTTGAAAATATATATCCACCATTTAGCTTGTTAAAAATCTTCTCTGGACTCGACAGCGGATAATGTTAATCCTTAATCACTGAGTTTAAACCTGTCGAAAAGTCGGAGCAGACTCTGATTTGGTTTGATTTCTTTTTGATGCACACAATCGGGGCAACCCATGAATTAATTTCTACTTTCGATATAATTTCCATTTTTTCCAATCTATCAAGTTCTTTGCTAATTTTTTGTTCTCCTGCAAAAGGAACATTGTTTCTTTTTAAAAATTGGCAGCGTATTTTCCTTGAGCTCAAATTTAGCTTCAAACTTGTTACATCTTCCAAGACAAGATGTGAAAATTTCCAGAAATTTTTTCTTTAATGTTTTGTCTTGTTTGTATGTTACTTTCTATTTTTCCGCAAAACTAGTTTAAAAGTTTTACTGAGGACTTCTAGCAAGAGTTCTACCTCTTCTGTAGGTTGTAGGTTCAATCCTGTGTGGATGACACTCAGAAATACAATTGCGAATTACTTAGGAATTCTACCTTGTCATGACTGACAGAATGAGAGCATGCTACTCTCGGTAGATTAGATTCCATTCTAAATTCTATGCAGATTAACAAATTTAACAAGGCACATCTGAAAAAGATTGGAGGTTACATTGACTGAAACTTTGTGCGAATAATCCAAATAATAATAATAATCTAAGTGCAAATTATCAATCCCTATCTCAAAAATTCCGAAAACCTAATTTGAAATATTTTTTTGCTTTTTCAGCTTGTTTCTAAGACTCAGGAAAAATTACAAACTGCTGAAGATTTAATTGATTTGCATAGAGAAGCCGAAGAAATCAGTTTATTAAATGTAAGTATTGCTTTTTTTTTTTGTTTTTTAAATTTTAATCCAGACAATAACTGCTTATAGTCATTGATTGGTCGGTCTCACCTGACCAGCTTTCCATTTTACTGTGACATTAAGCTGTTGCACTTGCTGTTTGTTTTAAGTTATTAAATGTAAGCATTGTTTTTTTTTTTTTTTTTTTTTATTAACTTTTAATCCAAACATTGTATCTCAATAACTGCCTAAAGCCATCGATTGGACAATCTCACTTGACTGGCTTTCCTTTAACTTTACATTTCAGCTTGACCTCAAGTTACAGCTGTTGCTACTGGTTTTAAGTTATAAATGCTTCTATTATTAATGATATTAATACTACTACTATTACCACTACTACTACTACTACTAATAATAATAATAATAATAAAAATGGTAATAATACTACTACTAATAATAATAATAAAAGTGATGATAATAATAATAAAATGATAATACTACTACTACCAATAATAATAATATTAATAATACTATTACAAATACTACTACTAATAATAAAAATGATACTAGTAATAATAATAATAAAAATACTACTACTAATAATAATAATAATACTACTAATAATAATAATTAAAATAATGCTAATACCAATAATGATGATAATAATAAAAATACTTTGGAAAACGTAAAAGCAGAAAACAAAATGCATGCTGGGATTAGCTAGTTTCTTCTCCTGCTTTTTCTTTTTTTTAGTATATAGTTCTTAGAACTTGTGGATATTGTACGACTTATGAGTTTTAATGTGAACGAAGCCATTTCAGGGTTAGTTCTTTTTGCGCCAGCAACCTAATAAGGAGGAAATGTCCACTTATAGAAAAGTTTAATTGTTTTTATTTTTATTAATCATACCTGATACGTAATTTCTGTGTATAACATCTGATAATGTGTACATACTGTACATAATGAAAACGGCTGAAATATTAAGGAAAACCCTTGAATGCGGAGAATAATACAAATATACAATATAATGAAGAAACGTTACAGGGAATAAAGAACACTGGAACTGCATGTCTACAAGTTCTACACCCCCATCATGCATCCCCTCCCATTGTCCCCCCCCCCAAGTGATACTAAAGAGCCGAGAAGGGTCAAGGAGGATGGAAAGACTGAGGAGAGAGCGCTGACCAGACCTCTGCTGGACAAGCGTGAAGAGAACTGGGACATTGGGGAGGCTTAGTGCCACTCATTCCAGTATAGACCAATGGCCACTGCCAGCGAAAAATCAATGGTAAGAGGCTGTTGCGATGACGCAAATTTATTTGCAAATGCTATCAAAGGAGGTGGAGAAAGGTGGACGTCTGGAGAGACTTGTTGTCACTCAGCTTCCAAAGAACACTACAGGTTTCCAATCAGATCTTTGATGACTTGTGTGAAAGCTCCATGTGAGCCAATAATAATAATAATAATAAAAATAATAATAAAAATAACTAGCAAGGCCTGTGGAAATTCCGTAGAGGACTCATTCATATGTAATATATTGATGTTGGCATTCTATAGATGTTCAGTGTAAATGGAGATGCTCTGATATCATTGTAGCTTTTTTGTTAAAACTGCAAAAGTATTTAACTAAGCTAGCACGAACGCCTGGTAAATTCTTGCAGATTTCCTATATATTTTTATAGAGTTATAAACTTATGAAATATATATGTGTGCATATATATATAACTTGAGGTCCATTCAGCCATAACCGAAACCAAAACTTATGAAGTACGCTCAAATATGATATTTTAATTCTTGCAGATTTCGTATATATTTTTATAGAGTTAATGTTCTAGCGATTTTTATATGTTATAAAGTTGCGATTTCAAAAAAAAAAAAAAATTCCATATGACTTGGGTGCATTAGCTTGAATCGAAACCGAAATAAAAACTTATAAAAAAAAATATGTGTGCATATATATATATATACCTTGAGGTCCATTCAGCCATAACCGAAACCAAAACTTATGAAGAATTCTTGGTACAATTATTTACAAAAAAAATAGATGACATAAGTACCATCAGCTATAGTCAAAACCGAAACCAAAACTTATAAAGAATTCTTGGTAAAATTATTTATAACAAGAAATAGAAGAACATAATTAAATGACCAGATGTAAGCTGTCGTATTATATAGATAAATCAAAATATTAAAAAAATATAAATCAGAAGAATATAAAAAAATCAAAATACCTCTACTAATAAAAATAATAATAATGCTTAAATCACCTCTACTAAAAATAACAATTACTATATGGGAATGGTCCAGGAGTATATAAAGACAAAGGAAGAAAGCCACTAAGCAGACTTCCATTCTATGGGTGCAAAATAGACTGGGATTTTGGGGTGGCTATTTCACACTAAGTACAGCACAATCACATTGACACACCAGTTCTCGCCAGTCACTGAAGTTAAGCAATGTTGAGCCTGGTTAGTACCAAATAGGTGACCATTTGGGAAGGCTAGGCGCTGTATGTACTTTCTGGGAAGATTGGGAGTGAGGCCAGCACTCTCACCCCGAAAAAAGAACTTTTCGCTACAAAAGCATCTACAAAGATGTGGATGGCCTATGGATTTGACACCCAAATCCCGGAGAAGGCCAATGATCATTGTCAGTGACAATGATCATTGGCAAGCGGCTTTGCATTAATGCAAATTTGGCTGCAAAGTTTATTAAAAAAGTTGGAACATATTGAATATCAATGAAAACTTGGTATCACCCAAACTCTAAGGACAACCACTGGTTATTGTCAATAAGCAATCTTTGATGACCTGTGCAAGGAGTCCTAGTTAATAATAATCGCATTCACGCACAGTAAAATCACAGTTGCACATGTATTATTAGGAAAACTCTCTGATATGCTTACATATCAGGCAAAACTAGGTACCTACACCAAAAGATATATGAAAAAATTATCAAATAAAATTATCTATTTTACAGATCCCTCGTTGATTTAAGTTGAAATAGCTGTAAAGCAGGTGGAGATAAATCAGTCTGTCATTTTGGAGATTCAAAAGAAAAAAAATGATTTACAAAAAGAAATTGTTATTGGGTCCCCTGACAAAAAGTGGGTGGACCTGTAAATTCACCCTCATCTGTTTGTCTGTCTGCACTTTTCTTGGAATTTTTTGAAATTTTGCACAAACATTAAACATGATATGAGTAAAACAGTAACAGATTAGATTTTCCAGGAAAACTCTTGTTGTCACTTTAGGGGTGCCTTTTGGGTTAAAATGGCTAAAATTGACTCTTTTGTACTTCTTGAAAAAAATTGATGCCTTGGATTTTTATAAAACTTTCTGAAAACTTGTAACTAACTGATTTCTATATAATTTTGTTTGTCTATACTTCACGATAATTCTTGGGTGTGCCCCAGGGGCTCTTTTAGGGCTAATAAAAACACTCCATTTTTTTTCGGACTATTTTACCATATTTGTTCAAAATTTTCTGTGTATGTCTATTTAGCAGTTTTGCATGGTGCTGAACTCAAATTTAAATATGTTAAGGCCTTGGGGACTTTTGGGGCTAAATGGAGGGGGGGAGCAAATGATGGACTTCGTCATTTCTTTTTTTTTGCATGGTGCAGAACTCAAATTTACATATGTTAAGGTCTAAAACTGCACCGTTTGTTCATTTTCACCAGGATTTGATGTCCCCCTGGGGACTTTTAGAGCTAAATATGGGGGGGGGGGCAAATGGTGAACTTAGTCATTTATTTTTATGCCTCGTTTACTGTGCACTCATGGGGGACCATGCATGCTTCACTTGTTTTTCTTATTTTCTCTTATTTTCCCATTATAAATTTGTAATTAATGGATTCCAAATGTGGTTGAATTCAATACTTGGATGGCTTAGGATATTGCTGCCATCCATTATATGTGCTGCTTCCTTGAGTTTTCTAACCCTCCATCTTTCTTATATATCTAGTATTTGACCATCATCCCACATTGAGGAATGAGTGCCTTTTTCTCTCCATATATGATCAGCTAGGGCTGATTGTTCGATTTCTCCGCATATGACAGCTTTTTGGTGTTCTTCTTGTCTTACTCTGAGGGGGTGGCATATTCTCCGTCGTAGAGTTTTTCCACATTTACATGAAATCTCATAAACACAGTTTTTTTTTTTTTGTTTTTTTTTTTTTTCGATCAGGGTTTTACTCACACAAAATGTATTCGAAGTTTGGAGGTGCTCCTGAATACTGTCCTAATATCATACTGACTGCATATTTAAAAAAAAATTTCAGACAGAGCTTTCGAGTATGGTGTGCTGATTGATGGGTTTTTAGGTGGTGTTCTTTAGTATTTGATCTAGATTTTCTGGAGCTGATGTCATGCCCTCTGGGTAGTTATTTCGGTGGAAGGTTGTTCTGAGACTGGGCATCTGTTCTTGATATGTAATGCTGCATTGTTACATATTGTCCTTGCTCGATGTTGTAGGCATTGGACTATACCTTTCTTTACAACATATGGATGGGGTAAGTTAAAGTTAATTGTTCTGTATACTGATGTCACAAAACTCTGATCAGTGTGGGTTATCAACACATCTAGGAAAGATAGTTTGTTGTCAGTTGTCATGTTCTTTTCCATGGTGAACTGAATGATGGATGGATTCACATGTAAAAAAAAAAAAAAAAAAAAAAAAAAAATGATTGCTTGGAAATAAAAACCTTGACTAAGACGAAAGCTTGCTTCATATTTATAAAGGTAAATAAATATTTCTTTTAAAGAAAAAGAAAGGCCTATATTGTTTTTTTTTTTTTTTTAAATTTCAAATTTTAATATTTTATCCTTATATTTCTCATGAGGGTACCCTAAACACTTGTGATTTGCAGCAACTACAGAATAGATTGCGATATGATCAAACTGGTATGTGACTGCAAACTGAAAGAAAGGATTTCTTTGGCGGTGCTAGTATGTAAAATGGATGTTGTTGATGATCCTAGAAAAGACGGCATGATTCCATTTCCGTTTGATGAAAACGTTTTTTTTTTTTTTGTTGCCGATCATCTACTAGTTTACATTCATATCTGACCTACCTCTGCATTCCATGTTTAAAAAGGATGCGTCCTCTATAGTATCAGACCTGACCGAATGGTTAATTATAGGCATAGACCGATTCATACCATCGAAAAAAATTCCAACAAAAACCTAACAGCCAGCCATGGTTCTCCCCTGAATGTGCTGCTGCCATCGCGCACAGAAATCACTTTTTCCATAACTACCAACGTAATAGATGTACTGAGACTAAAGCTGCTTTCAGGACCGCCAGCAACCACTGTAAAAGAGTAATAAAACATGCAAGAGAGCTATATGCTCAATCTGTTAAATACAAACTAGCTGAGCAGGGGCTTGGTTCCCACCAGTTCTGGCAAATAGCAAACAGGATCTTGAACAGAAGTGTGCGTTCTATCCCAACTATCATCAATGGACCTGAGGTCATCTCGTCAGCATCAGACAATGCCATACTATTTGCCAAGAAATTTGCAGCTAATTCTACCCTATGCGACGATGACCATCAACTCCCTGTATTTCCTCCTATAACAGACAACACGCTATGCAACATACAAATATCTGTGCTTGAGGTCGCCAAGCTAATCAAGAACCTTGATTCCAGTAAAGCAACTGGCCCTGATGGCATTCCAGTTATAGTGGTGAAAAAGCTCAAACCAGAACTTGCCCCCATACTTACAAAACTGTTTAAGCGTTGCCTTAAGGAGAAGTTCTTTCCAACACCCTGGAAAACCTCATCAGTATGCCCTGTATTTAAGAATTCAGGTGAAAAGTCATCTCCCTCTCAGTACAGACCAATAAGTCTCCTGTGTGTCATGAGTAAGTTGTTGGAATCCATATTAAATAAAGAAGTAGTTAACCACCTCAATAGAAACAACCTTCTTAGTGACATGCAATATGGTTTCCGCTCTGCAAGATCTACAGCAGATGTGCTAACAGTTATATCACACAGGATTAGTGAATCTCTTGACAAAGGTTTCCTTTCCAGGGCAATTGCTCTTGACATATCGAAGGCGTTCGATAAGGTATGGCATAAGGGCCTACTTCACAAGATTTCCAGCTACGGTATTACTGGAAATGTTTTCTCAATCATGAAATCATTTCTCTCCGATAGGTTCATAAGAGTTGTGCTTGATGGGCAGAAATTAGAGGCCCACAGTATTAATGCTGGAGTCCCTCAGGGGTCCATCCTGGGTCCAACTCTCTTCCTGATCTACATCAATGATCTCCCAAAACACATACTTAAATCATTCGTTGACATATATGCTGATGACACGACCATCTATGGCAACACATCAAAGGCCATAAATGAAAAGTTCTCTCTAATTCTTTTTCCTCTGATCTTGAGCACGTGGTACAATGGGGGAAGAGGTGGCTGGTCACATTTAATGCATCCAAAACCAAGCTTCTATCCTTACATCATCAACACTCTGATCCCCATCTGGCATCAATTGAAATGGATGGTTCTCGTCTTGGAGAGGCTCCATGTTTTGACAAGCTTCTGGGTTTGAACTTTACTCCTAATCTGAAATGGAACACGTACATCAAGTCTGTTGCCAGGGATGCTGGGAAAATGGTGGGATACTTCTACCGCGCCAGAAGATATCTCACTACTGATGCAATTCTCTATCTTTATAAAAGCCAAGTACGTCCAAGGATGGAGTACTGCTGCCACATGTGGGCAGGAGCTGCTAAAAACAGCCTATCCTGCCTTGACAGAGTACAAAATAGATTTGTGTCTTAGTGGGGGATGCCCTTTTCTCTTCCCTGCAACCTCTCTCCCACAGAAGAGACGTTGCAAGCCCGTCTTTGTTTTATCGCTATTTCCATGGCAGGTGCTCGTCTGAGCTCCAATCCCTCATCCACCCTCGCCAATCTTTCACGAGAAACACCCGTCTGGCTGAAACTACTGTCAATAATTTTCCCCACTCTTTATCTATGCCTAAATCCAAACGTAGATTCCATGAGCAAAGCTTCTTTCTTAGAACTGCACGCCAGTGGAACTCTCTGCCGCTTGCCTGTTTCCCACCTGACTACAACTTGGACGTCTTCAAGTCCAACATAAACAAACTCCTGACAAACCGCCCCCCCCTTAAGTAAGACACTCTATCAAAACCCCCAATACTAATGATTACTACAATACTATCTCATTGATTACTGTACACGCAATAACCCTTATCCATAAGTGGCCTTCGGGCCTTGATAATTGGTGACCCCCATGTAAAAAACGAAAAAAAAGTTGACCATTTTTGTACAAATCCCAAGAAGCCTTCTATCATGTCTGACAGTAACACAATGTTCAACAAGTGAGTTCGGAGATGTGCTATTGTACAACTCATGCTCTCTACCGATTCAAGTTATGACAACAGGACCATTGCCAGCACCCTCAAAATGCAAATTGGGATGGTTTAATGCTTAAGGTCACAGCTCAATGAAGTTTCCAGCCATGGTTATGATCTTTGGTCTGGTTTCAAGTGAGGGCCACCTCACATCTTCAAAGTCGGTTGTAAAGTCAACACCGAAGTGTACCTAGATGTGCTGATGTGTGTGGTGATCCCCTGGTGTAATCAGGTGGCCGCTGCTTCAGAAGGAGTGTTATAACTTCGTACCCTTCTCCTATTGCCCCCCCCCTCCTCCCCCGACCTGAACCTGCTGGACTACTTCATTTGGTCATACGTCGAAAACATCACCAACATGACCTCTCACAATACAATGATCACTGCCGTCTGCCAAGTATTTGCTGAGCTGCCACCAGTGCTTGTGGAAAAGGCATGCTCCCAGTTCCAGACCCGTATCGAGGTGGTGATTAAGACCGAAGTTGGCTGCATTGAATAGATGTCAGCTCTACTACATAATCAAGTTACCTGGATTGATTTTTTTTTTCAATAAAAGTTTAAAAATAAAGCTGTGGTGTTGTCTTCTTTAGGGCGACACTTTTAGCGTTCCACCCTGTTAGAACATTCAGTCCTTTCCAGAATTTCCCCTATATTAAAGAACCAAAAATGGAGAAAAATCCATATGACAAAACAAAAATATCATATTCAAAAAGATCATGTAAATAGATCAAGTAGTTTTATTTTCATAAAGAACATCGAATTTCATAAAAAGGAGAGACTGTCTTGCCTGTCATTTTAGAAACGAACTCAAGAAACAAGGGGAGGTAACTCAAAAATAATTCAAACTTGCAAGATTTATGTTGTAATGTCTACGAGTTCCCGTTAATTTCTTTAAAAATGATTTTATTTATAAAAAAATAAAACTACTTCATCAATTTATGATTTTGGGAATATGTTATTTTCGATTTGTCACAGGTATGTACATCATACAGATTTTTTTTTATTTTTTGGGGGCGGGAGAATTCTGGACAAGAACCAAACATTCTAATGCAGTAAACTATTTCCTTTATATATTTTCAACGGAAAGAACATGTATGGTAGTTTTCATCAAAGCTATTATATATATTTAAATTGAAATTAGAATAAATTAAATCCTTCTTAGATAAGAGAAAAATCCAGGTTGTCCTCGACAGTCGTACATCTAAACAGTATGATATAAATGCGGGGGTGCCCCAGAGTTCTATCATTGGACCTCTATTGTTCCTGATATTCATAAATTACCTCCCCGACAAAATTGCCTCAGAGATGGGTATATATGCTGATGACACTACACTCTATGGCAGGCACGACAGGAAGACGAATGAACACATTTCTAAAGAAATGGCAGAAACACTAGAGGAAGACCTCTAATCTGTGGTGGAATGGGGACAAAAGTGGTTGGTCGCGTTCAATGCCGCCAAGACTAAACTAGTTTCATTCAATAATTACAAGAAACCCTCTCTACCACCTATAGCAATGGCCAACGACTCTTTATCTGAGAGTACATCTTTCAAACTCCTTGGCCTAACATTCACAGGAAACATGAGTTAGAACAATAACATTGAAGGCATTGCCAGGGCCCGCTGCAAGAAAGGTGGGCTCTCTCTACCATGCTGGACAACTACTAACACTCGAAAGTATCCTGTACCTCTATAAGGCCACCATTCGCCCATGTATGGAGTATTGCTGTCACATCTGGGCTGATGCATCTGCTACTAGTCTCTCGCTCCTTGACAAGGTTCAAAAGAGAGTCGCAAACCTGATAGGCCCTGAACTGACATTTAAGCTTCAGCCTCTGTCCCATCGACGAAATGTTGCATCCCTCTGCCTTTTCTACAAGTATTTTAGTGGTGAATGCTCTGATGAACTGCAATCACTTGTGCCCCCACGACATGAGCACCCTCGACAAACCTGACAGGCTGCTAAATCCCACCCCCACACTGTAGAAATCCCTAGATGTAAAAGATCTTTCTACTCCAGTAGTTTCTCGCCCAGAATCGCTAGACTCTGGAATTCCATTCCAGGTCCCTACTTCCCCAACAGTACTGACGTGCAGAAGTTCAAGTGTAACGTGAACCGACATCTTGCTGCCCAAATACCTACATAGTACCCCAGTAGTTGTTGCCCCTGATAGTAGCCCCCTACACCAAAGTGGCAATTTGTCTTGCTTGGGGTGAATATGTAATGAATAAAAAAAAAATAAATAAATAAATACTACACTTTACTCAGTGTATGTTATGTGCAATTATACTTTAATTTATAAATATTGTTCATTTTTAGGATGAGAAAACTGAAGAAAAGGCCAAAGCCAAGAATCAAATTCAGTATTCAAAAATACCTTCACCCAGAAAAGTACTCGGTAAGTTTTTGTTTCCATTTATATGTTTTTCATGCTGAACTCTTGGATTGCTGTGAGATGTCAATGAATGAGCATCAAAATGACAAGATCCTGACTGCAACACATCCAATGAAGAAAATTGCTGGTCTCAATTTTTTTTTTTTTTTTATCTTGTTCACCCCAAATAAGAAATATTGCCACTTGGACGTAAGGGGCTACTGTCTGGGACCATACTTACAAGACATGAGTGAGAGGTTGGTTTGTATTACATTTAAACTTCTGTATGTCTGGAAAGCAGGAAGCAGGGAAGGAACTCCAAACTCTAGCAGTCCAAGTGAAGAAGCACAAGGCTTTCTAGCATCTAAGTACCTCTACAGTAAACAGATGTGATTTTATTCCTAAACAGGTTTGGCTGGTGTATGTACATCAAGGGGACACCAGTGTTAGGAGTTCATCAGAGCACATTCCATTAAAGTACTTATAAAACAAGCATAGGGATGCAACATTGTGGCAACGAGACAGGGTTGAAGATTGGAAACTCTTTTTTTGTAAGATGGAGAGACTAGTTGTGGTTACAGCAGTCCAAATGTAGCACCATACATGGCAAATGTAGCACCAATACTCCATACATGGGAAAATGGTGGCATTGTAGAGATGCAGATGACTCTCAGGCGTGAGAAATTTTTTTAGCCCAATAGATGGAACCTACCTTCTTTGCAGCAACTTTTGCAATGTCCTCAATGTAGTTGCACCTCTACAGATCTTGATGGTAATCACTTTGCTGCACATTGTCATAACAACAAAGTTTCATACAAAATTTCAGACAGATTGGCCCAGTAGTTTCCAGTAAAAAGTGAAATGGACAGACTAAAAGAAATATAATATAGATAATGTAGTTTTATTAAGTTGATGAGAAAGTTCTTGCGTTTTTAACTTTTAAATTCAAATGAACATATCTCAAAAAAATATCTTTAAAAAAAAAAAGTAGAAATATTTTTGCTCTTATAATTTTTTTGTGTGAAAATATTAAATAAACAATGCTTAATTCAATGATAATATCAGTAGTTCGAGAAATTCATTTTTCTTTGAGTTATATCGAATTCATTAATACGTGCTTTAGGGGCTTTTTTTGTAATGTTCCTGTAAAAATAAAATAAGCTTTTTAAAATTGTTATAATTTACGATGCTTTATTTTCATAAAAAAAGCAAAACTAAATTCTTTCATTTTTATTTACTACAGAAAACCATAACTTTAATAAAGGTATTTTTTTGTTTAAACAAAATAATACATTTCCACTAAGATTTAAATAAAAATAATGGGTTCATTATATTCTGTGATCATTATTTTATAAATATTGAAAATTTCATTAAAATTGGTTAATTTTCTGATATTTGATGAATTTTTAAGTAGAGGGGAGGGTCAGAATGTTTATACATTTTGAGCATCGGCATTCATTTTATCCGTACCTGTGTAGCATAATTAAAATATTATATTTAAGTGAATCTTACGACTGGGCAATGTTGGGCGGCCTGCTAGTATTACATAAGGATTATGTATAACTTTTAACCATTCAAAATATATGTATATTATGTATGTATTATGTATATTATAATACACTAGCGGGGGTACCCGGCGTTGCCCGAGTGTTTGTTTCCGGGACGGGGGGGGGGGGGTTAAAAAATGTTATGGTAGGTAAGTAGGAAGGATCAAACCCGGACTCATGAGTAAAAGTAGGAAAATAAAGTGTTAAAAAAAAAAAAAAAAAAAAAAAACATCTGCAACGTTAACAGTTCGGCCACCAAGAAAAGTCCATTCCAGTTGTTTAGGAAAAAAAAAAAAAAAAAAAAAACGACTACGGAGGTCGGCGCGAACGTGAAAATATAATGTGAATTGTCCAGCACGCTAACCACTACGCCACAGAGCACTGCAGCTTAGTTTAGTGATTTTAAATAACTTCACCTGAAAGAACTACGAAGCCAAACCGGTGTTCTCTTCTCAACTGTTCCTTGTGAATGATCCCCAAACGGTGTTAAGTGGTGGCAGGGGGAGGAGGAATTTATTAGAGAGAAAATATTTTACCACTTCCATTGATCTTAACCGATTTTGGCCGTGACTTCTCAGCAGAAAAAGTATAGAAATCTAAGATTATCGAGGAATTTGAGAAATAATAAGCCTATAACACACCTCAGATATTGTTCTGCCGTTTGTGCATATTATATTTGCATGAAATATCTTGATTTTTAATCCTATTAAGGTCAAAATCCGACAGGGAAAAAATGAGTTCATTTTATTTATATAGAGATAACTTTATATATAATTTTAACCAGTCAAACTATTACTTAGCTGAGAATATTTTTTTCAGGTTTGATGCTTAGATAAAAAAAAAATTTTTCAGAAATATTTATATCAGATTGTGAATTTTTTCTTCCTATTATGACTTTCTTTCCAATTGTGAGTTTTTGTCCAAAATTATCTCTATATAATAAGGGGAGTTTTGGACAAAAACTAAAATTCGAACAAAATCTGTATGATTTAAATGCTGTGATAGACTGAAAATATCATATTCAAAAAATCAAATAAATTGACCGTGTAGTTTTATTTTTAAAAGAGAATATCCAATTTTATGAGTAACCCACGAGAAACTGTCTTGACTGACATTTGGAAAACAAATTCCAGAAACAAAGGGAAATAACTCAACAATAATTCAAACTTGTGAGATTTATGTTGTAATGCCTACAAATTCCCATTAATAATTTAAAAATTTATTTTCTTATATAAAAATAACTCTACATGATCAATTTTACGTGATTTTTTTTTTTTTTTTGTTCAAATATGATATTTTCATTTCGTCATTGGTACATGCATCATACAGAATCTTCTTTTTCTTTTTTAGTAGGGGGGGGGGCTTCTGAACAAAAACCAACATTTTTTCCTAATATTTTTTTTTTTTTAATATAAATCTGGTCTTATATTTTTACATTTTAGTTCCCAAAACGACCGCTTCTGAGAATACAAAACCCACTCCTGGTCTCAAGGATAGTAAAAAAACTCTCAGTACGTCCTCATCTGTTTTACCACAAGTGTCAACCCCAAAAGGCAAGTATTAATTAAAATTTTTTATCTGACTACTTTATTTACTTTTAACCTTTGCCTTCTTTGTAGATGTTAGACATTTGGGTGCAAGTCCAAAATTCAATGATTAAAAAAACGAAAACTACAGAAAAAATCTTTATGGTGTATGTACCTGTCAACAAACGAAGATGTCAGATTCCAAAAATCACGTAAATTGGTCAAGTAGTTTTATTTTTAACTAAGAAAATCAAATTTTATGAGTAAGCCAGATAAGGACAGTCTCGTATTGCCATCTTGAAAAAGAAAACAAAGGCAGATAAATCCGCAATAATTCAAACTCACAAAATCAGCTTTGCAATGCTATCCACTTCTCATTAATTGCTTAAAAACGATTTTCTTTATAGAAAAAAAAATACTTGATCAATTTATGTGAATTTTGGAATATGGCATTTTTGTTTTGTTATGGGTGCATATATTATAAAGATTTCTCTGTATTTTTATTTTTATTTTTTTTTTTATTTAAGTTGAATTCTGGGCAAGCACTGACATTTGCTTTTAAAAATTAAAGGTACATTCCCATATCTGTTTTTGTGGATTATGTATTAAAATGTATTTCTGCTTTACAGCTTCTTTTAATTTTACCTAAAAAATCTCGCTCATCTATATGAATAAAACAGATGTGTGTGTGTGTGTGTGTGTGTGTATGCAAATATTCAAATGATAAACTCTTAAACTACTGCTCACATAACACTAAAATTAACAAGGTATTGTAATCGCTTACCAAGGATGGTTTATAACAAGTAAAATCTTTGTTTGGATGAATAACACATACAGAAATATGTCGCCAAGTTGAAATGAAAACATACTTTCTATTACTTTTGTGCATGCGCAAATTCATTCATAGCTTAAAGTGGCTTCATTTTAAATCTTTTCTCATCTACCTGTTCATAGCTTAAATGGTAGGGAACATGGCTGGAGCATTAAATATTTTGGTACCCAAGTCATTTATTTATTTTTTTAAATCTTTTGAAATCACTACTATATATTAGGTACAATATAATATTCAATAGAGAATTGGCTCTGTAATAATAAATACAAAATCTATATTTAAGTGTATTTTACGACCGGATGAAGGCAGGTGCCCCCCAGCTAGTATTTAGTAAATGCTTAAATAATCTATAGTTATAAATAAAAATATGTTTACTTATTTTGTTTTTATCGAGGAAACACATTTAATGGATACACTTGTACCTTCTGGAAGACGACAAGCCACCAATATGCATAGCTTGACAGGAGAAAATGCATATATTACTCAAGTGTGTTGACTTTACTTCATATCAAAAGAAACACTATCA
Organism: Euprymna scolopes; assembly: GCF_053919585.1. Lineage (NCBI taxonomy): Eukaryota > Metazoa > Mollusca > Cephalopoda > Sepiida > Sepiolidae > Euprymna > Euprymna scolopes. Next base: position 54,071,733 of record NC_136524.1, read on the forward strand.
TGTGTCCAGTCAGGAAGATTTCTTCAACAAAATAGAACCATCCAAAATAATAGACTTCCTAAAACGAATAAATGTATTCACCAAAATGTAAACCAAACTTTCAAACTTAGTGCACACAATAACACTATAATATAGAATCAAAACAAGCAAACCAACATAACGACTGACACACTATACTATCCACCAGCAGGTGCAGTACTATATAAGACAACCAACTTACTCTGAAGACTAAAAAATTATTAGAACCTGGAAACAAATACAAAATAGCTTCCCACAAAATCTGCATGACCTTAAATGTTTATAAAATGACCTTAAATGACCATAAAATGTTTGAAGGGTAGTTAAGCATGACCAAACATACAAATATATTAGCATATTCCATAACATACAAATATATTAGCATATTCCATAACATACAAATATATTAGCATATTCCATAACATACAAATATATTAGCATATTCCATAACATACAAATATATTAGCATATTCCATAACATACAAATATATTAGCATATTCCATAACATACAAATATATTAGCATATTCCATAACATACAAATATATTAGCATATTCCATAACATACAAATATATTAGCATATTCCATAACATACAAATATATTAGCATATTCCATAACATACAAATATATTAGCATATTCCATAACATACAAATATATTAGCATATTCCATAACATACAAATATATTAGCATATTCCATAACATACAAATATATTAGCATATTCCATAACATACAAATATATTAGCATATTCCATAACATACAAATATATTAGCATATTCCATAACATACAAATATATTAGCATATTCCATAACATACAAATATATTAGCATATTCCATAACATACAAATATATTAGCATATTCCATAACATACAAATATATTAGCATATTCCATAACATACAAATATATTAGCATATTCCATAACATACAAATATATTAGCATATTCCATAACATACAAATATATTAGCATATTCCATAACATACAAATATATTAGCATATTCCATAACATACAAATATATTAGCATATTCCATAACATACAAATATATTAGCATATTCCATAACATACAAATATATTAGCATATTCCATAACATACAAATATATTAGCATATTCCATAACATACAAATATATTAGCATATTCCATAACATACAAATATATTAGCATATTCCATAACATACAAATATATTAGCATATTCCATAACATACAAATATATTAGCATATTCCATAACATACAAATATATTAGCACATTCCATAACATACAAATATATTAGCACATTCCATAACATACAAATATATTAGCACATTCCATAACATACAAATATATTAGCACATTCCATAACATACAAATATATTAGCACATTCCATAACATACAAATATATTAGCATATTCCATAACATACAAATATATTAGCATATTCCATAACATACAAATATATTAGCATATTCCATAACATACAAATATATTAGCATACACATCTCTAAGCATTGTGACTACTTGCTCAACTTTTTTGAACAAACACAAGTTCATAACTTAAAAATCTATATTAAGCTTACTATATTGATGTAACCCATTTTAAGATGGATAAACTGAAAATATAAGAACTTGTAAACATATGCAAAATAGTTTCCCAAAAAATCTGTATGACTTTAAATGACCATAGAATTGTTAATGAGTTGTTAAACATGACTGAAATAAAAAAAAAATTGTTTCACCCCAAACACTTTTTCTGTGGGAGAGAGGTTGCAGGGAAGAGAAGAGGGGCATCCCCCACTAAGCCACGAAGTCTATTTTGTACTCTGTCAAGGCAGGATAGGCTGTTTTTAGCAGCTCCTGCCTAGATGTGGCAGCAGTACTCCATCTTGGATGTACTTGGCTTTTATACAGATAGAGAATTGCATCAGTAGTGAGATATCTGCTGGAGTGGTAGAAGGATCCCACCATCTTCCCAGCGACCTTGGCAACAGACTTGATGTACGTGTTCCATTTTAGATCAGGAGTAAAGATCAAATCCAGAAGCTTGTCAAAACATGGAGCCTCCCCAAGACGAGAGTCATCCATTTCAATTGATGCCAGATAGGGATCAGAGTGTTGATGATGTAAAGATAGTAGCTTGGTTTTAGATGCATTAAAAGTAACCAGCCACCTCTTCCCCCATTGTACCATGCTCTCAAGATCAGAGGAGAGAGAATCAGAGAGAACTTTGTCATTTAGGCCTTTGATGTGTTACCATAGATGGTCGTGTCATCAGCATAGATGTCAGTGAAGGATTTAAGTATGTGTTTTGGGTGATCATTGATGTAGATCAGGAAGAGAGTTGGACCCCTGAGGGACTCCAGCATTAATACTGTGGGCCTCTGATTTCTGCCCATCAAGCACTACTCTTATGAACCTATCGGAGAGAAATGATTTAATAATTGAGAAAACATTTCCAGTTATATCGTAGCTGGAAATCTTGTGAAGTAGGCCCTTATGCCATACCTTATTGAAGGCCTTTGATATGTCAAGAGCAATTGCCCTAGAAACGAAGTCTTTGTTGAGAGATTCACTAATCCTATGAAATATAACCATTAGTACATCTGCTGTACATCTATCAGAACGGAAACCATATTACATTTCACGAAGGTTATTTTTGCTGAGGTGGTTGACTACTTCTTTATTTAATATGGATTCCAGCAGCTTACTCATGACACACGAGACTTATTGGTCTGTACTGAGAGGGAGATGACTTATCACCTGAATTCTTAAATACAGGGCATACTGATGAGGTTTTCCAGGGTGTTGGAAAGCACTTCTTAAGGCAACGCTTAAACAGTTTTGTAAGTATAGGGGCAAGTTCTGGTTGAAGCTGGCAGATGTATGGTTTTCAAGCTTAGTGGACTCATAAAAGGCGCCAGGCATGTGATGAACCCTTTCTGAGACAAATATTCTAGCTAATAGATTATTTATTCAGAAATAGTTTCATGTGAGATTTTTTTTTGTAATCCCAGTAACTAGGTGTAGGAGATGGGGGGAGAGGCATGGAAACTAGTTCATTTCATCCTCTGATGTAGAACAAAAGAAAACAAAAGCCAAGAAGTCAACCCTGGTTAATATTTGCTCCAAATGAGTGAGTGGCCCTGCACACTTCATACATATTAAGTATTTTCTTTTTTTTTTAATTATTATTCAATGTTCATCCCAAACAAGGCACAGTGCCACTTTGAAGTAGGGAGCTACTATGGGGTACATAAGTTGCAGGGATATTATGAAGGGAGATGAGTGGCAAGATGTTTGTTCACATTACACTTGAACTTCTGCATGTCAGTACAGTTGGAAAAGCAAAATCCCGGAAAGAGTTCCAAAGTCTAGCAGTTCTGGGGAAGAAACTATTGGAGTAGAAAGCCTTCTTACACCTAAGGATCTCTACTGTAAAGGGGTGGGATTTGGCTGCTTGTAAGGTTTGTCGGAGATATTTACGTCAAGGTGCACAGGTGCTTGTAATTTGTCAGAGCATTCACCATTAAAATACTTGTAGAACAGGCAGAGGGATGCAACATTTTATCGATGGGACAGAGGCTGAAGCTTAGATGACAGTTCAGGACCTATCAGATTGGCGACTCTCTTTTGAACTCTGTCCAGGAGTGAAAGACTAGTAGCAGATGCACCAGCCCAAATGTGACAACAATGCTCCATACATGGGCGAATGGTGGCCTTATCGAGGTACAGGATACTTTCTAGCACAGTAGAAAGAGCCCACCTTCTTCGCAGCAGCCTTGGCAATGCTCTCAATGTATCTGTTCCAATTCATGTTCCCTGTGAACATTAGACTGAGGAGTTTAATGGAAGTACTTTCAGGTAATGTGTTTTGGGCCATTGCTATTGGTGTTAGAAAAGGTTTCTTGTAATTATTGAAGAAAACAAGCTTAGTCTTAGCAGTATTGAATGTGACCACCCATTTTTGTCCCCATTCCACTACGGATTGGAAGTCTTCCTCTTGTGTTTTTGCCATTTCCTTAGATATGTGTTTATTAATTTTCTCCTCGTGCCTGTTATAGAGTGTAGTGTCATCAGCAAATATACCCATCTCAGAGACAATTTTATCAGAAAGGTCATTTATGAATATTAGAAATAATACAGGTCCCAGGATAAACCCATGAAGTACTCCCGCATTTATATCATAATGTTTAGATGTATGACCATCGAGGACAATCTGGATTCTTGTCTTACTTAGGAAGGATTTAATTATTCTTCTAGTGATACCATATGATCTAATTTTCCTTAGAAGACCATCATGCCGTACCCTGTCAAAAGCCTTAGATATATCGAGGGCTACCGCTCTACTCTCCCCTGCTTTGTCCAGGAGATACGTTCAGGGATTACAGTTAGGATATCTGCTGTGTAACAGGCTTGCCTAAATCCATATTGATAGTCAGTCAGAATTTTAGCAGCTGTAAGGTGATGGACTAGAGCTTGATTAATTATGGACTCAAATATTTTGACGAAAAGCGGGAGGAGGCTAATGGGGTGATAATTTAATGGGTCAGTTCTTTCGCCAGAATTCTTGAAAACTGGTACCACAGAAGCGGTTTTCCAGCAGTCAGAAAAGCAAGATTCGTTAAGGCATTTGTTGTAAAGTTTGGAGAGAACTGTAGCAACCTCAGCAGAGCATTTTTTAATAGCACAGCTGGGATGAGATCGGATTCACATGCTTTCGAGGTGTCTAGGTTTTTTATGATATCATGCACCTGAGAAGGAGTGATTTTCAGATCATCTAGTGTGGTTTCTGTTCACAAAGAAAAGTCAGGGAGGGAGTGATTTGCTGGGTCCAATATGGAGTTTGAGGCAAACTGACTGGCAAGCAGGTTAGTCTTCTCGGTTGCCGTGCAAACAACCTCCTGATTGTTCGATAGTGGGGGAATTGTTGATTGCCCATTATTTACTACACTGTTGTAGATTTTCCCAAAATTACAAGTTCCTAATTTCTGTGCATCAGTGCATTTTCTGATGGTTTCAGTATATTCTCTCTTGGCTGTCACTATTTCTCTCTTATAATTCTAGCTTCTATAAATTTCTGTCTGTTAGAACTGGACTTGTGTCGGTTACATCTGCAGTACGCATGCTGCCTTTGAGCAATGACAGCTGCAGAAGTACAAGTAAACCATTGGGGAGAGTGGAGCTTGCTATAGAATTTTCGCGTGGGAACATGTGTTTCAGTTGCAGTTTTGAACCATTCATTAGTCTCATTTTTGCACTGTTCAGCTCTAAACGAAAAGATATTTTGCCATGGGGCATCTCTGATGAGATCCCTAATGGCTTCCCAGTCGGCCTTCTTATAATACCTCATTTTTTTGAGCAGTGGGTCTTCAATTTTGGGTCGAGAATTTAGGGCGATTTCAACCATTATCACAGCGTGATCAGTATTCCTGAGTGGGCTGTGAGCGTTCATTATACAATCATTGGGAACTGTGGTCAGAAGTAGGTCTAGATGTGAGGCATGTTGATCTTGCTGGTCTGGGAAACGTGTCGGAAATGTAACCGTCTATGATAGGGAATGAGATATAAAGAAGCTTTGTGTTGTGCTATCAGCTACGTCTGTGTAATTAGAAAATCCAAGTCAGTTACTGTGGTGGATATTGAAGTCACCAAATATATGTATTTGTGCCCTAGTATTGAGAGAAAGTGCTGTATCTCTGCTGTCAGAAACTGTTTAATAGGGTACAGTCCTTGGTCGAGGGAGAGCGATAGAGAAAATATAAGTAGCTAATATTATGTTACATGTTAAATTTGGAGCACATAAAGGCCTGGTCGTCTGATTCTAGTTTTGTTTCTCTAGTCAAGAGGAGGGTGTTTCAAATAGACTCCAAGTCCGTGCATATGTCTGTATGAGTCCTTATGGCAAAGTGGGAGATAACCAAGCATGTTAAAGTGGTTAGAGAGAATATAAATAGCTAATGTTATGTTACATGTTAAGTCAGAAGCACATAAAAGCCTGGTCGTCTGATTCTCCAGTCAAGGGGAGAGTGTTTTGGATATAGACTCTTAAGTCCCTGCATATGTCTGCCTGAGTTCTTACGGCAGAGTGGGAGATAACCAAGCATGTTAAAGTGGTTAGAGAGAATGGCGAAGTGTAGGTTAGTTTCACTTAGTGCTAAGATATTGGTGTTTACTAGGAGAAATGATTTAACATCATCTAAATTAGTTCTAAGCTCGCAGGCATTTGTAAATGCAAGCCTCAAGGGAGGAGGCAGGTTGATTTTGTTTGAGTTTACGCCTGGTTTAAACATACTTTTTGCTTCAATTGTCATTTCATTTTATTTAATTTAAAAGTTTCAGAAAGGGTGAGTGAGAGATGCTGGACAAGTGGCTGTACAGAATATCAGACATGGAATCCAAGTAGACCATCAGCTGATGTCTCATCTAGAGGATTGTGGCCTCAGGAAAGCCCACCGAAGATGAGTGCAGAGTCCATTTCCATGCTTGACATGGTACTATAATCATCCCGATATATAACTGTTGATCAGCAGCCGCTCTAAGTGCTACCAAAGAGTTAGGGCCTCGATACTATCAGTCGGAAACAGCTGTCAATCCGGTACCCTCAACCCATCAAACAAAAGTCAGCCTAATCCAATTGCACTGGCATATATGGCATTCTAGCACCCCACAGTGCCCAGTGAAGAGGGATAGGATGTGGGAGGAACAGGGAAAACGGCCTTTATTGCCCTAGTCAGGAAACAAGGCTGATCACTGAGTGATTGTCGAGTCCCTGTAATAGCACCTCTCCCTCTTTCTAGTAGGCAAAGAAGGAGTATGGAAGCTGGGCGATAGACAGGGCCTATCTACTCCTTAAGCAGTTTAGGTTTGCAAACCAATAATTTGTTTGAGTCACAAGCTTTAGGAAGGTTGTCATCCAGGACTGAAGAGACCTCCCTACCTTAGCTTCAGAGTTTTTCTTTTCCTAGGTGGATGACGTGGGAAAATCTATGGGTCGATCAGCACTGAGAGAGTTTGCCCCACGCCTGGGTCCTAAACCCTGCATGGGTAGTTAATGTTAATGCGTTATTTGTTGGAACAGAAGGTAGAAGAGTACCTGCAGCTGGCTTTAGTACCAGAATTAGAGCAGCCGATAACATTTGTTGGTTGGGAACTACTTTTGTAAGAACCAATCTAGCCTTGCTTCTGGCCACACGAGCAGTGTGGATAATGGCTTTCTATAACGATCATCATATTCCAACCTTTATGCATCAACAGCGTATTAGCTTCATGGCAACGATATAATTGGCCATGTGGATTCTGCTCCTGGACCTTACCGAGTCTACTTGCTCTACATTTTCAAACTGGCCAAAGTACAAAATAATCTGTGCAGTGGGAGAATTTTAAACATCAACCTGGGTTTTCCTCCCACACTGATATTTAAATTATAGTTTAACTTTCCTACTCCTTCTTTCTTTAAGAGGAAGTCATTCTGCTTCATTTTTAGAGGGAAACAGAATGTCTCACATCACAAAGTTCCTCTGTAAATATATATATATATATATACTAACATGGATACCCAGCGTTGCCAGGGTCGACATGAAGTTCGGTTTGGACACACCTGCTATACTAAGAATATTGAGTAGTTTTTCATTATTATATGCCAACTCCATCGTTACCCCAACAAAAATTTTAAAAATAAAAGAACGAAGGAAAACACAAAAATGTACCCCCCCCCCAAAAAAAAGAAGTATGTGACAAACTTTCCACCAGATATTTCAGCAGAAGGGATACGAAGAGAAGCTATTCTCTGGATATTGAGCACCTTTTTATGACTATATTCCAGTTTAAGCGAATTTCTTTTATGATCCCTCAGTCTAGAAAGATTTGTCTTTACGATTTGTTGCAACGAAAACAAACTATAAATAATTCAGTTTCAAAAATACCAAAAGTAGAATTTGTGTTAACTGAAATACACATTTTTATGTTATAAAAATGATGAGTTATGTCTTATTGTGTTATTAAAAGAAAAAAAAAGTTATGATGTCAAAAAAATGTGAAAAAAAAAAAACTGGTAAAAAAAACGTAGATGAATGTTTTTTTTGTTTTTGTTTTAAATAAAGAATCGTAGTTGAATCGAATTGTTTATTTTAAAATAAAAATTCACTGGACCACAACGTTAATTGCGAAATCATGGAAATTATTTTATTTAAACTAATTCCAAAAATAATGCTTGAAAGTTTTTAGTTTTAATATCCACCGAAAAAGAAAACAAAAACAAAAAGAACAAACTTCGCCCCCAAGTGAGATAATTCAAACTGATTCATAAAAAAACGATGTCGGTAAAAATAAATTAAATTACATATATTATTAATATAAATCAAATTTAAATAATAAAATTAAATAGAACACTTAAAATAATTCTCTCACTATAGACAATAACTGATACACCGCTATTTAATACAATCGATTTTTCTTTATGTAATATGCAAATGATGCCACCTTTTTAATCTTATATTTTGTAATAAGCATAGTATATATAGGAATGAATAATATGATTAAATAATGGATTTTTGTATATATTAATCAACTTGTGAGCAAACAAACAAACAGGAATACGAATTTATATATATATAGATATGTTACTACAATGTTGAGTTTCTTCAGGAGTTCCACCATGTCCTCCTTTGAGTCCCAAGAGGTTATTTTAAGTCCAAGATTATCAGGGACTGCTTATATTTTGTTAAGTAGACTTCTTTGTATTTCTGTAGGAAGATCTCTTTAGTCTTCCTCCAAATGGACTTCCTCAGTGATGCTATTTTGACCTCCCTCTGGTCCCTGATTGTGGAACCAGAAGTGCTTTGTCTCCAGGAAGAGAACCTCTCTTTTAAGGAGTCTGGAGGGTATTGAAAATGGCAGGAATCGTAATATTGAATCAAGCTGTCTCTCTTTCTTTTTCTGCTCACTTGCTGGGGAGGGGGGGACTCTGCTTACTGATAACCATCACATGGAGAATTATTGCATGATACTTCCCTCTTTGCTCCCTCACTGTGGGAACTTGTGGGTATGGCTGCTTCCTTTTTTAATGGTCTGCATGGACTGCTGTTCAAAAGTAAGGGGTTCGTGTGATCTCCTCTCTAAATGCTGCTTTGTTTCCAGTTCCAGCGCTCTCCAGACACAGAAAAATTTTTACCTGTGATGCCCATAAAAGTTTTTAAAACTGAAAATCACATCAAATCATTGAGTAGTATGACTTTTCATTATTTTCCCATATAGGTAGAATATTGTACAAGTACCTTATTTCGCTTCATATTATTGTGAAAACGGGTAGAGGGAATGGGAGGGTCATAAGGAGGCAGTCACGGAAATGGCTGAAGCAGTTTATGAGCTGAAAATCACTTTATTTCATATATATTTTAAGAATGGAGTGTATGGTGTAACTTCCGGTAATGGATGGAACAGTTTATGATCTAAACATCAATTTATTTTATATATATTTTAAGAGAAAGGTCTATAAGAAGTCAGTCCCGGAAATGGCTGAAGCAGTTTATGATCTAAAAAACACTTTATTTCATCTAACAAATTCAGACATTCAATTTCATAATGAATTAAGAATATTTATCTTATCTCTCTCTCGGGCAGTCTGTCGATTTCGAGGATGACATGGAGGTCGGTTAGTGTCCGTGTCAAAGGTGCGATGTGAGTCCGATCAGAGCTCTCTTCAGCAAGAGCACGACTGTCATACTCCATTTGGCTGAGTGCAGAAATCATGCTGCGGCTTCCATTCTATCAAACTTGCCAGTATGTCCTCACTCCATCGCCACAGGACTTTATCGTCTCTCCCAACCTAGGCAAAGTAGGAATAAGCAGTTTGCCCAGTACTGCTAGCACCCTCTCTGCTGAAAGCAAAAGTACAGAGGCATGGACGGGCCAGGACAGTCTGCTCACATGCAATCAGCAGCATCCGATGGCTGAGGCAGACCCGAGTCGAGTTGTACATCACCCTTGTTGACCACGTCAGCACTGCAGTGCTGGTTCATCCACTGTGCAAGCCGTTGGGATTTCTTCCTCATCCGCCAAGAGCATCGTTGACCAGGCTTGGATTTTTGTGACCCTAAATAGAGGGGGATAATGGGTACTACACCTTGCCCAACGGTGACCCAGCACTGCAACGACTAAGGGGTAGTGACATTTTCCCCAAAACCCGGGAACTCCCGCACCAGGGCCTCGTTGCCAGATGTAGTTTTATGTCATGCCCAGGACTATTTATCTTATAAAATATATATATTTGCAAGTGTTGTCATATCATCTAACTTTTATTTTTTTTCTTTAGCCAAACCTAACTCCCTCCTGATTCATTTCATTTTCTTAGCACTATGAAGAAATTGCAAAAGTTGACATGCAACATGTTTCTATCAAATCTTTTTACTTACATGACAAATTATCGGATTATCAAGAAAAAATTGTTACATACTTACCAACTGATTTAAAAGTTTGATTGAATTATAATCTCTAAAAAGTGATGCCTTACTACAGTTCTATTTCTATATCTTAAGCAGTTGTCCATATTTGACTAGAAAAATATTCATTTTTAAATCATGGTCTGATCGGAACTAACATTACACTGATTATTCTACTTTATGTGATGATGTTTTCAACTACTGTGGAATTTCAACATTTTCTGCTAGTTTTTATTATTTTAACTGTCACAATATTCTGATACTTGACTAGAATAATTACAAAGAACCTTTATTTTATTTAGGATATATGTGTTAATGATAAATAATTACAATTAGTAGAGGTAATTTTCTCAGAATAGACTGACTAAAGTGAAGGCTGTCCCCTGTGTTTCAAAGATTTTATTTAATGATAAAACTAATAAGAAGCAAACGATAGTGAAGATGTTAAAGTATTCAAGGACAGAAATAAAATAAAACATAAAAAGCAGAATACAGTATCATTGCATTATCTTTTTTTCTATGACTTTTTTTTACACTGACTAAAAAAGTCAGTGTAAAAAAAGTCAGTGTAAAAAAAATGTCAGTGTAAAATACACTGACTTTTTTACACTGACTTTTTTTACACTGACTTTTTTACACTGACTTTTTTACACTGACTTTTTACACTGACTTTTTTACACTGACTTTTTTACACTGACTTTTTTACACTGACTTTTTTACACTGACTTTTTTACACTGACTTTTTTACACTGACTTTTTTACACTGACTTTTTTACACTGACTTTTTTACACTGACTTTTTTTTACACTGATATTTTTTTACACTGACATTTTTTTACACTGACATTTTTTTTTACACTGACTTTTTTACACTGACTTTTTTACACTGACTTTTTTTACACTGACTCTTATTTACACTTTTTACACTGACTTTATTTTTACACTGACATTTTTTTTTACATTGACTTTTTTTTACACTGATAAAAAAAAAAAGGGGTAGTAGGCAGGAAGGCTTGAACCTACGACATAAAGGCGGAAAAAAAAGTGAAAGAAAATCTGACATCTTACCTCTACTCCATGACACAACTGGAAGTTCAGAACGTTAAAATTAGGTAAAGTCAATCCAACTAATACGATGACATCAAAAATGGATCGCAAAAAGTCGACTCCTCCTTGTAGAAAACTGCCCAGTTGACGGTGCAGGAATGAATGTTTTTGGCCAATTTTTTATATTTGTCGTGTGAAATGTCGTAAAACGATACCAATCTCATGAAAATTTGTCACCGCTGTCAAAAGTTTTAGGCATACATACATACATACATTTAAACAGACAGGTGAGATTTATATTATAGATTATCAAAGGAGTCCTTTTTGTAAAAAAAGTAAAAAAAAAAAAATACTTAACTATAAACTGTTAACTGGTGCAGGTTATTTACATTTGTAAAATGTTTTCGGAGATCTTTCACCTGATAAATATCAGGATTATGAGTAAAATTTCTTGGTTCCATGTCAATTTAGCTTCTAATGATATTTCTATAATGAACTGGATGTACCTACATGGCATTGCTAGGGAGTAATAGAAAAAGAAAAATGACTGTATTCTTAGAATCCTTGAAATCCTTGATGCCAGACATTTTGGAATCCTTGGTGTTGAACATTTAGGAGTCCTAGGTTGCAGACACTTAATAATTCCAATAATTGGGCATTTTGGAATCCCAGTTGTTGAATAATTTGAAATAGGGATAAATAAAAGCCTAGCATGAAATAAATTAGTTTGGAAGATATCCAACACATGGCAGCAAATATAAAATGGACGTTAGACTGATTATGATGATTGTGATTTTCTCTTGTAGCAACATTTTCAATTTGTCTTTATTGTATCATGCCGCCATGAGTTTTAAACATTTTTTTCTGTCACTATTTTAATTTAATGAAAAAAAAATAAAGCAAGGATCATTTTTTAGATGCACTACATACGCGAAGAAAATCTGTGGAATCATGGTAACCAAGTAAGGAATACAAAGAAAGGTTGGAATAGTCATCCATATTTTTTAGTTAATATGAGGACTCATGAAAATTCCACAGTGCTTTCTACATCCATCTCTATAATTTACTGTTTTAAAATAATATCTGCCAAGGTCAATGAGCTCTATTATTATATAAAAGGAACTGTGTGTGTGTCTTCCTGCTAACTGTTTTCCTCCTGCCTATAGCCTTGCTCTTTTTTTCAAGACAACTAGCAGGGATACCCAGTGTTGCCCGGGTGTTTGGAAGTGTACAAGAAAAAAAAAATAGTGTTAGTAGGGAGGGAGGCTCGAACCTGTGACGAACCCGAAGGCGGGAAAGTAGGTGAAAGAAAACGTGAGATCTTACCGCTATGCTACGAGGCCATAGGAAGTGAAAAGCGTTGAAATTTAGCGATGTCGATCAAAAACTTGACTTGTTAAGTGAATGCAGAAATGAGCGTTGGCTGAAGGCCAGTTCAGCTTTCCGCTGTTTCATTTATTTGTTTCCCCACGATGTTGGGGAAAACCAACTCCCCACAAAAAGGGAGTGTCCAAATGAATAGTAATTGTCTGATATGAGGGATTTCCCCCCACATTGATTAAAGCTAATTGCTTTCTGGATGTCCTGGCAGGAAAGGCCAGGAAGCTGCCTTTGCTTTTATATGAAAAACACGAAAAACACGTGAGAGGATGGAATAGCATGAATTTTATAAAAGTCAATCAAAATGAATATAGAGACGATGTTCATTCGCAAATCGTAGATATTATCATTTAGGGAGTATATAAAAAGTTCTAAAATATAGTAAACCCCCTGAGAATCCCTGTGAAAAAAGCCTTAGCTGGACATAGAAAAACATGCCCGGCCGTTTTGTTTTTTATATATATCGATAGAAGATGACCTATGGACATCTCCTGTCTTCACAATAATCACCTTTTGTTCCTGATTTTTTTTTAAATGAAGATTGATAATTCATATTATTTGGATTCTTCGGACTACTGTTCTCATCTTGAGTGTCGTTTTCACAACGTTTCAGTTGATGTAACCGACTTTCTTCAGATTCCCAAGTTTGACAAGGTACACCTAAAGAAGATGGAAGGTTACAGCCATCGAAATGTTATGAAAATAACACTAAAAGATATGAGAATAGTAGTCTGAAGAATCCAAATAATACTAATTATCTTTCGTTCTTGTATCAAGTGGCTTCATACCTTGTCTGGAGTGATCTCTATAAAAATGAATAAATAAAACCTCAATATTTAAATTCTTTCTGTTTGGTCTATTGTTCTCATCAGCATTGATGTAGTTCTACTTTGTTTTGACTGATCAAAATAAAGTCATCTGCTGTAACTGTAACCAAGCAAGTATTCACTGTGAATGTTTTACAGGGGAGGAGAGAATCAGGGATTGGAACTCAGTCTAGCATCTACCATGAACATAATGATACAGAAAAGAGAGACTAGCTAGCAACATCTCTTCTGTGTGAAAAAGGCTCTAGGGAAGAGAAGAAATTTGCCCCCCCCCCCATCCCTAATGGTTCAAAGCAGAACGTCCCCAGATATGACAGCAGTATAGATCTGGCTCCTATACAGGTTGGCGATTGTAACAACTCAGTAGATATTTACATTGTTATTACACTTCTATAAATTATCTTATACGAGATGAGAATAAGATGCATTTTCTTTTTACTTAGGAGTCACCACTTATCAAGGCCCAAAGGCCACTCGAGGATAATGGTTAATGAATTTAAGGTAGTAGTGTACTAATCGTTAATGGTGATATATCATGAAATAAAAGCCATGGATAAAAGATATGTAAACAAACAAAAAAAAAGGCAAAAAGTAAAATAAATTAAACACAGGAATAAATCATTAAAGACAAGAACTTTACCGATTTCGTTCAAAGATCAAAATTATTTTAGGCAGTGGCATAACCACACTCAAACAATGCAATATATCTCGACACTTCAAAGTGTAGTATCTGTTCTTCAGATGCTGCACTACACTTTTGTGGTCTCAGTTAATAGAGAAGAAATCCTTCATGACTGATACAGTTGAACATAGTGCCCCTTTTTGGGGAGCAGGTTCTTCCCTCCTCCCACATTAAAGACTGATCTCATGTTTAACTCTGCCCTCGTGGGGAGGCAAGTTAAAAAAAAAAAAAAAAAAAAACTGATCCCAGTTTAAGTAGTATTTTTATTTTTTTTACTGAATTTCAACCATGTTCCATTTTTGTTGTTGTTTCTTTCATTGTTTTTTTTTTTTATTTCCTTCTCTCCTCCTATTTTAATGTCTTTATCACACACGCTGCATAATTTGCTTTATTTTTCAAATAGTTACACACGTATCCAAAACATCCCGTTGTGCATCTTCATTTTTTTTCTAGGTTTTCTGCCGTTATTTAAATAAATTTTAAATTTCACTTTTTCTGAAGATCGGTGATCCTAATGAAACTGATAAAGCTCACGTTTTTGATGATTTATTCCTGTTTGATTTGTTTTCCCTTTTGTTTTGTTTTTTCATACACATGCATGCATATATATATATATATATATACATATATATATTTATATATATATATATATAACAAATGACAAAAGTTTATATTCCAAATTTTATGATGTTGACCATCTTGCAATTTATTCCTTGAATTACGTTGACATTTACAATTCTTGACAGCAACTGTTATTTGCTCTGTAATTACATTGAGCTACATAAATTAAGGGTTAGTATAATATATATATATATATATATATATATATATATATATATATATATATATATATATATATATTGCACACAATGCTTCATGCCAACTACATCAATCTCTTTAAAAAATGTTTCTTGAGAAGAAAGAAGAAAAGTCACATGGCATCTTTTCACAAGTAAAAATTCTATTTCTTTCTTTTTTTCTGTTTATTTTCATTTTTCTTTCTTTGTTTTTTTTTCTTTTTCTTCCTTTTTGTTTTAATTTTATTCTCTTAAATGGGCAGTTAAAACCAAAGGCTCATCAATACCAAACTGTCGGCTCGTTAAATCTTGGTCAACTTCGTCAATTTGTTCTGTCTCTCAAATTCCTACAAGAGGTAAGGAACACACACACACAATCTTCTGTGGTGTATGTCAATCATTTCAGCATGTTCCTCCTCCTCCTCTTCCTGCTCCTCACTGTTATTGCCAACTAAAACCTATTGCCGTATTCTGCATGATAATAATAACAATAATAATAATATTATTGATAATAATTGCTTCACACAAAGGCAGATATTCATACCTATCTGGAAAGATTATGTTTAAATGACTGTATTCTTTAGAGCTGGTTCTAAGGTTGTTAAATCCGGTTACCCTTCGAGATATCTTATTATAAATTTTCCTAATGTCTGTGTGTGTTTGTGTGTGTGTGTGTGTGTGTGTGACGCGTTTTATCTCAGCCTACAGGCAAGTAAGGTACCGAAATGAAGCTTATTACCCAGCGGATGTATAGGTGATAGTTATATCCATGTTTGGTGTATGGAAATGAAAAAAAAAAATGCAAAAGATGATGATTTACTAAACAACGTTTTATTTACTGGATATTTTTCCGGTATTCACCGGAAGTTATTATCTCCCTTAGAAAGTTCGATTTACTGTGTGTGTGATGCAGTTTATCTCAGCCTACAGGCAACTCACCCAGGCAAGTAAGGTATCGAAATGAAGCTTATGACCCAGCGGATATTTTAGTGATATTTATATCCATGTTTGGTGTATAGAAATGCAGAAAAAAAAATGCAAAAAAATAACGATTTACTAAACAACGTTTTCTTTACTGGATATTTTTCCGGTACAAGAACTTGATTTAATAATTGAGAAAACATTTCCAGCTATATCATAGCTGGAACTCTTGTGAAGTAGACCTTTATGCCATACCTTATCAAAGGCCTTTGATATGTCAAGAGCAATTGCCCTAGAAAGGAAGTCGTTGTTGAGAGATTCGCTAATCCTATGAGATGTAACTGTAAGCGCATCTGTAGATCTAGCAGAACGGAAACCATGTTGCAGGTCAATAAGGTTATTTTTGCTGAGGTGGTTGACTACTTCTCTATTTAACACAGATTTCATCAACTTACGCATGATGCATAGGAGACTTTTATTGGTCTGATGGGATTATGAGATGACCGATCACCAGAATTCTTAAATACAGGGCATACTGATGAAATTTTCCAGGGTGTTGGGAAGCAATTCTCTTTAAGACAACACTTAAACAGCTTTGTAAGTATGGGAGCTATCTTAACTGATACAACCGAGTGGTCGGAAGATCCCAGTGGAGACAGAACAGAAGATGAACATAGCTCAGGGCAACTTGTCTAGAAGATTTACATACTGACCATCAGTGTCAGGCTCACGGGTGGGTTCGTGAACAATCTGAGCGAGGTGATAAGCAATGGAGAAATCATGACAGAACCTCCCCTCATCATCTGTCTTGTTTGAGTGGGTCAGCCATTCGACATTGTGGACATTGAAGTCACCACAGATGTGAATGTTAGCCAAAGGATGAGCAGTTGGTCAACTTTCTCAGATGTGCTCTTAAAGATAGTAACTCCACTGTTGTGGAGGCGATAAAGTGCGAATATAAACACAGTGGTGTAAGCAAGTGCAACCCAGAAGCACATATAGAGTAAATTAGGATCTTCTCTGGAGATGTCCCTACCACATGGAAAGCCATCTTTAATGTAGGCATATATACCATACCCATGGCGGTCTTGGGGGTCAGATTTGGATGTTTAGAGTAACCTTTCATTATAAACTCATCTAGGGAAATGGTCAGTCTAATGCCAGTTTCACTTAGAAATAATAGTTCCGAGGTAATCTTCTGTAATTGGATTTCAACCTCTGGAAGGTTGAAATGTAGACCCATGATATTAGAGAAGGAGACATGGTCATGGGGGTCTACATTGGGCGATAAAATTCTGGGCTTATTTGTGTATTTTTTCTGGAAACTTTTCATGATGAAGTTTTGGGATCTGTGGAAAAGGTCAACAGACTTGGTTAGAGCAGGGTATTTTTTTTTTTTTGTAGCATATAAGGTAAAGCCGTAACAATTACCTACTAATATGGCATTGTGAAGCCCCACCAGAAGCTGCTGCATTATTTCAGATTAATATTTTCTAGAGGTGAAGCAACAAATGAACAAGAGTGCTCAATACTAAAGTAGGGCAAGACTACACTTTTGTATAATTAGCAATATCGCCTGAAGAGGTCTCTAGTTGCTCATAGCTGGTGTGTGTGTGTGTGTGTGTGTATATATATATATATATATATATATATATATATATATATATATATATATATATATATATAAAAAATCCTTCTTTTAGGTCACCAGGAATATTATTAATTGGGGAGGTGGGGCCATTTAGAGCTTTTTTTTTTCAGTTGTCAGAGAGAAAGTAAGGGAGAAAAGGGAAGGAGGCAGAGAGGATATATAAAGAAAAATAGAAAGAGTGAGAAAAGTTTTAAAAAGGAAGACGTTGCACACATTTTTTCTATTTTATTGTCTTTGTTTTTACAGGCAACACCAACTGACCATGCTAATACAGTGAAAACATCTTTATAGCTGTGCTATGTTGGATATTATTGATATATATAAACAAAGCACATTGCAACTTAGGATGTAAAGAAGCTACTTTTTGAGATCATGGCTAACAGGGAACTCAGGGGAATTGAGCAGTGAGATGTTTGTTCACATTACATTTAAATTTATGCAGGTTAGTACAGTTAGAGAAGCAGAAAACAGGGAGAGAATTCTAAAGTCTAGCAGTCTGAGGGAAGAAATTATTAGAATGAAAGTTTTTATCGCAACAGTGAAGGGGTGTGATTTTGCTGCTTGTCTAGTTAGTCAGGAGTATGTGTGTTTAGAGGGCACAAATGCTATAAGTTCATCAGAGCACATTCCATTAAAGTAGTTGTAAAACAGGGATGTAACATTGCGGTGATGGGACAGAGGTTGGAGTTTGGCTGACAATGATGGACCTATTAGATTTGTGACTCTTTTGGACCCTAAGAGTAAGAGACTAGTGGTAGATGCACCAACTCAGATGTGTCAACAATACTCCATGCATGGGCGAATTGTAGCTTTGGAAATATATAGGATGCTCTCTGGTGTGAGTAATTTTCTAGCATTGTAGAAGGAGCCCATCTTCTTTGCAGCAGCTTTGGCAATGTCCTCAATGTATTCGTTCCAATTCATGTTGCCTGTTAATGTTTCGCTGAGGAGTTTAAAGGATTGTTTCTTAAGTAGGATGTTATTTAAGCCTGCATTATGTTGGATGACATCTTACATTTTTTTTTTTGGGGGGGGGCAACTGTGCAAACTTAATCATCATATGGGGTTCGTGATTGCCGGTTTTTTTTACAGAAGTAGGAGAACAGAAAGTGGACCATGGGTTTATGAAACTCTCACTTCCCTTATTTTATCCTTTAGTCTTCACATTCATGAGCAATGTTTTCTGACAAAAGGGTAAGAATTGCTGGGTTTTTTTTAGTCAGAATCCATCCATCTAACACTTATTGTTGATTAGTTTTTGACCTGGAAGTAGTATTTTTTTTTTTAAATTTTTTTTTTTTTTCTTAGCTCCTTACATCAGGTGGCCTCATCTCTTGTCTTTCCATTAAGAGAAATTTTTAATTAAAGACGATCATGCAAGATTGCAATGTCCGGTTCTTATTTAGAATCCAACTTAATTACAAAAACAAAATTACAGAAAATACAGGTAAATCTTTATGATGTGTGTACCCATCACGGAACGAAGATGTCATATTCCAAAAATCACATTAATCGATGAAGAAGTTTATATTTTTTAACTAAGGAAATCAAATTTTATGATAAGCAACTGGCAAAACAGGAGTCGAGAGCTGCCATTTTTTTTTTTTTTTTTTACAAGGGAGTCACCTCTTTTCAAGGTCTGAAGGCCACTCGAGAATAAGTGTTAATGAGTGTCAGGAGGTCACTAAGACAACAGCCTAGTGATCATTAATGGTGAAAATTGAGTAGAATTTGATCATTTGGCTCAACAAGAATTTGTTTACATTGGATTTGAAGATGATCATATTGTAGTCAGCTGGAGGCAGACCTGTGGAACAGAGTTCCACAAGTGGGTAGTTCTAAGAAAGACACTTTGTTCATGGAATTTGTGCTTAGGTTTAGACACAAAAAGTAGAGGAAATTGTTGACAGTGGTTGTAACCAGACTACTGCCAATTGTGAAAGTTTTGCAGGGGAGGGGGTCTGTAGAATGAAGCTTAGATGAGCACTTGTCTCTTCTGTGGGGACAAGATTGCAAGGGGTGGGGGAGAAAAAGTCATCACCTAGTAGCTTTTGAACTTTAACAAGTCAGTAAAGGGTGCTCCAAGCAGCTTCTCCCCAGATATGGCAAGAGTACTCCATTTTAGGACATATTTGGCTTTTATACAGATAGAAGATTGCGCTGGGAGTTAGATACCTTCTAGGGCAGTAGAATGATGGAACCATATTC
This sequence comes from Euprymna scolopes, assembly GCF_053919585.1. Lineage (NCBI taxonomy): Eukaryota > Metazoa > Mollusca > Cephalopoda > Sepiida > Sepiolidae > Euprymna > Euprymna scolopes. The sequence continues at coordinate 54,091,680 of NC_136524.1, forward strand.
CCAGCGACCTTAGTAGTAACAAATTTTTGCATATTCTAAAGTTCAAGGGCAACAATTCAGTTTGACTAAGGTTTGTTTGTATTTAAAATAATCAAAACCTTTTGTAATCATTAAAAATTGAAAATTTTGATCTTCATTTAAAAAAAAAATACTTAATCCACTTACGTGATCTTTTTTTTTTTTAAATATGACATCTTTGTTCTCTGATGAGTGCATGCATCATAAGGATTTTTTGTAGCTTTGTTGTTTTTTAATTAAGTGGAATCCTAGATGAAGACCCAATATGCTTTTGTGAACACACAGATGACTCTGCAACCCAAACTTATTTTTACAAGACTTTCTACAGATATGACATGAGAACGCTGGTTTAACTTTTGTACATAGCTATCTTCCACTTGTTCAGCTGATTCTGGCATGAAATCTTATGTGGTTTATGTAGCCTAACCATTGACAGGCAGGCTTTGCCACGTGGTCAAACTGAAGTGTACCTGCAGTGTTTGGCATTGACCACTTGTGCAGAGCTCATTAAAAAATCGAGCGCTCTATTTGCATTGCCTCAAACAAAATACTACTTCAAGATCAAAATCTAACCAATGATAAGTGTTAAGTTGGATAGATTCTGACTCAGAAAACAGCAATCTTTCCTCTTTTACATATTATTTTTATTGGAATTCTTTGAGATGAGGCTTCATAATTTTTGTACTTATTCTTTTGCAGGCTGTTATCTTCATCTTCATAGTTGTTGTTGCTTCGCCACATTTTGGCCAACTCATCCTCTGGCCTTCTTCAGGTGGTTAACCACGACGGGATAGGAATGCTGAGTCTCTTAGCTGTATCCCCAGTAATTACTGCCTTCCATAGTTGTTGTTTCGCCACGTTTTGGCCAACTAATCCTGCTTAGGTAGGATTGAAACCGCTATAATGCTCACTTGGAGCCGTAGAGACTCTACACCTCTATCCCATCATAGTTAATCACCTGAAGAGGGCCAGAGGATGAGTTGGCTGAAATGTGAAACAACAACACCTATGAAGATGTTTGTTATAAAATATTGCTCATGGAAAGGTCAATATAAGGGAAGCAAGAGTTACTTAAACCTGAGGTTTACTTTCTACTGTAAAAAAGTGGCAACCCTGAAACTCTTATAGTCATTAAGTTTGCACAGTTGCCCAAAAATCATATCTGCAATCTTATCCAACATAACATATAGGGATAATGTTTTAATTCTATTTAGCATGGAGGTGTAGAAACCCTAACCCTAACTCCCCCATCCCCAAAGTTAATGCTATAGCTATTTATGCCCATCCTATTTCACTTGACCCATAACTATGACCTTAAAGGTCAATCTATTAAGGTGCTTCTGCTTATTTTTATTTTCTCAAGTATTAAAATTGGATTTGTTTAACTGGATTTTATTTATTTATTTGTTTTTTTTTAGGAAGGAAATTTTTATGTTCATCAATCTTATTTGTTTTATTTATAGAAAATATATAAAGAGTGCTGAAAAATGAAGAGAGAGAAAAAAAACGAAATAGCTAAAACAATAGTCTTCTTTGAAAAAGGTGTCTTGCACCAAAAGTCTCAGAAAAAATTATTTTTAATCATTGAGTAAAATATTTTTCAACATTATTTGATTTTCGATAATTTTTGATACTGTTGCACTTTAAGCACAAGATTCTTGTAATTGTCAGCTTGGGTTCGACCGAAAGCTACGGTAAATTGTCAGAATATACCAAGCACTGATCAAAAAAACAAAAAAAAGTGCTAGGAAACCCAATCAAAATAAAAACACTGGGAAACAGAAAATAACAACGTTTATTGGATACTAATTGCTGTTTAAAAAACAATATCGAAAAACAAAATAAAGTATAATAACAATTTTCTGTAAATTTCATGAATAATTAGTTTTATTTTTTGTGTAAATAACTAGAAACATTTTTCTTTTGCATGATTAAAAACTTACTATTGTACATTATGCAACAATTATTTGTTTTAAGGAGGAGGGGGTGCGAAAAAGTTATGGTAAGGACTTGTGCACCTCCAAGCAAAACCATCACTAACAGAAGCTCGTTTTCTACACTGCATTTCCTAACATATTTTCTGTACCTTAAGTCCGATGGTATTAATTTGTTTTCTTGAGGATTTGCTGCAGCGTCTGTAATACTTTATCTAAACTGATTAAATTCGTTGTCTACTGCTCCATGGTTCTGACAGATTAAAATTTTAAATCTTAAATTATCTTTTCTTCCAATTTATCAAAAGTCGTCAACTTTGCTTCTTATTAGCTAACAACATTTGTTATTACTTTTTGATTGGTTGATCGACTTACTCAGCGCTTCGCATATTCCAGCAGTTTCCATCAGTTTCCAGATATTTATGAGAATCTGGTGCTTAATCTGCAACTTTACTTTAATTAGCATAAAGAAAAACTGAACTATTTGAAAAAGAAAAAAAGAAATAAAAAAAAGAATTAGTTATAAATGCAGGAAAAACAGATAAATTAGATAAAATATTAGAAATAAAGTAAACAAATAATAGTGAGTATCAGTGCAAACTCTATATTATTAAGTTTAAATAAAATAAATTAATTTCCAGCTTCTGTATAGTTTTCTCATTTCAAGGTCAAGCACATATCTGATGAAGGGGGATTTCCTGAAATATTACAAATCCATCCTCCATCTGACCGTGTTAACAGAAGTAAGAACACAATACATGTAAAATATTAATACAATATATATATATATATATATATATATATATATATATATATATATATATATATATATATAAAATATTAATAAAGGTAAATGTGCATATTTTATTCCACCATTATGTTTATTTGCTTCAGAAACAGTACTACTATTGATGGGAGGATCTAGAAGAAATACTTCTTCAAAAATTAGCCAATCATAAGTGTTAGATGGATAGATCCAGATTAAAAAAAACAGCAATTCTCCCCCTTTGTCAGAAACATTTCTCGTGGGATGTGAAGTCATAAGGACAAAATAAGGGAAGCAAGAGTTATGAGATCGCCAAAAGTAAACACAATGCCCACTTTATATTCTTCTTTATATTTTTTTATTTTTATTATTATTTTTTCCCATACTCTTGTTCACTCCAAACAAGGCATATTTCACTTAAACATAAAGGGCTACTATTCGGGATCATGTCTACAGGGAACTAAGTAAGGAGATGAGCGAAACATTGGTTTGCATTAAATTTAAACTTCCACATGTAAGTACAGTCAGGGAAGCAAAAAGCAGGAAGGAAATTCCAAAGTCTACTAGCTGTACCAACCTAGCATTGTCTGTGATCCACTAAATAAATATATATAATTCTCACTGTTCAGGTGGTTTTAAATCAGTAAATATTTCCAACTGATGTTTCAAAATCTTTTGTCTACACAGGCTAGGTATACAAAAGGTTTTGAAACATCAGTTGGAAATATTTACTGATTTAAAACCACCTGAACAGTGAGAATTATTATTTATTTATTTTTTTTTTTCTCTCACTGGTTTTCCAACTGAAACCAATTTCCCTCTTTCCTCATTCAATTCTTAGCTTTTAATTTATCATTCTGACGTTTCCTCTTAGAGGGTCAGACGATAAAGCCTTAAGGAAATTTTAACAATTCCACCTGCCCGTTTTTTTGTTTCTTTGATCTTTTTGATTTAAATTAAATATATATATATATATATATATATATCTGTAGAAATATATTTCTTATAATATATAATTTGATTTGAGCCTAAAACAGTAAGTGTTTGAAATTGGGGTCAAAGTTTTAAAAAATTTGACCTCTGCAGTCTCTACAAAATTACTCAGCCAATTTTTGGTCTAAACATTTGAAATTTTACATAAAGTGTATTCACACATAGGGCAAGCTTTTTAATTGGTTTTTGGCTGAAAATTTGGTTGCCAAGGGGTCAAAGTTTAAAAGATTTTGACCTTTGCAGTCTCTTCAGCCAATTTTGGGTCTAAACATTTGAAATTTTACATAAAGTGTATTCAGACGTGCAGCAAGCATTTTAATCGGTTCTTAGGCGAAAATTTGGCTGCCAAGAGGTCAAAGTTTACAGAGTTCACGTTTGCAGACTCTACCAAACTCCTCCACCAATTTTGGATCTAAACACTTGAAATTTTAGATGTAGGTTACCGGCACATGGGTCAAACTTTTTAATATATATATATACATATGCACATAAGGTTATGCACAATACATAGAGCCGAAGCAAAACCTGGCTGAACTGCTAGTTATGTAGAAATTCATTTTTGATATGGGACAAGCTTTCTATTTTTTTTTTTTTTTACATAGACGTCACCACTTATCAAGGCCGATAGGCCACTCAAGGATAAGGGTTAAAGAGTGTAGAGTAGTCAAAAGGACCATATAGTAATCGATAGTAATGGAAGTTCGGTAAATTTGTTAACTTAAGTGGAACGGCTCATCAGAAACTTGTTCACGTTGGACTTGAAGACAACCATATTATAGAAAGCAGGAAAACGGAAGACAATTCCACAGGCGTGCAGTTCTAAGAAGCTTTGATCATGGAATCTATGTTTAGGTTTAGGTACAGATAAAGAGTTCTGTTCATAAACTGTTTTCTTATTTTGCATGCCAATCGTCAATTCTGTTTAATTGTTTATAAAAAATTTGATATGGCATTAACAACAACCAAATGCAAATGAAGTTTGTTTTGAATAAAAGACAAATCTTGTTCACAATTTTTAACCAATTATTTTTAACCAATTACAAGTAAAAAAAAAAGTAGAGAGAAATATTTAGAAAGATCTACTTTTGTAATATATGCCCTTGCCCCAAGTGTATTTTTACATTTTGAAAAATATATACAGATATTACACGGGTGGGGTGGGGGGGTACAATAATTTGATCATTTTTAAAAAGCATGAAGTCTTTTATTAAATGTTGAGAAATTTTTAAAAAATCGGAATCGGTACTTATATCAGAATCGAGAATTTAGAACAGAATCTGTAATTGTATCGAAATTAGGAAAAATTTGTGAATCATCCCATATGGTCACTACAATTGTATTTGCTAACTATATAATAAACACACCTTTAATTTATTTCGGTCTAGGATTCTGTGTTTGTACAAAAAAAGAAATAGAAAATCATCTAATGGAACATTTCTGAATTTTGGAGATAATGATTGATGATTTGTATTGGATTCTTCAGACTACTGTTCTCATGTTGAGTGTTATTTTCATAACATTTTGGTAAATGAAACCTCCAACCTTCTTTAGGTGTATCTTGTCAAAAATGAGAATCTGCATGGAATTTTGAACAAAACTCGTTATTTTAATCCATGGGCTTAGCATGCTCTCATTCCGTCAGCTGGTCCTGATAAAGATTAGCCGGATATGACATGATTATTCTAACATGTATGCGCATATTCTTTATGCAGTATTTATTTTTTGTTTTTTCTAACTAACATTCACAAACTCCCAGCTTGTATGTGCATCTATATATATATATATATATATATATATATATATATATATTGGTATATTTAGGCAGCATTTTTTCATTCAAGCAAACATTATTAAATGCAACGGAGACACTTTGCTTTATGATTCTTTTTTTTTTTATTATTTCGATTTTCCATATAATCTTTTTTATATCAAAATCGAAAATATTAATAAAGGTTCCATAGTTGTTACCGGGGGGGGGGGAGTTGTATTGAGTTTCTTCTTTCTAACTTTTATTTCTGCTCTGCCTTGCATTGAGCATTCCTACTCAAATTATTCTCGTATTATTTAGATTACTTTTCTCATCTTACATGTTATTTTCTCAATATATCTATCTATTAATAATTTATATATATATATATATATATATATATATATATATATATATAGAGAGAGAGAGAGAGAGAGAGACTTTCCTGTCGATTTCAATGTATGAGCTTCTGTCACAACAAGTTACTCGGAAATTCACACATGATTTGTTTAAAGTGGTGAAGGCTTTGTGTAGAACCAACTACACTTTTTGGTATTACTGCTATTCATTGTCGGTGCAGATGACTGCTACAGGACAGAGTAGACTGCAAGTTTTTACATCAGTTTCCTTCTCCTAGATGCATGTCTTAACGAAGTCTAGGGATGCATCTCTCCCAGTGAATTAATGCACCCCCAGATATTAACCTGATGATTCTTCTGTATATATATATATATATATATATATATACAGAAAGTTTAGATGAGATAAGTCGTCGGTACCGCCAGTTTAAAACCTGATAATAGGGGACCGTTTTAGATACCAATATTAAGCTCGTTTTAGCCGATACTCGTCTCTCGGCTGAAGAGAGCTTGATATGGGTATCTAAAATGGTCCTCTATTATCAGGTTTTAAACTGATGGTACTTTCTGTAAATATAAATAATACACTCTATTTTTGGAATTTTTCCTTATAATAAAGCACTCCGCTGGAATCCTTTTTTCCTAAAAATATATATATAATATATATATATATACAATCCCTATCTTTCAACACAGACCAAAATCCGCACCCTTATTAGGTCTTACTTACACACAACCAAATCTTATTTTTCACAACATTTGACGGAACTTCCTGATATTAACTCCCTGTGACAAGGTAGACCTGATGTTTTCATTGCCAACTTTGCTTTCGAATAAGCTGTATTGCCTGAAGAGGTCTCTAGTTACTAGTAACTACTAGCTGACCGAAACATGCTCATGACTGTGTAGCAACATATTAATGCCTATGTAAAAACAAATAAATTATATATATATATATATATATATATATATATATATATATATATATATACATACAATTATGTAATTAATAGAAGTTTACTAGGCAAATGCAAGTGTAAGCTTTAGTCCAATAAAAGTATTAATGTTTGTTATCCCAACCAAATAGAAAAAGCTTTATACGACAGTGAGAAGTAGAGCTTAATGCCATAAGCATAAATAAAAACTGCAAACCGGAAATTTACATTATTTTTCGACAGAATACCTCCAGTAAAGAAAGGCAGTAAAAAAATTATTTCAAAGAATGTAAGATTCTTCTCTTCAGAGGAAAGAAACTAGTTAGCAAATTATAGAAATATATTTTCTTATAATATATATCAATACTTATTTAAGAAGCTCAATGTAATTACAGAGCAATATAGAGAATAAATGACAAAAAGTGATTGATTTTGCGCTATGAAACAGTGTCAAGAGTTGTACAAGTCAATTGAATTAAAGGAATAAATTATAAGATGGTCAACATCATGAATTTTGGAATATAACTTTTTGTCATTTATTCCATATATATATATATATATATATATATATATATATATATATATCGCCCCGACAGTCAAGTTTTACATTTCGTCCATGTTTTTTTTTTTACGCACATTTTATCTTTCTTTTAATGATATTCCTTGTACCTATTTTTGAATTATTCCACGGATTTCTGCCTTTTGGATTACTTTGGATCATCTTTCAATTATGCGATTCCCTTGGAATTTACTTGTGCGAATGGAAATTTAACTAACTTTCTTGGATTCTGCATTTTTGGATTTTACCGTCATTGGATACTTTATCTTTCACCAGACTATCCATTCACGTGAAATCACTTTTTTATTCACCCTATTCCCTCTGCTTCACTTTTTGTTATCAAGTAAGATCTTTGACTTACTTGTAGTTTCATCAAATACTTTTACAAGCAAAATCTGATCCCGGATTTTGCTAAATCCTACCTTCTGATGAGAAGGAAAGTATTTCTTCAAAACTATGCGGATTAAGGACTATCCACTTATTAGTGTTTCCTTTTTAAAATTAAATGTTTTTACCTCTTTTCAAAGTGGTTTTTAACATGTTTTATTAACTATTTGTTCTTATATATATATATATATATATATATATATATATACTCACTCCATACAGCATGATTCATACAAATGGGTTACCTTTCTGAAGAAATTTGTTAAACTGCTTGATTTAATATTTGTACAATTTTATCAGGGATTTATCCTCTTATTTGAAATAAATTGGAGAATTTATTGAATTTTTTTTTTTTTTTTTTTTTTAATAATTTTTTTTTTTATATATATATAAAATCATTTTTATAAAAATTTTATTTTTGTTTTTCAGATTCAAAACTACCTGATAATCCTTGTAAGCGAGATACAAAAATCCCTGTGATGGGCTTGTCATCTACAGTAGCAAAAGGTAAATACTTATACATATTGTAAATTTTTAAAATATTTTTTCTTTAAGTAAAAGTGATGTGATGCTATTAGTGTAAGCTCAAATGAATACTTCAAAAGTCTGTAGAATAAGAATTAAAGGTTAGAAAAAAAAATTATAGTTATTCAAATATATATATACTAGCAGTTCAGCCCGGCTTTGCTCGGGCCCTATGTACTGTTCATAACTTTATGTGCATATGTATATATATATATATATATATATTAAAAAGTTTGACTCATGTCCAGGTAATCTACATCTAAAATTTCAGTTGCTTAGACCCAAAATTAGCAGAGGAGTTTGGTAGAGCCTGCAAAGGTCAACCCCTTCAACTTTGACCTCTTATCAGCCAAATTTTCACCCCAAAACTGATTAAAAAGCTTGCTGCATGTCTGAATACACTTTATGTAAAATTTTAAATATTTAGACCCAAAATTAGCTGAATAGTTTGCTAGAGACCGCAAAGGTCAAATCTTTTAAACTTTGACCCATTGGCAACCAAATTTTCAGCCAAAAACCGATTAAAAAGCTTGCCCTATGTCTGAATACACTTTATGTAAAATTTCAAATGTTTAGACCAAAAATTGGCTGAATAATTTTGTAGAGACGGCAGAGGTCAAATTTTTAAGAACTTTGATCCCAATTTTGACCCCTTAACATATATATTATAGTGTAATATAATAATTCTGCAAGTTTTCTCAGTTAGTTATTTATTACTTTTCAAAAATTACAATATTGTTTTGTATTGCGACTATATATGTGTTCCAAAATGATATTGTTTTTAAAGTAAACATCTGAAGAGTATGTGACTAAGTATGCAGCAATAACATAATTTTGCAAACTTGTTAGTCGCAATACGAAACAATATTGTAATGGATACCTTTTTAAAAGTAATAAGTAACCAACTGAGAACACTTGATATTTGGAACTTAGAGAATTATTATACTATGCTATGTATGCTCTGGAACCTCAAAGAAAAGCAGTCATTGAGTGTGGATATTGTTTCTAAATTTACAAAATTTGGTATGTATGCATCCTTTGAATCAGACGTAACTCAGCTTGGCTTTTCCCAGAACGCGACGTCAACAGCTCGGGTTTAAATGCTGTTTGATGTAAAATGGATGTAACACGCATAACGGCGTATGCTGAGTTTCAACTTGATGCGCGCCCAATCAGCAGACAAGAATTTGGATACCAATTAGAAGAGGAAAAAAAAAAAATTCACCATTTCTTACATGCAAGTCAGGAAAATTAGAGAAGATCTAAAAAAAAAAAAAAAATGAATTCGATTATCTTGACACAACAGCTCCAGACACTGGTCGCCATAATAGAGAGAAACAGAGGAAACTAATGGCAAAATCAATAAAATGTGCAACTTGCAACCAGGAATGCATCCTAACAAAAAGAGGGAGCATAACAGAAAACTATGGCTGGAGATGTGGCAATGCTAAATGTCGGCAGTGGACAGTAATCCGGACTGGGACCTTCTTTGCAAAAATCGCAGCAGATATCAAACTGATATACCTGTGTGCGTTCGAGATGGCAACAAATAAAAACCTCATTTGTATTTCCTGAAACGCAGGCAACTACGAATAACGTGGAGCAAATGTGGAAGGAGGCCAAACAGTGCAACAAACAAGAATGCGGAACCAGCCAGGAGCTTTTGGATGCTTATCTTTTTAGAGTTTATGTGAATGCAAAAATTTGGTAGTAATCCGTTTGTCTCTATATTAAAAACATCTTCCTAACGAATTGAAAAAAAAAAAAAAAAACATAAAATAAAAAGAGGCAAACCCATCTCCTTTTGTTGTTTCATAAAAATACTTGGAAAAATATGCCCCACCCCCCTCCCATAAAAAAGTTTGTTTCAATTTTCCTTCATAAAATTAAAAAAAAAAATAGACGAGAATAAAAAAAATTATCAAAAACATTTGCTTAAAATTATTTATTGGACAAAAAAAAAAAAAATTGGTAACAATTATTTATTTGAAAAAAAATTTTGCTTGAAAATTATTCATTTGAAACCCAAAAATAAAACATTTTCCCGTACACAGCTAATAAAAATTAAAAATTACAGTAGGTTTATGCAACCCACAAAACATGCAGTATAGTGCATGTTTACACATGTATTTCTTGTTTTATCTTCATTTTTATAAAATATTACCTTCCTTAAAATGTTTGTGTATAGACACAATTATTTACTGACCACCACCACCACCATCAAAAATAAAAACCCTCACCCCTCCATTGCTGTGAATATATTCTTTCATAGTTATGAAATACAGCATAATCACGTTTGACACACCGGTTCCCGTCAGATCACCGAAGTTAAGCAACGATGAGCCTGGCCAGTACCAGATGGGTGACCATTTGGAACTTTAGGTGCTGTATGTACTCCCCGCTTATCTCGGTATCGTTTCCAGTCGTCTTGGACTTCTCCTTGCCACTGGACTCAAACAGTGCCGACTCAGGAGAGGTGTGGTTGGAGATTGCACAACCCTTGCCTCACAATTACATGCACAGCTACCCCTACAGGGGGTATCCTTTGTCTTTCAAGACTGAACGGAGGCATCGAGTCATGAAATACAAACATCTATTATCGTTATCATCAGTTTAATGTCCATTTTATACGCTGGCATCCTTTGGACAGATTTTAGAAATTGACTTTCAAATTAATTATCTCTGACCAGGTCTTTATTCTTCTTTCTCTCAAGTCTATTTTTATCATTTTCTCCTATGTTTTCTTTGAATTTTCCCTGTGAACTGGACTTTCTATCTCTACTGATTCAAGAACTCTCATCAATTCTTTCAACGTTGCCATACCATTAAAGTATCCCGTTGACTGAGAATAAATACTTCATGCCAAACTTCTAGAGTAAATGTGGTATTGTGGTTACTAACTCCTATTAGTCCTTAACTGTGCATCGAATGGATACTATGATACTTAGTTTGCTTATCGTAAAAAATGCCTATACACAATTTCAGCCAGATCGCCCCAGTAGTTTTTGAGAAAAAGTAATATGAACAAATAGACAGATTTAAGAGAAATATAATGCAGATAATCTCCCCCCCCCCCTTTTTTTTTTTTTTTTTTTTTTTTTTTTTTTAGAAATCTTCAATGTTTACAAAAACAAAATATATTGTAATCCATCTCTTCAGAACATCTACTAAAATATATTTTTTTAAAATTTGTTTTGTTTGGGGGTATGCTGGTGGCTATAATATCTGACGCAGTTGAGCATCCTTGCTAAGCACAGTTCCAGATTACTCTTTGACAAAGTGCAGCACTTGTTAGCTTTGGTCTAATATTCCGGAGGATTACTATTAATGATGCGACAATTCCAATATTTTTCCTAATTCTGATAAAATTACTTATTTGGTTTTAAAGTTCTTATTCCAATGCAATTACCGATTTCAATTCTTTTCAATTTCTAAATAAATATAGTGCTTTTTTTGTGTGTGTGTGTGTCCGGGGGGGGGGTCGGATTGCCTACCCTGCCCCCAAGAGCATGTAACATGTGCATATATTTTCATAAATATACAAATACACTTGTAGTCTAAAATCAATAAATATTTATCATGTCATCATTAATATGAGCCGTGAAAAATCTAGTTGCAAACAAAAACAATAAAATGAATGATTTTAGGGCATCGGAAAATCGGCACACATTTTTCTGATAACAATTCTGATGCACCAAGATGTTCCAATTATAAGTTAGGAAGATGCGCAACCTCCAACACCACATCTCCTGAATTGGCACAGCTTCGATTCAGTGGCAAGGAGAAGCCCAAGACTAACTGGAAACAATGCCGGGATAAGCGGAGAGCATATACAGCACATGGATTTCCCAAATAATCACCCATTTTAGTACTGACTACTCAATGTTGATAAACTTTGTTAATCTGACGGGGATCGATGTGTCGATGTGATTATGCCATATTGTTACACAAATATCAGTATGAATACGATGGATGTTTTTATTTTTATAATTTTATTTATTTATCTGATAAAAGGATGGAGGGGGCATTGTGCACTAATATCGATATAATTCAACAGCAGTATAGTATTTCATTTCCGATGAGTATTGCTCGGTTGGATTATTTGGATTATTTGACAATATACACATGAAGAAGGTTGGAGGTTACATCGACCATAACATTGTAAGAATAGCATGCAAGAAAAGAAGAGTAGTCCGAATAACAATATAAGTAATCTACAGCAGTTTAATAATAATTAATTTAATTGTAAAAGTTGATGAATGATCGATTTATATGATTATATGTTTTTTTTGTTTTTTTTTACTTCAGATACGAAAATATCTGATCGATTATGTAACAATACTCGGATACCAAGAGTCTCAGGAGCAGCTCACGCTAACGAACCCGTTCCAGCATCTATGATACCAAGTAAGCAATAACATTTTATTCAATTTTACACTTTCATGTCAGCCTAACAAGTTGCATATATATATATATATATATATATATATATATATATATATATATATATATATATAGGATGACTAAAAAAAACGGGCCCCAACTCTAATTAGGCCCGGCTTCTTAATGTTTGTCCAAATGAAATGAAACTTTGGTCATAACTAGTTTATTATATTCAAAACATCACATCCAAACACTAGGGTCTTTGGCCTTTTTTTCTCCATTCTACAACATATGTTCTAGATGGCCTCCATTTAACTATTGTTTTTTGGGGGGGGTCACCCTGTATATATATATATATATATATATATATATATATATATATATTTCAAGACTATATATACATATTTCAAAGGCTTACTGGTGGTTTTATTGTGTTGAATCAATCATAAGAGGTTGGATAGAGTCAGCGCAAATTCATCATCGACTTTGAATTTGCGCTGACTCTATCCAACCTCTTATGGTTGATTCAACGCAATGAAACCACTGGTATGCCTTTGAACTATGTATATATATAGTCTTGAAATAAATATTTTATATTTATTTATATATATATATATATATATATATATATATATATATATATATATATATTATTCCAGGTTAGAAATGAAATATCCCAAAATAATAACATTGAATTTCAGCGAGATTAAAAAAAAAAAAAAAATAGACTTTGTAGCTTAGTGGGGGGGGGGGTGCCCTTTTCTCTTCCCTGCAACCTCTCTCCCATAGAAGACACAATGCAAGCCTGTCTTTGCTTTATCGTTATTTCCATGGCAAGTGCTTGTCTGAGCTCCAATCTCTGGTCCCCCCTCACCAATCTTTCACGAGAAACACCCGTCTGGCTGAAACTACTGTCAATAATTTTCCCCACTCTTTATCTGTGCCTAAATCCAAACGTAGATTCCATGAGCAGAGCTTCTTTCTCAGAAGTGCACGACTGTGGAACTCTCTCCCGTTTGCCTGTTTCCCACCTGACTACAACTTGGATGTCTTCAAGTCCAACATAAACAAATTCCTTACAAACTGCCCTCTTAAGTAAGACACTCTATCAAAACCCCCAATACTAATGATTACTTCAATACTATCTCATTGATTACTGTACACGCAATAACCCTTATCCCTAAGTGGCCTCCGGGCCTTGATAAGTGGTGACCTCCATTTAAAAAAAAAGAAAAAATGATTACAAAATCCGATTTATATGTATCAATTTCAACACATGAGGTGGTCTGCCACCACGACTAAGTATTTTCACCTAACAATTTACTAAAAAATATTAGCGCTTGTTAAGATACCATCAACAGATAGATTTTTATAAATATGTCATTTTAAACAACAATATTATGCACTTAATTTTCGTGCTGGAAATAGTAATATATCCAAAAATTATGAAAATCCATTTAGCAGAAAGTTATTTATAGTTAAAAGTAATTTTTTTAATGGAAAATTGGATAAAATTGCATTTTGCTTAGACATTATAAAGTAGACAGTAAAAGGTTAAATGCAGGGGACATAACTCTGAAAGGAATATTTTGGATTACTGCAATATTTGTTGTCTATATCGATAGATTTTTTTTTTACTAAAAACAGAATAGCAGTTGTTTTATTTAATGAATTTTCATAATTTTTTGGATATATTACTATCTTTGACATAACAATTAAATGCACGATATTGTTTTTGCTTAAAACGATACATTTAAAAAATCGATTTATGACTATATCCTAACAAGCACCAATAAATTAATAAGAAAAAGTACACAATTTGGCAAACCAGAACATTAAGTGACCCAAAGTAAAAATTGTTTAATATTAGCAACTGAATTTGATCTGATACCATTTTTTGCAAACTTTGAATCAGGTGCCTAGAAACTTTAAGCCATAGAATTTGTTGAAATTGTAACTGACGATGTCGTTATCTGAAATGAAATTTAAGTGCTTGTGTGGATTTTTGATCTCTCAAACTAATGTATTTCAGGTTAAAACATTGTTATGTACTTATATATCATGTCAGAATTAGTATAAATTCCAAAAATTATGAAAAACGATGCAATAGCAGATGTGCTAGATATATTTACATTCTGACAAATTTTGTTTAAAAATAGTGGATCCTTAATTTAAGTCAAGTTTTATCTTTCTTGTTTATCATACTGAATTCGTCGCACAACTTTTCCACATTAAAACGTGCAATAAAACTCAATAAGTCGATGAATTATATTTTTACTTGTAATTATTTTTCTACTGGATAATTTTCCATGATTTTTTTTTTTTTTTTAATTATATTAATTTCAACATAGCAAGTAAGTACATAATTTTTTTCATCTAAAATGTTTTGTTATTTTTATTCTAATCATGAATATTGAATTTATTTTATTTTATTCATATATCAGCTTCATCCGGAAGTCAAAAACAAGGAAAATCTGGAATCAAACCTACTGCTTCTGTTAGTCTGTAAGTATTTCAAATCAGATTTATATAGAAAAGTGTGCCAAACTTTTTTTAAAAAATTGTGTTTGTTTGACGTACAGCATTCACCCTAGGCAGATTGAACCGACTTCTCCCAAAGGAGGAAGTGTCAAGGGAGTATTAACTTCACAGGTGGGGCCCATTTGCCTGTATTTTTTTTTTTTTTTTTTTTTGCATTCAGCGTCAGTATCATCAGATTTGGTTTAACGTCTAATTTACATGGAAAGCTTTTAGAATTTGACTTCCAAATTAGCCTATATATTATTATTATTATTATTATTATTATTATTATTATTATTATTATTATTATTACTACTACTACTACTACTCACTAGGAATTTTCACACAGGTCATCATCAAAGATTTCTCTTTGAGAACAACCTCTGGTGTACCCTGGAGTCTGAGTGACAACAAGTTTCCTCTGATTTCTAATATTCTCCGCCTCTTTTGATAACCTTTGCAAATGAATTTGTTATTGCAACAGCCATTATCATTATTTTTTTTTGTTGTTGTTGGCAGCAACTATTGGTCTTCACTGGAATTTGGGGGGCAATAAGCTTCTCCAAAGTCCCAGTCCTTTTTGCACTCATCAAGTGGAGGTCTGGTTAATGCTCTCTCCTCAGTCTTTCCATCCTTCTAGACTCTCCTCAACTAATTGGTGTGGTGCTAGTTGATGCGGACATTTTTTTTTTTTTTTTGGTGTGTGTGAGTTGGTAACTTAAAATTATAGTTTCAGTTTTCTTGATTCCATGAATCTTTGCAAAACAAAAAATAATACCAAATACCAACAAAATTATGACTGTTCAAAGGTATATCTCAAAATAATAAATAAGCTGGAAAAAGTTTATTCTTTTTTATGAAAATCACCCCAGTCAAGGCATGAAGTCCCTTGATGTAAGGAATTAAAAAAAAAAAAAATAAATAAATAAAAATAAGCCAACAATAAGTGTTGATATATTTCAACCCAGAAAACAGCAATTCTTCCCTCTTTGTCAAGAACGTCATTCATGGAATGTGAGGACTAAAGGACAAAATAAAGGAAGCGAAAGTTACGAGACATGCAAAAGTAAACCGAAGGTTCACTTTCTACTTTTCTTAAATATTAAAAGCACTCTAGGGAAAACTGTATTCATTATGAAAATAACTTAGCTCAGAAACGCCCATGTGTCTATGAATTATGTAGAGTTGAGTTATGTACCAATAGAAAAAAACAAAATGATGATGTGCAGTTGATTGTTTAACATTCATGTAAACGTAATGTGGATTCTGGCTGTTTGTATGCAAATTAGATGCATAACAGAGCGCGTGGGAAAATATCAGCAGGAGCTGTGAGATAGCTGGTTTGTGAGGATCTTAGCAGCAGTAGCAGCCGAAAAAAAGCGTATATGCCAATTAGGAAGCTTGCACAACAAGAAAAAGAAAGAAAAGTACACCATGTGGTTGAAATAAAAAAAAGTGTAGTTGAAAAAGATGGGCATGTAAAGTCGAAGACCAGAAATGGTTGTTTACGACTGGCGTGTTGTGGAAGAGAATAAGCCGAGTCAGATTTATTTATTTTTGTTTGTTTGTTCCTTTTTGAGAGTACCAGACAGTATCGGGGTCTGAGAGAGGTTTGAACTGCATCGAACACAGTTTGAGCATAACGGTCATGTTACGGATGATCCTGAGCTGCATAAAAGCAAGCACTTTGAAGAACGGACGAGTTTGTTTGGAGAAGGCGAACCATGCATACGTACTGCATTGAGGCAAAATGGATTATTTAATCTAGTCAACATGGAAGGCTAAAGGAGACGACTAGTTGTTCACTTCTGATGAAAACTACAAAAGAAAGAATTAACGTAGAGAGAAAAGAGAAAATTTTTGTTTTAAAATACAAATTCTAATATCCACCCCACCCACCACCCGTCCCCCAAATTACAAGTTTGAATTGAAAGGAATTTGTTTGTTTTTTATTTATTTATTTTTTTTTTTTTCTCTCTCTAAATCACACCAAACCAGATAAGTTGCCATTGAGGCATGATGGGCTTCTGTTAAATTAGGGACCCTGCCTACAGGGTTTCCAATACACAAATCTGAGCATGATATAGCATTATCTCCCTTAACCAAATGCTTTCAAAGAGGAGATTTTGTTGGTTCAGTCACACTGTGTGCTGCAACACAGTGAAAATTCATCCATGGCGCAATAGCTTCAGTCATTCCAAGATTAACAAAGATTTCTGAAGGGCTAGCTGAAGACATGGTTGCACACCATGAAAGCCAACGTCAAGCTTACTTCCAGTTTACGCTGCTCACTTCTGATATTAGGACTAGTTGCCTGTAATTGTTTTGAGTGCTGCAGACCGTTGTATGCGGTCTGCATTTACCCGAGACACTGTGTGTTCTATGTAAGGTTCAACCTATCCTGAGTGAATGCTGCTAAAGTTGAAAAAGGTCATGTCATGCCTACAGGTACACTCTAAGTATGGGGTTGAGCAGTGAGATGTTTGTTTACATTACATTTAAACTTTTGTATGTTATTACTGTCAGGGAAACAGGAAATTCAAAAGTCTAATATTTTGAAAGGAAGGAGCTATTAGAATAAGAAAGCTTAATGGTATTGAGGGACCTCTGCAGTGAAGGGGTGAGATTTTGCTGGTTGTTGGGTCAGTCAGGAGTAGTTATGTCAAAGGGGACACCAGTGTTATGAGCTCATCAGAGCACATTTCATTAAAGTACTTGTAAAACAAGCACATGGATGCAACATTGCAACGGGGGAGACAGAGACAGAGACTAGATCTTAGTTAACAGTAGATTTTAAGACTCTTTTTTGGACCCTGTTTAAGAGAGAAAGAGACTAGTGGTTGATGCACCAGCCCAGATGTGACAACAATAATCC
Organism: Euprymna scolopes; assembly: GCF_053919585.1. Taxonomy (NCBI): domain Eukaryota; kingdom Metazoa; phylum Mollusca; class Cephalopoda; order Sepiida; family Sepiolidae; genus Euprymna; species Euprymna scolopes. The sequence continues at coordinate 54,109,681 of NC_136524.1, forward strand.
ATGCATGGGCGATTGGTGGTTTCGTAGAGATACAAGATATTGTCAGATTTTAGTAATTTTCTAGCACAGTAGATGGAGCCCACCTTCTTTGCCGCAGCTTCGGCAATGTCCTCAATGTATTCCTTCCAATTCATTGGGCTTACCATTTTGCCTGGTTTGTGATATCTACTTTAAATAAAGAAAATGGAACAATGATTGATCTTACTTGTTAGAAAGAGATTAGGGTTAGGGTTAGAGATGGGTAGGCAATGCTAAGGGTAAGGAACTTTACACAGGAGTCAGAACCATCTTTATTAAAAGTGTGTTGAGACTCGCCTCCACCCCAAACTCAGAGATAGAGAGTTGTAATTGGGAGTCAGTAATTTTTTGCAGGAATCAGAATTATGTTTGTTTTGTTTTTTGTTTTTGCTAAAATCAGAAGCTGGTATTTTGTTTTGATGCTGCTCTACGTCTGTTCCGTCATCGAAAGAAAGGTCATTCTGCACTGAGGCAATTCTTATTTCTGTTCTGTTTCCCCAGAGTTCCCAATTTCATAGCATGGGTTTTTATCACATTAAAATCCGACCTTGTGTCTAGCTCTATCCTTAGTCAGTGAAGGAGAAGTAATTCTATATTGAGGAAATTTCTCATTGCTTTTTCAATCTAAAGTGTCAATTTCGGAGGTGCTTGAAAGCAACTAAATTGATTTTGGAAAGAAAATTTTAAACAATTTACTTTTCTTGTAGAATGCTGGGAATTTAATAAATGTCAAACTTTTGTTTTTTATCTAAAAATTTAGTAGATCTAGCAGTTTTTTTTTTTTCTGCTTTTTTTTTTTAAATTTTTTATTTTGCTGTTCCTGTTTTCCTTTTTTCTTTGTTTACAGTTGTTTGTGTTTTATTTTTATGCAGTGTTATTGTACTTTTCCAGTATTAAAAAGTATTTTTCAATATATATTTTTAATAATTTCCAGTAACCGCAGAAGTACAGGGTCAGCTCCATCTCCCTCTTTGTCAGCATCATCTTCATCCACATCATCTGCAAATACTCCAACCAGTAATTCAAATGCAACATTAGCTCCAGGTAAATTATCTTACTCTATTATGTAAGTATGTATATATATATATATATATATATATGTATACGGTATGCGGGTATACCTACTACCTCAGGAAGATGAACGTCTCTGCCTTGCATAGTTCCAGGTCATCCTTAGGCAAGGTGTAGTACCTGTTAGCCTCCCTCGCAAGTTCTGGAGGGTTACTATATTGTGAGAACTAGGAATATATATATACATATGCATGTTTGTTTGCTTATGTGTATATGTCCATATATGTATAAATTTTGATGGGGAAAACACTGCGGGGCACAGATGTTCTGTTTGCTCTGTGGTCTGTAAATCGAGTGGAGGCCTGAAGCGTCATATGAACGTCCACAGTAAAGCAGCACCAGTTGGCATCCCTCAATCTCAGCTTAAGTGTGACCTTTGCAACAGACTGTGTAAGAGCAGGGCTGGTCTGAAGAGCCACCTTTATCTCACAGTAGATAGAAATTGATGCATCTTTATCACATCTCCACATGTATATATATGTATGTATGTATAAATGTATGTATATATATATATATATATATATATATATATATATATTATAAAAAAAAAACAAATGAAAATATTTCAAAAGTACATGAAAATGAATAATCAACAATAAAGCTAAGGAAAAATGGTCTTCTTCTGTCAAGTGACAATCGCCATATATATATATGTATGTATATATGTGTGTATGTATGTATGTATATATATATATATATATATATATATATATATATATATATATATTTGAAAATTTTCCCGAGGGCACAGAATTTTATAACGGCTAAATACAGACCAAAAAGCATAATGAATTTAAAAAATGAAAATAAAGGTTAGCTAACCAGGTTTCGTTCCTCACTTATCAAAGCTAAATCGAGGAAAATACGATTTAAAACAAACAAAAAAAGTCATGAATATGGCGGGGGTAGGAAAAAAAAAAAAAATGAAATAAACGGGGGAAAATTACATAGACTAAATTAAGTCCTAGAAGATTTTCTTTTTGCTTGCAAAGAGAAGGTCTCAAAGACTTAATAGAAAGAGTCTCTAAAATTTTCAAATGATAGGGAGAGTGCGACTTACTAAGGATCGTAAACATGTCAGCATTGAAATCCGTGGCACACGCATGGTTATTTATAAGATGGTCGCAAATCGCAAAACTATGCGTGTTATTCAGAACATCCGAGGGCGAAAAATTTGCATAACGAATTTTTGAAGGCACATGCTGTTTCAAACGAAAATCTAATCTTTGCGATGTTCGCTCAACATAGTGCGCACTGCAACTACATTTAAATAAATAAATAATAGAATTATTATGGTGGTGGGTGGGTGGGGGGAAGAACATCTTTGCGAATAGACGGCAATATAGGCCTAGTTGAAAAAACAACACACGGGTTCGATGCAACATAACACCGTTGCACAGACAAAAAAATTTGCTTAGCAAATCGGTCACTAATGTTACCTAGCCAAGGTAGACGTAGATACACAGGACATCTATTAGCTATAATTTCTTTGGGTTTATGAAAATTGGAAACTTTCTTATTGATAGTAGTTTCAACAATATTCAAGGGGTAACCATTATTACAAAGGGTCTTAGTGATAAATTTGAGTTCGTCATCCAGATTAACTTCAGAACAAATCATCAAGGCCCTATGTGCTAAAGTTTTGATTAAATTATATTTTTGGTTCATAGGGCAAAAAGAGTCGTGTATAGAGACCTGTAAAAGTTGGCTGTTTTCTTACTTCTAGTTTATCGTAAACCAAGTAGATATTAACAAAATAAGAGAAATATGGAGAGAGGAAAAAAGAGAAAGAAAATATAAAAAAGGAAATAGAAAGAAGGAAAGGTAAAGAGAAAGAAAGAAGTATACACTTGCATCATGATCAAATTATATATATAATATAAAGCTGAATGTGTGTGTGTGTGTGTGTGTCTGGTCACGAATAGGCTCCTATATGGTTGACTATTTTAAAAAACTGATTACATATAATGATAGAAGATGTATCGAGACACAGGAATGGGTATGTTTGATCTGGCAGAACAGTGGTTCATTAAAAGTGTGGGGTCTGCGTACGTGCCTGGTCCGCAAAGTATGGAAACAAAAAATTTTAAAATTAAAAAAAAAACGTTTACAAGTGTTTTTGATATAGATGTGCATAACAATACTTTGATAAGTATGCTTTAACTTAAATAGGGATGGTATAATAAAATTGTGGGGTCTGCGTTCGCACCTGGCCTCCATAGAAAGGAAATGCGCACAAACTTTAATAAAAACTTTTCATATCTATCTGCGTAAGTATACTTTGATAGTTATGTTTCAGTTTGAAGAAATATGGTATAATAAAATTATGAGGTGTCCGTTCGCACCTGACCTCCATAGAATGGAAATATGTCACAAAGTTTAACAAGGTTTTTTAATATAGATCCACAGAATATTGTGATAAGTGTTTCAGTGAGAACAGGTATGGTATGATAAATTATGGGGTTTATCTATTTTATTTTTACTTTCATCATATTTTGCTTTGATTTTGATACCCCCAAATTCGAAGTTATCTCTTTACAACCCTTCCTTTTCATAACCTATCATACTTTCATAAATCAGAGTCCATTTTCTGTAGGCTGTTTTTGAACCCAGTCAACGACAGGTACTTTTGCTAGTGTATATATATATATATATATATATATATATATATATATATATTTCTTTTCAAGGGAAATAAGGTAAAAAAAAAAACGTAATTAACCATATACCCAAATCTATAGAAAAAAGACTAAGCACTAACTCCTCCAACTCAACTATATTTCATAAACACAAACTATTCTATGAGAGCGCTTTAAAAAAATGTGGCTACCCCAATACTACATTAACATATCTGGAACCTAACATCCCCAATAACAATACTACTAATATTAAGAAGAAAAAGAATAGAACCCGCAAAGTCCTCTGGTTCAACCCTCCTTACAATAATATGGTAAAATCTAAATTAGGCAAAACATTTTTCATGTAAATTAAAAAGCACTTCCTCCCCAATATTATTTTGCATAAAATCTTTAATAACAACACTATCAAATTAAGTTACAGTTGCACCAATAACCTTGAAAATATAATTAAAAAACACAACAAAATACTAAATAACAACAATAAAATTAACAATCAGAGCAAATGTAACTGCATTATTAAATCCAGATGCCCACTCCAACAAAACTGCTTCGCAACAAACGTAGTATATAAAGCAACTATTACTCCCACAGAAGACCCTAATAATAAGAAATTTTATATAGGCATCTCAAGTACCCCCTTTAAGGAAAGATTCAGGGTCCACAAATGCTCCATAAACAACCCTAATCACCCAAACAAAACTTCACTCACCAACCACTACCTACAGCTAACCAGAAGCCAACTCACCCCAACTATCACCTGGGAAATCCTAAAAAAATCCAGCACTTGCAAATCAATTAACTCCCCATGTCATCTTTGTTTATATGAAAAATTATTTATCACAAATTTTAAAGACAAGGATAAACTTTTAAATAAAAAATACGAAACATCAATAAATTGCAAACACTACAAACAATATCTCCTTAGTAATTTTACTCCATTCCAAATATAAAAACTAACATAACAGAAATACCCTACCCACTACCTCCTGGATACCACCAATAACTTTTACCTACTACTTTCCTACTTAATTATCTATCCTCACCTCTACCGCCCATTAACCTAGTTACATACATCTAATAACCTCACCAATTAATATTATCTGACTCATTAACCAATAATTCTACTGTTCCCATCTTTACTATCATCAATAATCATCCTCAATCCGCCTACCTATCTATATTATCCAAACCTGCCCCCCTTCTCTTTTTTCTTTTCTTTTCTTTTCTCAACTTATATTATCCTTAATAACAACGTCTACAAAATGTAAATACCGCATTAAATGCACTTCCCCCCCCCCCCGGTCTACGTCGACCCCCCCCATCATTAATTAATAATTCCCATCTATACTATCATCAATAATCATCCTCAATCCGCCCACCTATCTATATTATCCGAACCTGCCTCCTTCTCTTTTTTCTTTTCTCAACATATATTATCCTTAATAACAACGTCTACAAAATGTAAATACTGCATTAATTGCACTTTCCCCCCCTTCCCCCCAGTCTATATCGACCCCCCCCTACTTTCCACCTTCTTACTATCATCAATAATCAACTTTAATCCGCATTAAATATATTCCCCCCTCCTCCTCTCCCCCCCAGGTATATGTCGAACCCCCCCTTCCTACACCTCCCCCCCCCAGCATCCGCATCCATCTCGAATTATATAATTATATGATTTAATTTTATGCAGATATCAATAACACCTCCAAAGGATCTAAAATCCAGCGTCCTCATAAAAAATACGTTGCCATGGTGACAATACTTACCAACTGCTACGGTGGCTACTGATCACTTACTCCCACTCCCTCTTACACAACTACAGATACCATGACGCAAAAACCTCTACTCCCACTACTCCCCCTAAGTATTTTTTGAAACTTTAACGTCTACTTTTCTTTCTTTCTTTTTTCTTTTTTCAAACGTATCTAATAGAAGCTCTTTAGCGTCTTTTCACAACTGAAATTCTACTATAAAACCTCCTCACACTACCACACGACCTCCCTCTCTATTTAATACCCCCCCCCCAATAACTTTCTATCCATTTCTGTAAGTTTAAACTTCAGTCCACCTATAAATTCCGATGAAATTGGTACTCTACCTCATATCCTGGGGTGAAAATCCAATGGAAACAGTAATGTAAATTTATTATGGGCTCAATAAAAAACTAAAAAATTATATATATATATATATATATATATAAGTAGGTTGTAGTTTGCTTGAAGCATTGTTGAAGAAAATTATAAGGTAAAATTAAAAGCCAAGAACAATGCGAGATTTTTTTTTATATAGAGTAAAATTAAATGCAAACAAAAGAAATAACGTTCTTTTTTTTTGTTGTTTGTTTTTTCTTTTTCACACAAATTTTAACTCTAAACAACAGTAATTTTTTTTTTCTGTTGTATTCAATGGTGATATAAATCTCAATATATTTCAGACTTATTAGTCCATTTTCAAGAGAAGACAGCGGAAGAGTGTTCAAAATTGGAAAAGTAGCCGCAGAGTTTGCCACGTGATACCGCGAAATATAGAACAAAAAATGACGTTAGGAGAACGTTAAAATAAATCAGTTGATGTTTGAAATACTTGTTGCGTTTGTGAATCAAGGGAGATGACTATTCAAGCAAGGTTTTTTTTTTTTTTTTTTTTTAATTATTGTTTTTCTTATGTTTTAAACTTATATTATAAAAGCGGAGCTCAATTCCAGTCTATTGTTTAGTGTGGGAGTATTTTTTGAAATAATTAAAGATTCAAGGATACGAAGTTGACCTACGTTTCTTGAAGAAGCAAGAATGTTGATGTGAAAATCTGGTTCTGAATTAATGCAAATGCGAATATGTTTATAGAACGACGAAGCAGTAGTGTTTAAGTGCTCTTTAATGCGGTGATGAAGCAATCTGGTAGTGCTTCCGATGTAAGATGCACTGCATTTAGCGCATTGTAGGTCGTAAACAACGTGGTTCTTAAAGCATAAACCTGTGTGTGATATTGGGCAATTAGAGAGTGAACAAGGGGAAGTTGTATGCGATGGATGTTTTCGGTTGAGCTGTTGTCTTAAAGTAGATCCAGTGTGGATGAGTTGAATGTTGAGCCCCTCGCTGCGGATGGCTTTTCGGATTGAAGATGAGATTTTGTCATTGAGGAAGGGTAGTTTTAGAAAACAATTGTTAGAGAAGGGTCGGGTGTTGCGTTTTTTCTTTTTAAGTGAGGATAGGATCGTATTAGGATAGCCGTTTAGTGAGAGGGTCTCTAGGAAATTGTTAGTGTGTGTATGTTTGTCGGAGATGTTAGTGCATTTGTCTTGTATGCGTGAGATTTCGGCATGTGCGTAGTTTAGTTTGTCCTTGAGAGGTAGCGCAGATTTGAACTGTACGAAGAGGCGTTTGCTGGCGGGTTTTTTGTAGAATTCAGTGCATATGGCACCATTTTTTTTTATTTGTATTTTAAAATCAAGTAGAGAAAGAGATTCCGAAGAGTCTGGGTGTTCTATAGTAAATTTTAAGTTTGGGTCTGCGTTATTGAATTTGTGGAAAATGTTAATAGCTTCTTCGCGGGAGTATGTGATAATTAAAATGTCATCGATATATCTAGTAAAAAGGAGATAAGAATAGCAGGTACTAAGGGTGTGTCTTTCGAGTTTGTCCATATAAGCAATGGCAAGAATACCGGATAGACTGGAGCCCATGGGTAGTCCAGATACTTGTTTGAACGTGTTTTGTAGGAAAGTAAAGTAAGTGTTGTCTACTATAATACGGAGGAGTTGTAAGAGATCTCCTGGAGTAATTCCGAAGCATTGTGGGTTTTTAGATGCTATAATGTCTGCCATGAGATTAATGGCTGGATGTGCAGGAATGGAGGTGTATAAAGAAACGACGTCTAGGCTAAATGGGTATCTGTATAGTTTGAGTAGATGGTGTGGTAGATCGTTGAGTCTGTTAATTACTTGGTTGGAACTACTAACATGGGCTGGGAAGGTAGAGAGTAGAGGTTTAAGTAGGCGGGATATTAACCAAGAGATTTTATAAAGGGGACCGTTAACGCTTGAAACAATGGGTCTGATCTGTGTGTGTGTGCTATTTTTGTGGGTTTTAATAAGGTGATAAAAGGTAGGTAATTTGCTGTATTTAGTAATATTTATATATTTATATATTTATTTATTTAGTAAAGTTATTACTAAATGCAGCAAATTACCTACCTTTTATCACCTTATTAAAACCCACAAAAATAGCACACACACACAGATCAGACCCATTGTTTCAAGCGTTAACGGTCCCCTTTATAAAATCTCTTGGTTAATATCCCGCCTACTTAAACCTCTACTCTCTACCTTCCCAGCCCATGTTAGTAGTTCCAACCAAGTAATTAACAGACTCAACGATCTACCACACCATCTACTCAAACTATACAGATACCCATTTAGCCTAGACGTCGTTTCTTTATACACCTCCATTCCTGCACATCCAGCCATTAATCTCATGGCAGACATTATAGCATCTAAAAACCCACAATGCTTCGGAATTACTCCAGGAGATCTCTTACAACTCCTCCGTATTATAGTAGACAACACTTACTTTACTTTCCTACAAAACACGTTCAAACAAGTATCTGGACTACCCATGGGCTCCAGTCTATCCGGTATTCTTGCCATTGCTTATATGGACAAACTCGAAAGACACACCCTTAGTACCTGCTATTCTTATCTCCTTTTTACTAGATATATCGATGACATTTTAATTATCACATACTCCCGCGAAGAAGCTATTAACATTTTCCACAAATTCAATAACGCAGACCCAAACTTAAAATTTACTATAGAACACCCAGACTCTTCGGAATCTCTTTCTCTACTTGATTTTAAAATACAAATAAAAAAAAATGGTGCCATATGCACTGAATTCTACAGAAAACCCGCCAGCAAACGCCTCTTCGTACATTTCAAATCTGCGCTACCTCTCAAGGACAAACTAAACTACGCACATGCCGAAATCTCACGCATACAAGACAAATGCACTAACATCTCCGACAAACATACACACACTAACAATTTCCTAGAGACCCTCTCACTAAACGGCTATCCTAATACGATCCTATCCTCACTTAAAAAGAAAAAACGCAACACCCGACCCTTCTCTAACAATTGTTTTCTAAAACTACCCTTCCTCAATGACAAAATCTCATCTTCAATCCGAAAAGCCATCCGCAGCGAGGGGCTCAACATTCAACTCATCCACACTGGATCTACTTTAAGACAACAGCTCAACCGAAAACATCCATCGCATACAACTTCCCCTTGTTCACTCTCTAATTGCCCAATATCACACACAGGTTTATGCTTTAAGAACCACGTTGTTTACGACCTACAATGCGCTAAATGCAGTGCATCTTACATCGGAAGCACTACCAGATTGCTTCATCACCGCATTAAAGAGCACTTAAACACTACTGCTTCGTCGTTCTATAAACATATTCGCACTTGCATTAATTCAGAACCAGATTTTCACATCAACATTCTTGCTTCTTCAAGAAACGTAGGTCAACTTCGTATCCTTGAATCTTTAATTATTTCAAAAAATACTCCCACACTAAACAATAGACTGGAATTGAGCTCCGCTTTTATAATATAAGTTTAAAACATAAGAAAAACAATAATTAAAAAAAAAAAAAAAAAAAAACCTTGCTTGAATAGTCATCTCCCTTGATTCACAAACGCAACAAGTATTTCAAACATCAACTGATTTATTTTAACGTTCTCCTAACGTCATTTTTTGTTCTATATTTCGCGGTATCACGTGGCAAACTCTGCGGCTACTTTTCCAATTTTGAACACTCTTCCGCTGTCTTCTCTTGAAAATGGACTAATAAGTCTAAAATATATTGAGATTTATATCACCATTGAATACAACAGAAAAAAAAAATTACTGTTGTTTAGAGTTAAAATTTGTGTGAAAAAGAAAAAACAAACAACAAAAAAAAAGAACTTTATTTCTTTTGTTTGCATTTAATTTTACTCTATATAAAAAAAAAATCTCGCATTGTTCTTGGCTTTTAATTTTACCTTATAATATATATATATATATATATATATATATATATATATATATAAACGAGGGTAGATAGAAGAGGAGAGTACATTCAATTCTATAAGAGGAGACTTATCAGGATAATATAAAGCTCAACAAATTTGAATGGAGCTAATATATAGGAGACAATAGGAGTGGAAAATGAATTCACAAACACTATATATTGGAAAATATAGAATGAGTCATTTATTTAATACATTTATTTGGAAAATAAAGGAGATTCTTTATACCAAGGTATTTTGAAGCCTAATGCTTCTCATCACAGGAGTAGAGAAGATGCTAGGTAACATAATGGTGATAGGACATCTAGCGAGGGAATTATCAGGAACGAAATAAATAAATAAAATTTTTGATGCTGTTAGGGGGACTATATTGAATTCTAAGATAAAGGAGGAGCATATTATATAAAGTGTAGTGTAAAAAGGAGTATAGGGTTTCTATCATAGTTTTAAATAATGTAAGTAGTTTATGTGTTTAAGATTCAGGGGGCAGTATAGGGGTAGTTGGGTTATGGTTCTATTTTATCCGATATAAGATGTATAGTGTTTATGTAGGCGATTTACGCTAAAGGTTTTTATCGACAGCGGTAACCGAGACAACAACACACTTCGAAATACCTTGATATAAAGAGTCCTCTTTATCCCCCAAATAAATGTATGTATATCCTTATTAAATAAATGACTCGTCCTATATTTTCCAATATATAGTGTTTGTGAATTCATTTTCCACTTCTACTGTCTCCTATCTATCTATCTAATATATATATATATATGTGTGTGTGTGTGTACATGATACTTCATAAGATATGACCAATTTTTTTTTATTATAATTTCAATATTTTTTCTCCTTTGCTGGTTGTTTTAACAAACTGAAACAATAAAATTGACATATTTATGTAACAGATAGACTTTTACAACCTTTGATATTGCCTCATCTTTTACACTTTCAAACAAGATAATAATTTTTATATTTTTTTCCTTCATGCTTTTTAATTTTTTCAATTTTTCCAATTTTAGGAAGTCCATCAACCCGGCTAACAGATCGCCCTCATAGATGTCAGGTTAATAATAGTCAAACAGAAAGGTGAGATTTTATTGCGTTTTTAGAAATCCAAATTGTCGGAGGCTCCTTCCAATTCAGACTGTACTCTAATCAACCATGTCTCTGACAGTATAGATACTGCGCTCTTCTTAGGTTTTAATGTCAAAGTACATGTGTTTGGTTATTTTAATTTCCATCATAATAATTGGCTTCTCAGGTTACACATATATGTCTGGATGATGTAATCATAGTTTGTCTATAACTCATTTCCTTACACAGACAGTCATGCAAGGTCCTGGATACGACCTTAAACTATATCCAGTGGTGAGGCCCCAGCTTGCGGGCTTTGGGGAGTGTGGAGCCACCCTTTAATTGCCATTGCTCCCAGGTCCATCTGACCCGGTGTGGTAGTACCTGTTAGGGTCCCAATTATGGGTTAAATAGAAACCGACTTGAAAACAACAAATATGCTCCATTAAAAAATTTTCTTCAAAATCTTTGGATTCGGCATAAAATAACCTGAAAAGGGTTGATATGTCGTAAAACAAAAACAACCAACCAACCAACCCAGACCATGAAGATCAGCAAGCTTCACTTCTAGACCTATTTCTAACCTCAGTGCCTGAGGATTGTATGACAAATGCCCATAGACCACTCGGAAACGTTGAACCCCTTGTGATATTAGACATCACCCTTAAATTAAAACTCAGTTATTGTCTTTCAGTCGTAGGCGTGTTCCTTTTCTTCCTGATATTCTTATGGATGGCTCTGCTTTCAATGAATAATCAACTCTAAGACTTCTTAGTCTTTCTTTTTTATCAAATCATTCTTTTGGAGTTCATATATTAAATCCGTTACTCTTTCTGATTCTCGGAAAATCTGTTCTCGCTATCACTCTAAACACTTTCCGCAAACATGACTCTATTCTCTATCTCTACAAATCTACTATCAAACTATGTATGGAGTACTGTTTCATATTTGGCTGGTGAATCTGTATCTCATTTAAGGATTCTCGATAAATTGCAGAAATGTATTTGTAATTTGATTGGCCTCGCATTTTCTTCTTCATTGCAACCTTTATCACAGGCATGATGTTGTTAGTTTCTACAAATATTATGGCATGTTTTCCTTAGAATTTTCTTATCTATTTCCTGTTTCTTTTGTTTCAGCTCATTTGATCCATTGGTCTCGAGGTCTCCATCAATTTGTTGTTTTAATATCTCGTTACAATACAGCTTCCTATTCAAGTAGATTCTTTCCAAGAACTGCAAGGTTATGGAACTCTCTTCTTGCTCACTGTTTATTTCTTACCTACAGCCTTGGTCTTTTCGTGGCTAAGGCTTAAAAGCATCTCCTGTGTTTGCAATAATCAGCTTTCATTCATGTTAGCTCCTGACATCAAGTGGCTTCATGCCTTGCTTCAAGTGATTTCCATTAAAAAAAACAAAAAAAACATCCTGACCCTAAGTTGAGGAACCGTTGCTCAAAATGGCAAGGTACTGCAAATAAGATGATTGGGAGGCCATCAGAAGACACATCAGAGATGCCCCATGGACTAATATCTTCTCTTTTCCTGCTGAACAGTGTGCCAATGAGACAACCAAATAGTGTAGAGTGAGTATTGAAGCAGATGTTCCCAGACAGAAGTATCATAGCAAACCCCACTATCTCTAATAGTTCACTTCAAATTGTGTAGCTGCCATTGTACAAAGGCAGTATATATTCCAGAGGTTCATCCGTTATAAGTCAAGTACAAATAGGCAAAAATATATAGATGTTAAAAATCATTGTAGGAGAGAAATCGCCACAGCCAAGAGAAGGCATGCTGAAATAACCAATGTGTGTGTGTGTGTTTCTATATATATATTTTTTTACTACTTGCAATAGTATTTAAATATATGGTACTTGTACGGTTTAATCAAGACATTAAAAAATGAAAATATCAGAAAAAGTTTAAATTGTACGTATCCGTTATGGAATTAAGTTCTCTGTAAAAAAATTTCACTTAATTTCATCAAGTAGTTTTTTTTTTTTTTACAGTGAAAAAACAATTTGTTATGATACTGAGCAAAAGGTTTGATTTTTAGGAAGAAACGCTAGTATTAAAGATGGGGAGGGAGTGTCGGCATTTTATCTGGAGTTATCTCCCCGTGGCATGTTCAAAAGATTCCAAGATGGCTGACTTTAACACGCTGTCATAAAAACATGTTTTTCTGCTGTAAAAAAAATACTCGATCAAATTAAATGAAATTTTTTTTCTGAAGATCTTCAGTCCAAAACGGATACATACTATATAACCTTTTTTTTCCCATTTTTACCAGGAGGTTGTGTGCATCGCACCCAAGAAGGCTGAACTACTTGTCTTGTGATTCATCTTCAACCTTAGACTCAACAAACAACTTCCTTCCAAATTTCCCTATGCGGACTGAAGTTACATTTGATGATTTGAAAATCACCCCTTCTCATATATCGATATCATAAAAAATTTAGACATCTCCAACGCGTGTCGGCCTAATCTCATCCTTGCCGTACTAATCAAGAAATGCTCCACTGAGCTAACTCCTGTCCTGTCCAAACTCTTCAGCAAATAACTACTTGATAGCTGGAAAATTGCTTCTGTAATATCAGTGTACAAGAATTCTTGCAAAATAACTGATCTCAGTTTATCAACCTTCAATCAAGCATTAGTCCACCATCTTGTAAATGCTAAGCGTTTTTTTGACCAAGAGCATGCTCATTCTACTGCAGATATTTTAACCATCATATCTGAATGCATATATCGTGTACTGGATAAAACAAGCTAGAGCTGTAGCCTGTATCGAAAGCCTTTGTCAAGGTCTGGCATGAAGAGCCTGTCACAAAAATTCCTTTGGTATTATTGGACAAGTACTCAACATAATCAAATCCTTCTTAGACAAGAGAAAAATCCAGGTTGTTCTTTGTGGCCATACATCAAAACAACATGCTATAAATGCAGGTGTGCATCAGAAGTTGATACAACCTCTGACTTTCTTTATGTGTATTTTGTTGAACTCTGGAATCCTTCTGTCAACCTTGAGAATCTGAATGGAACACTTTAATTTAATTCACATGGGTAGCATTTTGTCAGCCATGAATATTTTGAAATGTATTTCATTACATTTCTGAATTTCTGAGATAATGATTGATAATTCGTATTATTTGGATTCTTCAGACTACTGTTCTCATCTTGAGTATTATTTTCACAACGTTTTGGTCGATGTAACCTCCGACCTTCTTCAGGTGTATCTTTTGAGATAATGATTGATAATTCGTATTATTTGGATTCTTCAGACTACTGTTCTCATCTTGAGTGTTATTTTCACAACGTTTTGGTCGATGTAACCTCCGACCTTCTTCAGGTGTATCTTTTGAGATAATGATTGATAATTCGTATTATTTGGATTCTTCAGACTACTGTTCTCATCTTGAGTGTTATTTTCACAACGTTTTGGTCGATGTAACCTCCGACCTTCTTCAGGTGTATCTTTTGAGATAATGATTGATAATTCATATTATTTGGATTCTTCAGACTACTGTTCTCATCTTGAGTATTATTTTCACAACGTTTTGGTCGATGTAACCTCCGACCTTCTTCAGGTGTATCTTTTGAGATAATGATTGATAATTCGTATTATTTGGATTCTTCAGACTACTGTTCTCATCTTGAGTGTTATTTTCACAACGTTTTGGTCGATGTAACCTCCGACCTTCTTGAAGTGTATCTTTTGAGATAATGATTGATAATTCGTATTATTTGGATTCTTCAGACTACTGTTATCATCTTGAGTGTTATTTTCACAACGTTTTGGTCGATGTAACCTCCGACCTTCTTCAGGTGTATCTTTTGAGATAATGATTGATAATTCGTATTATTTGGATTCTTCAGACTACTGTTCTCATCTTGAGTGTTATTTTCACAACGTTTTGGTCGATGTAACCTCCGACCTTCTTCAGGTGTATCTTTTGAGATAATGATTGATAATTCGTATTATTTGGATTCTTCAGACTACTGTTCTCATCTTGAGTGTTATTTTCACAACGTTTTGGTCGATGTAACCTCCGACCTTCTTCAGGTGTATCTTTTGAGATAATGATTGATAATTCATATTATTTGGATTCTTCAGACTACTGTTCTCATCTTGAGTGTTATTTTCACAACGTTTTGGTCGATGTAACCTCCGACCTTCTTCAGGTGTATCTTTTGAGATAATGATTGATAATTCGTATTATTTGGATTCTTCAGACTACTGTTCTCATCTTGAGTGTTATTTTCACAACGTTTTGGTCGATGTAACCTCCGACCTTCTTCAGGTGTATCTTTTGAGATAATGATTGATAATTCGTTTTATTTGGATTCTTCAGACTACTGTTATCATCTTGAGTGTTATTTTCACAACGTTTTGGTTGATGTAACCTCCGACCTTCTTCAGGTGTATCTTTTGAGATAATGATTGATAATTCGTATTATTTGGATTCTTCAGACTACTGTTCTCATCTTGAGTGTTATTTTCACAACGTTTTGGTCGATGTAACCTCCGACCTTCTTCAGGTGTATCTTTTGAGATAATGATTGATAATTCATATTATTTGGATTCTTCAGACTACTGTTCTCATCTTGAGTGTTATTTTCACAACGTTTTGGTCGATGTAACCTTCGACCTTCTTCAGGTGTATCTTTTGAGATAATGATTGATAATTCGTTTTATTTGGATTCTTCAGACTACTGTTCTCATCTTGAGTGTTATTTTCACAACGTTTTGGTCGATGTAACCTCCGACCTTCTTGAAGTGTATCTTTTGAGATAATGATTGATAATTCGTATTATTTGGATTCTTCAGACTACTGTTCTCATCTTGAGTGTTATTTTCACAACGTTTTGGTCGATGTAACCTCCGACCTTCTTCAGGTGTATCTTTTGAGATAATGATTGATAATTCGTTTTATTTGGATTCTTCAGACTACTGTTCTCATCTTGAGTGTTATTTTCACAACGTTTTGGTCGATGTAACCTCCGACCTTCTTCAGGTGTATCTTTTGAGATAATGATTGATAATTCGTATTATTTGGATTCTTCAGACTACTGTTCTCATCTTGAGTGTTATTTTCACAACGTTTTGGTCGATGTAACCTCCGACCTTCTTCAGGTGTATCTTTTGAGATAATGATTGATAATTCGTTTTATTTGGATTCTTCAGACTACTGTTCTCATCTTGAGTGTTATTTTCACAACGTTTTGGTCGATGTAACCTCCGACCTTCTTCAGGTGTATCTTTTGAGATAATGATTAATAATTCATATTATTTGGATTCTTCAGACTACTGTTCTCATCTTGAGTGTTATTTTCACAACGTTTTGGTTGATGTAACCTCCGACCTTCTTCAGGTGTATCTTTTGAGATAATGATTGATAATTCATATTATTTGGATTCTTCAGACTACTGTTCTCATCTTGAGTGTTATTTTCACAACGTTTTGGTCGATGTAACCTTCGACCTTCTTCAGGTGTATCTTTTGAGATAATGATTGATAATTCGTTTTATTTGGATTCTTCAGACTACTGTTCTCATCTTGAGTGTTATTTTCACAACGTTTTGGTCGATGTAACCTCCGACCTTCTTGAAGTGTATCTTTTGAGATAATGATTGATAATTCGTATTATTTGGATTCTTCAGACTACTGTTCTCATCTTGAGTGTTATTTTCACAACGTTTCGGTCGATGTAACCTCCGACCTTCTTCAGGTGTATCTTTTGAGATAATGATTGATAATTCGTATTATTTGGATTCTTCAGACTACTGTTCTCATCTTGAGTGTTATTTTCACAACGTTTTGGTCGATGTAACCTCCGACCTTCTTGAAGTGTATCTTTTGAGATAATGATTGATAATTCGTTTTATTTGGATTCTTCAGACTACTGTTCTCATCTTGAGTGTTATTTTCACAACGTTTTGGTCGATGTAACCTCCGACCTTCTTGAAGTGTATCTTTTGAGATAATGATTGATAATTCGTATTATTTGGATTCTTCAGACTACTGTTCTCATCTTGAGTGTTATTTTCACAACGTTTTGGTCGATGTAACCTCCGACCTTCTTCAGGTGTATCTTTTGAGATAATGATTGATAATTCGTTTTATTTGGATTCTTCAGACTACTGTTCTCATCTTGAGTGCTATTTTCACAACGTTTTGGTCGATGTAACCTCCGACCTTCTTGAAGTGTATCTTTTGAGATAATGATTGATAATTCGTATTATTTGGATTCTTCAGACTACTGTTCTCATCTTGAGTGTTATTTTCACAACGTTTTGGTCGATGTAACCTCCGACCTTCTTCAGGTGTATCTTTTGAGATAATGATTGATAATTTGTATTATTTGGATTCTTCAGACTACTGTTCTCATCTTGAGTGTTATTTTCACAACGTTTTGGTCGATGTAACCTCCGACCTTCTTCAGGTGTATCTTTTGAGATAATGATTGATAATTCGTATTATTTGGATTCATCAGACTACTGTTCTCATCTTGAGTGTTATTTTCACAACGTTTTGGTCGATGTAACCTCCGACCTTCTTGAAGTGTATCTTTTGAGATAATGATTGATAATTCGTATTATTTGGATTCTTCAGACTACTGTTCTCATCTTGAGTGTTATTTTTACAACGTTTCGGTCGATGTAACCTCCGACCTTCTTCAGGTGTATCTTGTCGAATATTTCTGTTGAACATATGAATTTGGACAGAATTTCAAACGGAACCCCTTATTTAAATCACGCAGGTAGCATGGTCTCATTCTGTCATCCATAACTGGATAGAGGTCCTAAATAATTTGCAATTACATTTTTCAGTTGCCCGCACAGTGGTTAGAGTACTTGAAAAAAATCAATTGTAAAAGTGATATTCTCAGTGTGGGACACTGAAAAAATACAATTGCGAATTACTTAGGACCTTTATCCGGTCGTGGCTTATGGAACGAGAGCATGCTACTCCCATGAAGTTAATAAAGTGTTCTGTTCGAAATTCCGTTCAAGTTCCCAATTGACAGTTCTTAAGATAGTAAATGTAGAACAGTTTAGCAGCAGCCGTATGACATCTAATGTATGCAAATTACCAAGCTGACTACATGGGTGACATCGCAGAGAAGGGGGAGAAAAGGTAGTGACAAAAAGACATGTAGCCAGAGAAGCGGCGGAGAAGCACATGTTCGAGACATGGCCAGAAAAAAAAACAGCGAGCGACATGTGGGTGACAAGTGCATCTTAAAAGGACATGTAAATGTGAGAAATGAATTGTTGGAAATATCAAGAATAAATGAATTGTTGGAAATACCAAGAATAAATGAATTGTTGGAAATACCAAGAATAAATGAATTGTTGGAAATACCAAGAATAAATGAATTGTTGGAAATACCAAGAATAAATGAATTGTTGGAAATACCAAGAATAAATGAATTGTTGGAAATACCAACAATAAATGAATTGTTGGAAATACCAAGAATAAATGCCTCTTGTTAACAAAACTGAAAATACAAGTCAAATTTCGTTATTGGGACAAATTCTGTGTTAACATGTAACATTACAAGACAAAAAAAAAATATGGGAGGAAGTAATAAGGATGGATTTGAGAAGAAGAAGGATAAATAAAGACCTGGACAGAGATAAGTTGGGAAGTCAGTTTTTAAAAGCTGCCGAACGCATACTCCTCTCTTGCTTCTCTGCTTTTTTTCTTTCCTTTCTTTGTGACGACACCCATGCAGAATGTTAACTGTCATCAGACTGCTGCTGTTCTGTTACGCAGTTTTGGGAATTGTTTTGTTTTTAATTTAGCAGATTCAGAATTTACTTTTTCTATGCAATGCCATGTTGTCTTGAAATTAAAAGTATTTTTCAAGTACCTGGTATAAGTAAGTTCGAAAGTCAATTTCTAAAAGCTGTCCAATACATGTCATCATATAAAACAGGTGTTCATGACTTTAATGCAATGTTATTTTACTTTATTAGAGTTTAAAAGTATTTTTCAATAATTTGCAGTAACCGCAGAAGTACAGGGTCAGTACCGTCTCCCTCATCTACATCATCCACATCATCCACAAATGCCCCAAACAGTAATTCAAGCCCAACATTAGCTCCAGGTAAGTCATCTTACTCTATTTTTTTTACATAAACTTTAACTCATTCTATTACATATCTTTCTTTCCGTTCGATGGACGAAGGTAAGTAGTAGTCTTTGTTTTGTTTCTCATATATTATCTCCTCTCCCCTCTTTGGTTTTCATACATAAAGTAAATTTCACAGTGTATAAGGATTATTTGATACTGGAGATATTCATAATCGTACCCTGTTTCCAAAAGAGGGGAGATATAACATATGAGAAATATTTGGAATCAAGTCTCCCCTTGCTGTTATTTTAGATGATTTGAAAAACAAAAATCTGAAATTCTAAGTTCATTTTAAATCATTGAAAAGAACGCAACTGTCTTTGCGGAATTAATACAGTGTTTAGATGACTGAAGTCTATCACTGGTAATGAGAGAAGCCCTGGACGACGGCTGCAAAGCATTAAACATATTGAAAGAGCATTATTTATCGAAAGGAAAACCCAAAATTATTTCTTTATACACTGAACTGACCTAATCACAAGAGTTTCCAATGTAGATTCAGGACTCAAAATGGCGACTACATTAAAAATGTAGAGAGCTCTGTTAGCGAGCATACATTTTTTTATTTTCGTGTACATTTGATGCGTCAACAAGCAATAATAATTTTCTTGTCGATTGTGGGGCCACGGCACATGTGATTACAAAGGAATCTGATTTTATCAATTTTGATCCCAACTTTAAGCCACAAAATCATTTTGTAGAACTAGCTGACGGGAGTCGAGTCAATGATATCGTTTTGAAAAGAGGCAATGCGAAAATCTCGCTAAAGAACAATAAAGGTGAATTGTTTCTGTATTCTAGAAAAACGCTCGTCTAATCCCAAAATTTAAACAAAATATATTTTCTGTACAAGCTGCCACAAAACAAGGTGCAAATATAAACTTTAGCCCCAATAAATCAAAACTGGTATACTCGAATGGAACTGTATTCGACATTAAAGAAAATAGAAGACTATATTATTTAAATAGCGTAGTCCCATCAAAAACCGCCTGCCATGATCTACAGACATGGCATAAAATTCTTGGACAGTGCAATATTCCTGATATCAAAAAGTTGCCGACTGTAGTTGATGGAATGCAAATACAAACATTAAAAAACCTTCAACTGCGATGTCTGTACGCAAGGGAAAATGACAAACTATCAAAGCAAGATACCAGAAAAAAAAAAAAAATCCTATCAATGGTGCATTGTGACTTGAACGGTCCCGTAGAACCGATGGCCAGAGAACATTATAGAAATGTGTTGAATTTCGTAGATGACCATTCAGGTTTAATAATGGTTTATTTTTTAAAGAACAAATCTGATACCCTGCTAGCAACTAAGAAATATCTAGCCGACATGGCCCCCTACGGTGAAATCAAGTGTATACGCTCTGACAATGGTACGGAATTCACCAATAAAGACTTTGAACTTTTACTAATTAGCCATCATATCAGGCATGAAACATCAGCTCCTAGATCGCTACACCAAAACAGGACTGCTGAACGTGCATGGCGGACACTTTTTGAAATGGCAAGATGCCTACTCATTGAATCAAAACTCCCTAAAAACCTCTGAACGTATGCACTTATGGCGGCAGCCTATATACGCAACAGGTGCTTTAACAAAACACTATCTAAAACTCCATATGAATCTTTCTGCAGTAAAAAAAAAAAAAAAATTTAAGCAGAATGCATATATTTGGTTCAACTTGCTTCGCATATATATAGAGAAAAAGAGTAAATTGAATATTAAAGCTGACAGAGGTATATTTCTTGGATACGATAAAAACAGTCCAGCCAATTTAATATTTTTTCCCAAAAAAAATAAAATAAAAAGAATCCGGTGTGTAAAATTCACAGACACGTTTAATTGTAAAGATGAAAACCCGTCATATGAAGAGGATGGAATTATATTACCTCAAATAATTAGAACAAACGAAAACAATAAAAATGACGGAGACGAGAGTGTCCATGATGATGATAAAGTCGAAAGATATCCCAAAAGAAATAGAAGACGACCCGATTTTTTTGTGGTCGACAATATAAAGGATTGTCAAATCGACTAATGCTATTCAATGGAAAATGCGCCAAAAAAGCTTCAATGAAGCAATTAATTCAGAACATTGTGATGAATGGAAAATTGCCATGAAAAAAGAAATGGATGCCTTAACCGAAAATGATACCTATACGGTAGTGCCTCTCCCAAGAGATAAACATGTTATTTCTACCAGATGGGCCTTTACAAAAAAGAGTACAGCATCAGGCATAGAACAGTACAAAGCAAGATTTGTTGCTAAGGGGTGCTCTCAGATTTACGGTAAAGAATACTTTTCTACGTTTTCGCCGACCACAAACCTAACGGCAATCAGAGTTTTACTGCAAGTTGCATCACAATATGACCTAAACATCCATCGAATGGACGTAAAAAATGCTTATCTGAATGCCCCAATAGACTGTGAAATTTATATTACCCCTCCAGAGGGATTTATAATGAAAAATAAAAATAGCGTGTGGCGACTTAACAATTCATTAATATGGTCTAAAGCAGAGTGCTCAGTGTTGGAACACAGTATTCCATGATTATATTATTAAACAACAATTTAGACAATGCGCTGTAGACCTCTGTTTATATACCCAACACAAAGACGATAAACTACTGATTTTGGTTTTGTGGGTCGATGATATTTTAATCGCATCATATTGTGACATGTTAACTGATGTTAAGAACAAATTAAGTAAAAGATTCAAAATGACCGATCTTGTCAAAATATCCTGGTTTCTGGGGATAGAATTTACTCAAAGCAAAGGACTTGCTACGATGACTCAATCGAGGTACATCGACAAAATACTATTAAAATTTGGAATGGAAGAGTGCTCTACACCGGTTGAAAATGATATTAATAAAAATATACACACAGAATCTGAAATAATAAGTGACACACAATATCGCGAAATTATAAGTAGTCTTATATATTTGATGACTGCAACCAGGCCCGACATATGCTATACAGTAATAAAACTGTCACAAAAATTATCATGACCGACAATGAAGGATTTAAACAGAGCTAAACAAGTCCTACGTTATTTAAAAAGAACTAAAGAACAGAAGTTAGTATTTAGAAAATCAAGAAATCCCCTAAAATTAGGTTTTTCGGATTCAGACTGGGCAAGCGACGAGGATTGCAAGAGTGTATCTGGATATTGTTTCAGACTCTCAGAAAATGGTCCTATTATTTCATGGAAATCTAAAAAGCAATAGATTGTATCTCTCTACATGTGAAGCAGAATTTATCGCGATCACACACACGACCCAGGAAGCACTCTACCTTAAAAATATCCTGAAGACTATTTTAGAGCCAGAATTGATTACAAGCCCCGTGGTAATTAATTGTGATAATCAAGCCAGTATAGTCTTAGCACAGAGCACGGTGATCAACCAAAGATCTAGGCATATGGATATAAAATGCCATTTCGTAGAAAACGAGATAAAAAAGGAATCCATTATTTTGAATTACGTATCATCAGAACAAAATATCGCTGATATATTTACGAAACCGGCGACACGGATAAAGCTACAACGTTTTTTCTCAAAACTTGTTGGTGAATTCGACTGAATAATTTTTTATTTTCTTTCACTGCCCTAACACTTTAACCTACTAATGCGTAACTAATACTTTTGCTTAAAAAAAAAAAAAAAAAAAATCTTTGTAATTTTCCTTTTTGACATTGGAACACAATTAAAAATGGCGTCTTTTTAAATGCTAACATTCTAAGATCCAAATGATTTCTAATTTTTGTTATGTCTAAGTAAATATAAAAATATATATTTATTTTTGAGCAGAACAAACACAAGGGACTTCCCCATTATAAAAAAAATAGGGAGGATGTTGCAATATTTTGGTTCTATAATGGAGGTATGATCCCACACAGTTGGACGATTCTATTTATAAAAGATGCTGCTAAGAACTGACGAATCAAATAAATTCACGTTCTGCTACCAACCAATCAGAAACCAGAATTGCTTCATAAATATTAAACCTTTTCTGGAGCAATTTCACATGTTCTTTTCCCGGGTTTCGACACGGTAAGAATATTTTGTTCTGTGGAACTGTCTACTACAAACAAGTCACCTCCCAGGACTTGTGTGTAACAGCAAACCATCTGAAACTGTTCTGAAACTCAAAATGGCTTGCACTTCTAGAAGATACTAACCTTAAATTTAAAAGAAAAGATTTAAAAGAAAAGATTCATCTTAAAATGTTAAATATTAAATACATTAATAACTAGTAACATCTTTTTTATTTTTATTAACTTTTTTTATTTTTATTAACATCTTTTTTATTTTTATTAACATCTTTTTTATTTTAAATATGAAAAGTAGTTGTATCGTGTTTTACAATATTGACGCTATCTTTGATTTTTATGACAATGTGTGTGTGTGTACATGTTACATTTTTATAATTTCGATATTTTTTCTCCTTCATTGGTTGTTTTAACAAGTTGCAATTAAAATTGACATATGTATGTATAAGGATTATTTGATACTGAAGATATTCATAATTGTACCCTATTTACAAAAGGGGGGAGATATAACATATGAGAAATATTTGGAATCAAGTCTCCCCTTGCTGTTATTTTAGATCATCTGAAGCTATAGCAACAAGTTTTAATCTCCTCTCCCTCAAGGCCAGACGTTTTGGTTATTTATATATGTATATATTGCAGTAAAGTCCCATCCCTACATAGTTGAGATCCCTAGATGTAAGAAAGCCTTTTACTGTAATAGCTTCTTCCCCAGAACTGCTAGACTTTGGAATTCTCTTCCGGTTTCCTGCTTCCCCAACTCTACTGATATGCAGAAGTTCAAGTGTAATGTGAACAGACATCTTGCTGCTAAACTCCCTACATCAAAGTGGCAACATGGCTTGTTTGGGGTGAAAATGTAATAAAATATATATATATATATATATATATATATATATACACACACACACACACACAAGTTACAAAAGCATTTCATCCAAGGCATTAAAATTGTTAAACAAAATGTTTTTACTATAGGCTTTAAAAAATAAAGGTACAAGATTCAATTTGAAATTTATCTTCAAAGTGCACTTTTATAAATTTTACAAAGTAATGTATAAAAATTTAATTTAAATTGAATCAAAAAATTACCTTGGATTTATTTTATGTAATGTACATTCTGTTGAACTTTTAAAAAAAAATCATTGAAAATTTTATATCTATATCATTAATTGCTAGATGAAAGATAATGTTTTTAAATTGCAACAAAATGTACATTGCATAAAATAAATCCAAGGTAATTTTTTTGATTCAATTTAAATTAAATTTTTATACCTTACTTTGTAAAATTTATAAAAGTGCACTTTGAAGATAAATAAACTTCAAATTGAATCTTGTACCTTTATTTTTAAAGCCTATAGTAAAAACATTTTGTTGAACAATTTTCATGCCTTGGATGAAATGCTTTTGTAACTTGCATCTTATCTTTTTAAGATTATATTTTAAAACTCTCCTTCTCTCTATTTCATTTTGTATTTCTCCTCAAACCACAACTCATTTTTGCAACCCCCTCTTTGTATTATTACAGGTCTGGATATTCTCTATTTCAGTTTGTATTTCTCCTCACACCACAACTCATTTTTTGCAACTCCCTTCTTTGTAATACAGGTCTAAATAATGAGAAAATCTGATTTTTTTTTTAACAAAAACTTTAAAATAACTTTTTTGGATTAAATTTTTTTAAAACTTCTTTCAGAATATAAAATCTTTAAAATTTAATAAGGAACATATTTCATATAGGTTTCATTAAAAAATATTCGGTACATAACGAGAAAAATAGAGATGTATATTTCAAAAGGAGTGTATAACTGGTTATGGTCAATAGTAGTCCTCGCCAGCGAAAGTCGTTGTTATTTTTATTATATTATTGTTATTTAAAACAGTTTGTGTCCTGCTCTTTCGCGCAAGGACTAATATATATATATATATATATATATATATATGTCTCTGTGTGTACATGATACTTCATAAGATATAACCAATTTATTTATTATAATTTCAATATTTTTCTCCATCATTGGTTGTTATAACAAACTAAAAAAATGAAATTGACATATTTATATAACAGATAGACTTTTACAACCTTTGATATTGCCTCATCTTTTACACTTTCAAACAAGATAATAAGTTTTATATTTTTTTCCTTCATGCTTATTAATTTTTTCAATTTTTCCAATTTTAGGAAGTCCATCAACCCGAATAACAGATCGCCCTCATAGATGTCAGGTTAATAATAGTCAAACAGAAAGGTGAGATTTTATTGCGTTTTTAGAAACCAATATTGTTGGAGGTGGAGACTTTGGTTTGTCTTGGTGAGTGCTAGTGTGATTTTAAGAGTTCTGAGTGGATGGACTAGGTTCAGCAAACTTCTGACATTACTAACCAGCAAAGCATCACCAATTTCGACCAAGAAAAGAATCTAGAAAGATGAGATTTGACTTATGTACAAGGATATAAGTTCTCTCTTTTTTTTTTTTTTTTTTTTTTTTTTACACAGCAAAAGTGGATTTCTACTAAAATAACTAAAGCCTTTTATGGGTGCAAGTTCTCTGGGGTTTTTTTTTTTTGGGGGGGGGGGTATTGAAGTCTGCACTTTTTTCTTGAAATAAAAAAAGGCTGATTTTTCAATTTTATGACAGTTCTCTCTGAAAACTGAAAATGTTAATTTTGTCTTGAAGACTAAGATATTATGGTGTATCATAGTTTCATCAAAGAATGACTTCCTGTCTCCTTCCTACCACATGCACACTTTCTTAATTTTGACTTTCTTAGTTGTTATTGAAATGAATGGCTCTCGTCTTGGGAAAGCTCCACGTTTTGACAAGCTACTGAGGCTAACTTTCACTCTTGATCTGAAATGGAACACATACATCAAATCTGTTGCCAATATCACTGAAAAAATGGTTGGATCACTCTACCAATCCTGTAGGTGTCTCACTGTCGATGCAATCTTCTATTTGTATAGGAGCCAAGCATGCCCTAAAATAGAGTACTGGCTTTGAAACCTAGTAGGTGATGCCGTTTTCTCTTCCCTGCAACCTATTTCCCACAGAAAAGATCTTTCAAGCCTTCTCTGCTCTATCATTATTTTCATGGCAAGTGCTTGACTGAACTCCAATCTATGGTCCTCCCTTGCTAAACTTTCACAAAAAAGAAACACTTGACTAGCTACAACCACTATATATGATTTCCCCCACTAAATCTGAACACAAATTCTATGAACAAAGCTTCTTTTCCAGAACTGTGAAACACTGTTCTACTGGCCTGCTTCCTGGTTGAATACAGCATGGTAGGCTTCAAATCCAATGTAAACAAATTCCTGTTAAGCCGTCCCCATAAATAATAAAATTCTACCCAATCTAAACCATTAATGATTACTACACTACACCCTTACATTCATTAACCCTTATCCTCGAGTTGCCATTGGGCCTTAATATTGTTGCATAAATAAATCCTTGTGAGGAGGTTAAACAATAAATTTGTCCAGAAAACGTGACCAACGGTCATGTGTGGAATCTTTGTGTGGTCAGGCGAAACAAAAAGCAAACAAAATGCCAATCACAAGTCTGGGATAGCCCGGGAGATGATGTCAAAGCGAGGTCAAGTTTTAGGACACAAAATATCTGGGCAGCGAATAACCACATTCTTGCAAAACAATTTCGGACAATCGGAAATCATCATTTAGGCCAAATAAAGAGACAGCGAGAAGAATAAAAGAAGAATGATGCGGTGATATGAGAGGGGTGCTAGTAACACAGTCTTCTATATGCCACCACCAAGCGGCCATCAGATTGTTCAATCTGTCACTAAAAACTTCTATGTACAGAAATAAACAACAGCATATTTTTTTTTCCACTGATAAGCGTGTTTAAGTAAAAAGAAATGACAAAAATTGTTATTTTTTTAAATTAAATTGACTTAAGCGAAATTGACAACTCGGCCATCATCATCATCATCATCATCATCAAACTGAAATGTAACAACAAGTAAAAAAAAAGTTAAAACTGATTTTTCGAGTTGTTTAGAAAACAGTTTTTTTATCTGCTTTCTCTTCACACATACATACACACACATGAGATCATAGTTCTCCACACTACGAAATCACATTTACACACACACACACACACACACACACACACACACACACACACACACACACACATGGGATCATGGCTCCGCCACACTAGAAATACATCTCTGTTTCATCTTTTTTTGTCTTTGACTACCCCCACATCACTTTATTCTTAAACCAATATCAAGATTTTTGTCCAGAATTCCCATATATTAAATGACAGAAATAAAGAAAAATCTGTGTGATGTATGTACTCGTGACGAAAAAAAAAATATATATTCCAAAAATCATGTGAATTGATCCAGTAGTTTCATTTTTATATAAGACTGTTGTTGTCCCTAAATGCCAGAAAGCTTTCTATTCTAATAGTCTCTTCCCTCGAACAACTAAACTTTGGAATTTCCTTCCTGCTGCCTGCATACTGGGCAGTACTGATATGCAGAAGTTTAAATGTAACATAAACAAATATCTTGTTGATCTTTCCTAGACATGGCCCCAAATAGTAGCCCCTTACGTCCAAGTGGCGATATGCTTTGTAAGGGGTGAACATGAGTAAAAAAAAAATAAATAAAAAAGACTAGCGTGGGTGCTTGGCGTTGCCTGGGTGTTTGTAAGTGTGTGTTGAGCAAAAAAAAAAAAATTGTGGTAGTAGGCAGGCAGGCAGGCTCGAACCCGTGCCACGAAGGAGGAAAATAGTGAATTAAATGAATTGGTAATTAACCTTTGCCCGGGTGGAGGATATTGGCACAAAGACGAAATAAAAAAAAATTTTTTAAATATAGAAAGAGGTGGGATCGAACTCGAAAACGTAGGGTAATTAGTCTTCCTCGCTAACCATTACGCCATAGTGAATTCAATGAATTGGTAATTAACTTAAGAATCATGTAAACGCAGAAATGAACATTGCTTTTTAAATCTGGTTGGTGGCCACTTAAGCTTCCCAGTTTCTGTTTGTTTTCCCGCAAAAGTGAATTAGACACAAGGTGGTTTTTAATGTTGTGGAAAACCAGCCCCCCCCCCCAAAAAAAAAGGGGGGGAACTCTATCAGTATCCAAATGAATAGTAATTGTCTCAGTATGAAGGGTTTCCCCTACATTGACCTAGGACCAATTACAGAACTGATAATACCTGTGCAAAGGCCAGCGTTTGATTAGTTTCACTTTATTTATATGAAAAAGACAAACAAAAAAAAACAACACAATGGGACAGCGGGAACTTTTTAAAACTTGATCAAAAAAAAAAAAAAAATGGAGACGATGTTCGTTTGCGAATCTGAGATATTATAATCTAGGAAGTATAACAAAACTTCTCCCGGAATCCAACCAGCGCAAGAATCCCGACACAAAAAGCTTTTCGTGGACATACACAAATGCGCACACCCATTTTGCCTTTTATATATTAGACTAGCAGCGGTACCCGGCATTACCTGGATGTTTGTAGATGTAAAAGAAAAAAAAAGTGTTAGTAGTCAGGCAGGCTTGAACCCGTGACGTGAAGACGGAAAAGAAAGCGAAAGAAAATGTGACATCTTATCGCTACGCAACGAAGCCATAGGAAGTGAAAAGCATTCAAATTTAGCGATGTCAATCAAAAAGTTGACTTGCTAAGTGAATGAGTTTACGCAGGTGCAGTTATGAAGGTTGACTGAAGGTCAGTTCAGTTTTCCGCCATTTTATTTATTTGTTTACCTATGATGTTTGGGAAAACCAGTTCCCCACAAAAAGGGAGTGTCCAAATGAATAGCAATTGTCTGATATGAGGGGTTTCCCCCACATTGATCGAAGCTAATTTCTTTCAAGACATCCTGGCATGAAAGGCCACTGATGGCTTTGCATTGGTGAGTTTCACTTTATTTATACGAAAAAAAAACAACAAACACGCAAGAGGATGGAATAGCGTGAATTTTATAAAAGTCCATGTAAATAAATATAGACACGACGTCCGTTCACAAATCGTAGATATTATGGTCTAGGGAGTATATAAAAAGTTGTAAAATATAGTAATCCTACCCCCCCCTCCCCCAAAAAAGCCTTTCTTGGACATACAAAAACACACGCGCCACTTTTGCCTTTTATATATATAGACTAGCAGGGATGCCCAGCAATCTGGAGGCATAAAAGAAAAAATTAGTTTTGGGAGGCAGGTAGGCTCAAACCCAAATGATAACTTACCGCGACTCTACGAAGGTTGAGAAATGAGAATAGTTGAAATTAAATGATTAAAAAGTTAAGTGACAGGTGCATTAATTTAATGAGGTCAAGGGGAATGAAATTACGTACTTAACTTTGGTTGCAAGCCAGTTTCTGCATGTTTGTTTGTTTCCCCAACATGTTTGGGAAAACCAACTCCCCATTAAAAGGGGAGTGTCCAAATGAATAGCAATTGTCTGATATGATGGGTTTTGGCCACATTGATCAAAGCTTTCTGGACATATACGGAAAAGCCAAACAAACACACGGAGAGTAAAAAATATCGTGAAAATAGCGTGTAAAAGTCGCTCAAATAAAAGATAGATGCGACCTCTTTTTGTAAATCGTAAATCTAGGAAGCATATAAAAATGAGTGACCTCCCTGAGTGCCCCTACCCTCCAAAAGCCTTTGCCAGATATACAAAAACTGTGCACACACTAACACACATTTTTTGCTTTTATTATAGACTAGTAGGAATACCCGGCGTTGCCCAGGTGTTTGGAGGTGTGTGTGTAGGGGGCAGGGGGTAAAGAATAAACGAAGTAATAACCTTGTTTAAACTTTTTAAAAAATCGGAAAAAACAAAACAAACAGCGAACAGACATAAAACTTCTTTTAAAAAATCGGATAAACAAAAACAAAAAAGGGAGAAAAAAAAATGAACATGTTTGGAAAAAACAAAAAAAACACAGCGAAAAAAAATAGTATAAAAATAGTATAAATAGCCTTGTTTCAATATTAAAAGTTTAAAAATCAAAAAAAAATATATATATATGATAACTGGGATTGACGCTGTTCGGAAAAAAAAAAGTTTTAAAAAAACAGCGAACGGATGTAAAACTTCTTTTAAAAAAATCGGATAAACAAAAACAAGGAACACAAAAAAAAAACACACGGCGAGAAGCGGAAAAAAATGGTATAAATAACCTTGTTTCAATAATAAAAGTTTAAAAATCAAAACCAGAATATATCTAATAACTCGGATTGAACCTGTAATCTTAAGATAACGAATTAATCCATTGCACTATGAACACGTGGACAAATCTAGGTCGGCTTTTATAATATTTAAACGAATTCAAGGTACAACGTCTTTCGCGACTGTTAACGCATGTGTAGACGCTATCTTGTCATGAAGATACAATTTTTTTTTCCACCCCTCCTTGTAGAAAAGGGTCTGGTTGCGGGTGAAGGAATAAATGCTATTGGCCAATTTTTCGATATTTGTCGGCCGAAGGTTCGAGCTTGAAAATGATACCTATCTCATGAAAATCCGTCGCCTCTGTCAAAAGTTTTTGCAAGACATACAAACACACACACATACATACATATGTACATGCATATACACACACACATTTTCGCTTTTATATATACAGACTAGAGGGGGTTCCTGGGTGATTGGAGGTGTGTGTGTAGAGGGGGTTTAACCCTGTTTAAATATTATAAAAAAACATGATGTTAAAAAAATTGGAAAAACCCAAACAAAACAAAACAGCGAACAAACGTAAAAAAAAAGGTGTAAAAATGTTTAGGTAGGAAGATAAGCTCGAACCCAAAGCATCGAGGCTAAGGCAGAAAAAAAGCCCGACACGTTACCCCTAGGCCAAAGAGACATACAAAATGATAAAATTAAACCTTTAAAAACACTTGCAGGTGGTTGAAACTAACATCAGTGTTTTTTAGGTCAAACATGACGTCATTGTCATAGTAGCAGGAGGAGAAAAAATGAAGGAACGATTTTTTCGGGCTCCCCCCTCTTTGTAGAAAAGCGTCCTGTTTAGGGTAAAGGAATTAATGTTTTTGGCTAATTTTTCGATATTTGTTGTCCAAGATGTTTAGTTTCAAAATGATGCAGAACTCGTGAAAATCCGTTACCTCTGTCAAAAGTTTTTACGGGACACACAAACACACGCACATTTTCGCTTTTATATATAGTCTAGCGTGGGTGCCTGGCATGTCTGGGTGTTTGGAGGTGTGTGTTTTGGGGAGGTAGATGAAAACAACAACAAAAAAAGTTTTGGTAAGTAAGTAGGATTGAACCAGAAGCCTTGAGGCGAAGTTGGAAAATAAAATGTGAAAAAACATGACACGTTAACCGCTCTGCCAGCAAGAATGAGATACTGAAAGAAGTTTGAATTTATTTAATTAAGAAGAGAATTGACAGGTGCCCGCACGGAAGTCGTAGATTTAATATTTTGTGCGAACGTTACGACGACGTAAGCAATAGCTATTCAGCAATTAACATTTTCTGCGGGACAGTTTTTAATGAGGTCAATAACCCGGTTTGTTTGTTTTTACCTAACTTTGAGGAAAAACAGCTCCTCTGTTTATTAGGGGAGTGTCTCGTCTCGAAATGAAAGCAACCATCTGATATGACGACGGTAAGCCGACATTGACCAAATGTTACATCGCTTTCTAGAGATCACTGGCCGTGGGCCAGTGATTCGAATCGAGTTTCGCTTTTTTTATACCAAAAAACGAAAGCAATATGCGGCGATCCCAAAATGTAGAATATTTAACATTTCAAAGTCGGGCAAATTAAATAGACGGGCAGCCCCTGTTCGTAACTCGTAGATATTATGATTTCGACGTGATATAAAAAGTTTTAAAAATGAGCGACAGCCTCAAGAAGCGGCCCAAAAAAATCCTTTTGTGGACATACAGAAAAAGTGAACATACATACATACACATATTTTCGCTTTTATATAATAGATATAGATAGACTAGTGGCGGTGCCCGGCATTGCCTGAGTGTTTGCAGGTGTGTGTGAAGAAAAAAAAAAGTTGTAGTCGGCAGTCAAGCTCAAAGCCTTAACATGAAAAAAGCCTTTGCTGGATATACAAGAACACACATGCCCGTTTTGTCTTTTATATATATAGATAAATGACTGCCTCATCTGCTATTTCGAAAACAATCTCAAAAAACGAAGGGAGATAACTCAATAATTCAAACTTGTGTGATTTTTGTCATAATGCCAATGAATTCCCATTACTTGTTTTAAAATGATTTTCTTTGTAATAATAAAACAACTTAATCAGTTTACTTGATTTTTGTAATATGATGTTTTCATTTTGGACAGGAACTTTAATATTGTTGGAAGCAAAGATTTTATATTTTTGATAATAATAGTTGTAGCTGTAAACTACCCTAACAGCATATGTACAAGTCTACATAATTTCAATAAGAACAGATCTGCTCCCCATCACCTCTAGTTTAATGTGGATACTCTCCTAGATACAACAGTGTAGTGATAGGAGCAATGTCTGTTATGTGTCCTCTGAATAACACCAAAAAAAAAAAAAAAAAACGGATTGTGAAAACTTTTTTTCAAGACAACTCTTATCGGCATATCAATTAGCATCTTACTATTAGAAGTACCAACCTTGAGGCTCATTAAAAATATCAAGGAAAAAAAAGCTTTTGGAATTCCGTTTTGTTTTTGTGTTGTTATTTTTTTTCCTTTTCTTTTTTCTTGCTAGATAATTTCTGTTGTGGCTTTGCATGCCAGTAATAATCAAGACAAACACAGTGGTCTAATTAACAAAAAGGTGTATTCACAAAAATGTAATGCAGAAATATGCATCATTATTCTGTGGCCATAACTGCCACGAATTGCACTATTTATTTCCTTCTTGCGGGGAAAATGTGACACAAGCTGGAGAGAATTAAGCCAACACCCCTAGCAAACCTAAAGGAATAACTCTGGCTTTTTCAAAATTGCCTAGACAACCCTGTCAGTATTCCCTGGTCAGTACGCCTCAGGTAATAAGCAATTATCTTACCACATCCCAAAAAAAGGAGAAATAAAGCTTGAGATGGTTGACCTCTTAGGTCTACTCATAACAAATTCCTTAGCCCACCAAATAAAAGGTCACTGAAATGACTCCGTTTCTACCAGGCTAATTCTCTGAATGAGGTTGTCAACTGGCATGTGTCTGCGACTATAGTCAAGTGGTAAATGAATGTAATGAATCACTGCCACAGCGTTTAGATGTAACCATATTTATTGTCTCTGGGTAAGTCCATTATTTCTGAGATAGGTAAATCAGCTTATCCCATAAGAGTTCCCAAATTAAATTTCAAAAAATGAAGTCATTCTACTGTTCTGTCTATCTCTGTTATACATTGAGAGATTAATTTGAGGGAGAGAGAACATTACTTTCAGAATATAAAAGAAATATTGCATAATGAAGATATATTTCCAGGCAGTGCTATTTGTTGCACCACATAGTCCACCACCCAATAACAAATGCTGACCTTAACGCTGTTTCCATGGTCTTCTTCACTTTCATCTTCTCTTCTGGCCATGTTGTCGTCTCTTACATTGGTGGCTACAGAGGGCATGCAATGGTTTACAAGTATAAAAAAAATTTTTTTTTAAAACACAGATTCTGCAAATATTAGTTGCACTCTGGGTGTGTGTGTGACACCATCGATCCTCTCCACGTTAAGATTCCCATTCCTGTCTTTTGCTGAGGCTGTGTTTGTCAGTTGTCATTAGTCATCTTGATCTATTCCAAGCTATAACTTGTTTTCTACTCCGGCAAACTGGAAAACTGTCCTCAACTGTCACAAACACGGGACTTGTCGTAAACTGTCACAAAACTTATTTCCACCTCTCAAATATCCTTGTAAACTAACCTTGAATATATTGATCTCTATTATTTGGTCCTTTGTTCCTGTTCACTGCCACACCTTGATTAACGATCCTATTTTAGTTTCCTTTTGTGTACCTTGATGAACAACTTCCTATACCTTTGTTCTACTGATAAACTTATTTCCTTTTTTAGTCCACTGACAAAGGAGGGATTGGATCTAGTAATTCACTTCCATTCATTTGTTTGCATTTTTCTCAATAACCACGCCATGGATTTTGTTGAAATTTTGCACAAACATTAGTCATGGTGAAAGTAAATTTTTTACCAGAACAGATTTTTCAAGGTAACTCTGGTTGCCGCCTTAGGGGGTCATTATAGGGGCAAAATTGCCCCCAAATTGTTCATCCCTTCATTTGTTCGTATTTTTCTCAATAATAATGCCTTGAATTTTTTAAAAATTTTGCACAAACATTAGTCATGGTAAAAGTAAATTTTTCACTTGTTGAGGGGACCCTGTATGCTCGGCTTGTTTGTTGTGTTGTAACATTTCTTTCCACTTTTTTTAATCCCTAACACTTGTTATAAACAAAACTGAGCGTATGGAAGCAAGAAATTGACAAACGAATGGGGTTAAGTTTAAACGTTTATTTAAGTTAACTGATTGTGAAAGATACTTCTGGCGTGTCAGGATGTTGGTGACGGCAGCGGCCTCTTGTTGTTAATAGAGCTGTGTTCACAACGCGGTTTATAGCAGTTGGCGGTGACGGCGATGACTACTTGTTGTTGATAACGCGAGCAGATTGCATTGCACACATTAGCCCCGGTGTTGAGAATATTAACGTTTTTATAATGGTGGCACGGACGTAGTTGAAGACAAAGGGCAAATTTAAATTAGCTTGCATTTTGCTTTTTTTAATTGTGTTTGTTTATTGTGTCGTAATGCGTTGTAGGGAATCGTCTGTTTGGTGTATGTATGCATGTGTTATATCAATTTAAAGCTGAAAAAATTGTGAATGTAACCTAGTTGGTGTTGAATTGTTGATATGTTTTGCGTAATATTTATTTGCATTAATATGCTGTCTAATTTGCGTTTGCGTTTTACATTTTGGTTTTCTCTTGTGCATCCTTATCTGGCGGTTTTCTTGGTTGAAGTGATGTGCGAGCTATTCTATTGATGTGTGTATGTGAGAGAATGGGCTTTGAAATTGTTGTGTGTATTTATTGAGTTCATTTGTATTGCATCGACGAACGTCTTTATCTTAGCGTCATCATTATTGACTGTCGCAGCTGCTGCTGCTTTCTGGATTAATCATAAATATGAAGGGATATGTGATATAACACACTTTTTTTGAAGTGGGATTGGGGGGAGTATGTCAATACTGTGTGACACCATCGACCCTCTACACGATAAGTACTAGATCAACTAAGTATAGTATACTACAATTAAATTTATTATAGAATATATTTAAATTGTTACATTTCAGTTTTAGGAATTGTTTTGTTTTTAATAAGCAGGTTTAGAATTTTTTTTTTTTTTAAATGCAATGCTATGTTCTTTAGAAATTAAAATACTTAAGAGAAAGAGGGATAAGTATCTAGGTAGAGATAAGTTCGAAAGTCAATTTCTAAAAGCTGTCCAATACATGTCATCATATAAAACAGGTGTTCATGACTTTAATGCAATGTTATTTTACTTTATTAGAGTTTAAAAGTATTTTTCAATAATTTGCAGTAACCGCAGAAGTACAGGGTCAGTACCGTCTCCCTCATCTACATCATCCACATCATCCACAAATGCCCCAAACAGTAATTCAAGCCCAACATTAGCTCCAGGTAAGTCATCTTACTCTATTTTTTTTACATAAACTTTAACTCATTCTATTACATATCTTTCTTTCCGTTCGATGGACGAAGGTAAGTAGTAGTCTTTGTTTTGTTTCTCATATATTATCTCCTCTCCCCTCTTTGGTTTTCATACATAAAGTAAATTTCACAGTGTATAAGGATTATTTGATACTGGAGATATTCATAATTGTACCCTGTTTCCAAAAGAGGGGAGATATAACATATGAGAAATATTTGGAATCAAGTCTCCCCTTGCTGTTATTTTAGATGATTTGAAAAACAAAAATCTGAAATTCTAAGTTCATTTTAAATCATACCTTAACACCTTTGTAGTATTTTTATTCTTATTCTAATGTTTTTACTAATCTATAAGCGATATTTATTCCTTGCTGTTATTTTAGATCATCTGAAACTATAGCAACAAGTTTTAATCTCCTCTCCATCAAGACCAGACGTTTTGGTGATTTATATATATATACATACATATATATATATATATATATATATATATATATATATATATAAGCGAAAATGTATGTGT
This sequence comes from Euprymna scolopes, assembly GCF_053919585.1. NCBI lineage: Eukaryota > Metazoa > Mollusca > Cephalopoda > Sepiida > Sepiolidae > Euprymna > Euprymna scolopes. The sequence continues at coordinate 54,146,009 of NC_136524.1, forward strand.
GTTTGTATCTATGTATGTTTGTGTGTCTGCTAAAAGCTTTTGACAGACACAACAAAAAATTCACAAACTTGGTCTCATATGAAAGCCCCACCTTCCGGACGACAAATATCGAAAAATTGGCCCAAAGTGACCATCAGAAGTGCGTCAACTGATCGATTTTCTGCAGGGGGAAGGCCCCCCAAAAAAGTGACATTTTAATGTTAAACATTACATATTTTTAAATCGATTTATAAATTCCCAAAAAAATACTGGTGCTACCAGATCAGGCTGTCTACTGACTTCCTGAGATGAAACGCACCTACATAGATGTCTTTGTTTTTTTATTCCCTTTTGCAAAACTTAGTCATGTTCTGCGAAAACAAAAACAAAAACAACATTCTCCTCCCCCTCCCCTCCCTCGTTTTCTTTTTCCTTCACCTCCTCACCTTTTTTTTTTTTTTTTTTTTTTTTTTTTTTTTTTTTGCCTAGTTGGTAGGGCGATAGAACATACCAACTGCCCCCCTGCAGAGGGTAAAAATCCTTCAATGGGACCACCAGTTGACCGTTGGTGGCAACCCGTAATGCATTAAGAACGGGATCCTGGTGGTTGAGTGGAACATGCCTAGGAAATAATAACATGATACTACAACACACCACTTTGGCCCTTACTAGGCTAGACGGGAGGTTGGATAGGCCCGATCCAATCAATCGGTTGGTCATGACAAGCACTAATTCAGACAATCCAAACAAAAACACACTAACACTCAACATAAACAATAAACTGAATTAATAAGCGATGGCTGAAGGGTCAATCAAGCTGGGAAAAAGGTAACCATCAGGAATAATAAAAATACAGGGAAATCCCATACTTGGGTGGGCATAACCATATATTGTGAATGCTTGGAAACCTCCCCACGTTTGAGTATACCAGCTATGTAGCCCTGGAGAACCGAGGCGAATGGGATTTACCCCCTCATAGTTCTTCCCCATAAGGGGCTCCGAGGAGGGTGGGGAGCATGGCTGATGAATTTTTCAAAAATTATTATGAATACCAAAAAATCCAAGAGACCACACACAGAAATTGACTCTGACAGCGACAATGAAGATACAAACTTTCCAAGATTCATCGTGCTAGAAGCAACGTCTAATATACCGTTAACTAAAATGTCACCCTTCATTATCCAAAAGGTAATATCAAGCAAAATAACACCTAAAAATGTCAAAAAATTAAGGAATGGTACCATATTGGTAGAAGTACTAAATAAAAAACAGGCCAAAACTCTACTTCAACTACAAAAATTGCATGAAACAAACATCAAAGCTTATCCACACCAAACACTAAACTACTCCAAAGGAGTCATAAAAAACCAGGAAATCTCCGTCTGCACAACAGAAGAAATCAAAACAGAACTAAAAAACCAAGGGGTCACAGATGTAAAAAGAATCACATTTAAAAAAAAAGGAGAGGTAATATATACAAACACTTATATATTAACATTCAATTATCCTCAAATACCAGAGACCATCAATATAGGTTATGAAAGAACGAAAATAGAACAATACATCCCAAAACCTTTACAATGCTACAACTGCCAAAAGTTTGGACATAATAAAGACCAATGTCTAAGATTCTTCACATGTGGAAACTGCAGTGAAAAAAACCCAGACCACGATGAAGAAGACTGTCCAAATAAAACCAAATGCACAAACTGTCAAGAAGAGCACCACTCTCACTCAAAACAGTGCAAAATATATAATCAAGAGAAGGAAATAATAACAATCAAATATCAAAAAAATATAACCTTCCAAGAAGCCTGCAAAGAAGTCACAAATCGCACCAAAAACTCATATGCCACAATAACCCAACAAGCAAACAAAATGTACAACTACAATGAACTAAACCTTGCTCCAGAAATTGCAAACCTAGCAAAAGAACTAAAGAACATACTTGAAGAATTAAAATCTTTTTTATCAGAACTGAAAATAAACTCCAACAGCCAAATAAAAGTCAGAAACGAACAACCCAGTATAAAAGAAAACGAAACAAAGGAAATCAGAAAAACTTCCATCAATATTGAGGAATCAATCCCTAAAGAAATGAAACCTCCTCAATTATCAAAACGTGAAAGATCCAAGTCACAAACAAGGACAAAAACAGATGTTAAAAATAAACACACAACAACAGAAAAAATGGAAATAGAACAGAACAACAAAAAAACTACCCCCCAAAAACAAAATGACAAACAAAAAACAGAATTAGTATTAATTGAAAATGAAAATAAATTTGAACTAGTTGAAACTGATAGCCAAAAAAGACAGTCAAGACAAAGTAAATCTAAAAGTCCCAGACCAAAACCCAAAAAAAGCCTCTCACCAGAAACAAGAAACAGACCATCCACTTCCAAAAGAAACACCCAAACTAACATCGAAACTATGGACGTAGACATAAACACCAACAGTCCAAAACCAAAAGAAAATATAAACCATGACTAACAAAATCCTACAGTGGAACATAAGAGGATTAAAAATTAATATCGAAGAAATGCAAATACTTATCAAATCCTTATGTCCTGCAATAATTTGCCTACAGGAAACACACTTAAAAGAAAATGACAAAATTAACATAAAACACTACTCAATATACAACCACATAAACAAATTATCATGCAAAGCCACCGGTGGATCATCAATACTGATAAACGAAAACATTCCACACAGCAAAGTGAACTTAAAAACAAATATGCAAGCTGTTGCAATAACTGCAACACTACACAAAACAATAACCCTATGCTCACTCTATATACCACCAAATGAAACAATAAACGAAACTGAATTAAACAATATAATCAAACAACTACCTAAACCTTTTCTACTGTTGGGAGACTTCAATAGTCATAATATATGGTGGGGCAGTAAAAAAAACAACAAAAGAGGCCAAACCATAGAAAAAATAATTAACCAAAACGATCTATGCCTACTCAACAACAAAGAGAATACATATATGCACCCACCAACGGGAACCCTATCAGCAATCGATATAACACTATGTGACCCAACTATATACATGGATTATAGCTGGAGAACACATAAGGATGCATGCGGAAGTGACCACTTCCCAATCATAATAGAAAACGAGAATCCCAAGCCAGAAGACAAAACACCCCGCTGGAATTTACAAAAGGCAAATTGGGAAAATTTCCAAAATACATGTCAATACAGATTAATACCTGAAGCGAATCCTGACTTAGAACACATCACATATTTCAGCAACACCCTACTCACAATAGCCGAGGAGAACATACCAAAAAGTTCCACTACTACAAAATATAACAAACCCTGGTACAATAAAGAATGCAAAGAAGCTATAAGAGCCAGACGTGCAAACCTAAGGAAATTTAAAAACAGTCCAACGAAAGAAAATTTGGACACCTATAAAAACAGCAAAGCCAAAGCACGGAAAACTATCAAAGAATCAAAACGGAACTCGTGGAAAGATTATGTAACAAAAATTAATCAAAACACAAAACCCAAAAAAGTATGGGAGATGGTCAGAAAAATAGCAGGAAAAAATACAAAGAACCCTATTAAACACCTTATATGCGACAACACAAAGATTACCGACAAACAAAATATCGCAAATAAATTAGCAGAACAATTCTCAATGAACTCATCATCAAAAAACCAAAATAAAAAATTCCAAGCTATAAAGAAAAATGAAGAAAAAATAAAAATAAACTTCAAATCAAAAAATGAAGAAAACTACAATCAATTATTCAACAGTGCAGAACTAGAGGAGGCAATAAACAAATCTCCCGATACAGCAGTCGGCCCCGACGAGATCCATTATCAATTCCTCAAAAAACTACCAAAACCATCACTGGACTACTTATTACAAATTTACAATGAGATATGGATAACTAACAACATTCCAAAAAACTGGAAGCAGGCAACAGTAATCCCAATACCCAAACCAAAAAAAGACCATACAAACCCAACAAACTACCGACCCATTGCACTAACTAGTTGTTTGTGCAAAACTTTTGAAAGAATGATTAACGAAAGATTAAATTGGTACTTGGAAAGCAAAAATCTAATTACAGAAAGCCAGTCGGGTTTCAGGAAAAATAGAAGCCCCACCGATCACTTAATAAAACTGGAAACACGCATAAGAGAAGCATTTGCAAAAAAAGAACATCTAATAGCAATTTTTTTTGACATGCAAAAGGCGTATGACACCGCTTGGAAATACGGAATCCAAAAAGACCTGTATGAACTAGGACTTAGGGGTAGAATGCCAGAAATTATCAGAAATTTCTTAACAAATAGAAACTTCCAAGTACGGATGGACAACACTTATTCAGTCCAAAAAGATCAAGAAATGGGGGTCCCCCAAGGCAGTATCCTGTCTGTCACCCTCTTCAACATTAAAATAAACAATATCATAAAAAACATAGACCCAGGAATTGAAAATGCCCTATACGTGGACGACCTACTTATATACTACCAATCTAAATATATACAAACAGCCGAACGCAAACTACAACTCTGTCTGAATAAAATAAACAAATGGGCCATAGAAAATGGATTTACATTCTCAGAGGAAAAAACTAAATGCATCCACTTTTGCAAATTACGAAAATTCCACCACGACCCCAACCTGAAACTGGATAACAAGAACATCCCACTTACCGACCAACATAAATATTTAGGTATTATATTTGATAAAAAATTGAACTTTATACCGCATATAAAATATTTAAAAGCAAAATGCCAAAAGACAATGCAATTGATCAAAGTCCTAGCACACACCGATTGGGGTGCAGACAAAGTCACATTATTAAAATTATACCAAACTCTAATCAGATCTAAAATGGACTATGGATGCTTCATCTATGGAGCAGCAAGGAAGTCCTACATAAAAGAACTAAATACAATCCACCATCAAGGATTAAGATTAGCCTTGGGAGCATTTAGAACCTCTCCAGTAGAAAGCCTCTATATAGAGGCCCACGAGCCTCCACTGATTCTAAGACGACAGAAGTTAGCGCTACAATATTACCTAAAGCTGGTATCAAGTCCAACAAATCCTGCATATCAATGTACCCTTCACCCACAATACACACATCTCTTCAACAAGAAAGAAGATATCAAGCCCTACAGCCTCCGGATAAAAAACCTTCTCACAGAAGCCCAAATGGACATTACAAAAATACATAAATATAACAAATCAAAAACTCCACCCTGGATGATCAAACAACCACACATAATATTAAAATTAAATAAATATCCCAAAACGAAAACCCACCCATCAACCTTCCATGAAGAACTACTTATCATCCAGAATACATACAAAGAATATACACAAATTTACACTGACGGATCAAAAGATGGAGATAAAGTAGGATGCGCAGCCATCCACAAAAAAATAAAACTAAAGAAAAGGCTCCCAAACGAATCTTCTATTTTCAGCGCAGAAGCAACAGCCATAGATTTGGCACTGAATATAATAACCAATGATGACCATCAAAAATATATCATATTTACTGACTCACTTTCAATACTCATATCTCTAAAAGAAAAAAAAATGACAAACCCACTTATTACAAAATTGCTAAACAAAATAGATGCCATAACCATGAAAAAAAACATTATCTTTTGCTGGATACCAAGCCATATCGGCATATACATGAATGAACAAGCAGATAAGGCAGCAAAGGAAACTCTGCAACAAAACCACATAAGTGGAAAAATCCCCTATACAGACCTAAAGACTAAAATAAACACATTTTTGAAGAGAAAATGGCAAGAAAACTGGAGCTCATGCACCAAAAACAAACTATTCCAAATAACACCAAATATTGGAACGAGAGACACCAAAAAGTTAACAAGAAAGGAAGAGGTAGTAATGACCAGACTGCGAATAGGTCACACTCACATCACCCACTCACATCTACTAAAAGGGGAGGAGACACCAAACTGTATAACGTGTCAAGAACCCTACACAATACACCATATACTGACAAACTGCATTGACCTTGAACAAATCCGAACAAAGTATTACCAAGAAAAAAATCTGAAAACAATATTAAACAAGATTGATCCCCAAAAAATTATCAATTTTCTGAAAGAAACTAAAATATACTCAAAAATATAAGGAAAGACCCCCCCCCCCCACAAAAAAAAAAAAAAAAACCTTAAGAAGAACAAACCAATATTTAACACAACATAACGAACCTTTCGGCATTAAATGACCCCAAAGTGGTTGATATGCCGTAAAACAAAACAAACAAACAAACAAACCCAAAAAAATACGGCCGCCAACTCTTCTACATAAAGTATACACGCGGCCGTTTATTTTGGGTCAACTTGTATTTAAAACCCGCTGAGTCATGTCACGTGATCTTGATGTCAGCAAGGTGTAATGGCAGTCTGAATTTAAAAACAGTGTTGTTATCGGTAAAAAAAAAAAATTTGACCCTCACACAAGCTAAACTATGAACTTCTACGCTATGACAACGTTACCAAAGTTATTAGCACGTTAGAAATAGTTAGATACGATAGTTAAACGAAAAATAACAAGCCAAAAATGTGAAGTAAAAAAAAAAAATACGCTTACAAAAAATATTAACAATCAAAGTTTTTACAAAAAAAACTGCCAGACGCCATTTTCTTTTTTAGTAACACTCTTTAGAGTAAGGAAGACGAAGTGAGAGAGAGAGAGAGAGACACATACACAAATGCAAACAGAGAGAGACAGATAGAGAGAGATGTCTAGACAGGAAATGAAATACGTAATTTAATAAACGCTACACGCTGAATCATAAAAAATATGAAGTAAAACAAAAAATAATACGCTTAAAAAATTATTAACGATCGATGTTTTTAGCATTACTTCATATTCTTTTTTTTTATCACTCTTTAGAGTAAGGAAGACGAAGAGAGACAGACAGATGGAGAGAGAGATAGAGAGAGAGAGACACACACACACAACAACAACAGATAGAGAGAGGAGAGAGAGATGTCTAGACAGGAACTGTGTTTTAAAATGTAAACTAATAAGAGTGATTGTATTTGTTTTTCGAGTAACGTTTGTTTCTACGAAAGATGAGACCGCTGGAATTCTAAGAACATATACAACACTTTGATCTTAGCCAAATCTGGAGGAAGTGAAAACTAAAAATAATGATCCCACGATGACCTCATTTAGCGTTTTCCTGTCAATCAAACTTCATTTAGCTTTATAAGCTTTAACTTTACACGCTAATCAATTACTCTCACTCACGGTCGAGACCATTAAGTACTTGGCATTGGTTTCCACCTCCACGTCAAAGCTTCCGGGTTCAATCCCTCCTCCCGACTAAACATATTTTTTTATTACTTCGCTTATTCTTTAGTTTACCCCCCCCCCCCCCATACACAGGTTTATTTATGCCATTTTTTTTTTTTTTTTTTTTTTTTTTTTGGTTTTGGGTTTTTTTTTTTTTTTTTTTTTTTTTTTTACATCGTCTTTTTTATAATATTTAAGCAGTATTATTAATTATCCCCCCCCCTCCCCCCATACACACACACCTACAAACACCCAGGCAACGCCGGGTACCCCCCCCCCCCCCGCTAGTATATATATATAAGCAAAAATGTGTGTTTGTGTGTCCGCTAAAAACTTTCAACAGACGGAACAAAAATTCACAAACTTGGTATCATATTGAAGCTCCATCCTTCGCCCAAAAAATATCGAAAAATTGGCCAAAAACTTTCATTTTTTTCACCCCGAAATCGACAATTTCCGACATGGGGGGGGGTCAACAAAAACGGTCCTTTCGTGACGACGACCGGTTCTACGCATACGTCAGATGACGTCATGACCTGATTTACTTTAAATAGTTGAAACTGCCTAAATTTCATGTACGTCGCGTTAGGTCAGTTGGTTAGCGCGTTGGTTCATTATCTAAACATTTTAGGTTCGAATCGTGATGTGAGATGTCTTCTTTTTTTTTTTCCGATTTTTTAAATTTAAATATTGAACCAGTGTTATTTAAGCCATTTTTCACGTAACGTTCGTTTTTCTGTTTTTTTTTTTTACTTTACTTATCCACCCCTGACCACACACCCAAAAACAGCCGGGTACCCACTGATTTTTTTTATTTTTATATCGAAACAGGCTTATTTAAGCCATTTTTCATGTGTTCGTTTTTCTGTTTTCATTTTACGTTAGTTTTTTTTTTTTTGTGTTTTTTTTTTTTCAATGTTTCGATTTTATTTTCAAACTTCGCCTCAGGGCTCCGGGTTCGATCCTCTCCCCCCACCACCCACCCCCGGTTTCTTTTTTATTTAACAGCACACACACCTCCAAACACCCGGGCAATGCCGTGTGTGTATGTATGTATGTTCGCTTTTTGTGTATGCCTGCTAAAAGCTTTTTTCCAAGAAGTGATCGGTCGGCTCACTCCTTCTATAAACTTTTTATATCACGTCTAAATGATAATATCTAAGAGTTACGAACAGGGGTCGTGTGTGTATTTAATTTGCCCGACTTTTACCATCTCGCCGCTTCGAAAAGCGAATGATCTGGCTTGCAGCGCAAAACTAGGTCAGACACCACACCACTTCCTCGCACCTGTTTATTTCGCTTCATAAACATTCACTTAACGCGTTTATCAGTTCCTTTCCCTTGTGGTCGAGAGGGTTAGGTGTCTGGCTTTTTTTCTCTTTCGTTTCCACCTTCATGTCCAGGCTTCGGGGTTTAATCCTACCTTCCCACCAAAACTTTTTTTTTCTTTTACACCTTCAAACACCCCCCTCCCCGCTAGTATATATATATATATGATACTTCATAAGATATGACCAATTTATTTATTATGATTTTAATATTTTTTCTCCTTTATTGATTGTTTTAACAAACTAAAAAAATAAAATTGACATATTTATATAACAGATAGACTTTTACAACCTTTGATATTGTCTCATCTTTTACACTTTCAAACAAGATAATAATTTTTATATTTTTTTCCTTCATGCTTTTTAATTTTTTCAATTTTTCCAATTTTAGGAAGTCCATCAACCCGAATAACAGATCGCCCTCATAGATGTCAGGTTAATAATAGTCAAACAGAAAGGTGAGATTTTATTGCGTTTTTAGAAATCCAAATTGTCAGAGATGGAGACTTTGATTTGTCTTGGTGAGTGCTAGTGTGATTTTAAGAGTTCTGAGTGGATGGACTAGGTTCAGCAAACTTCTGACATTGCTAACCAGCAGAGCATCACCACTGTCAACCAAAGAGAAGAGTCTAAGAGCATTTGTAAGCAATGTAATTATAAAAAAGCTGGACACTCAGGGTTACATGGCAAGAAATTATATGCGAATAATACAGTGATTGTGTCAGGTGAGTTAACGACAAGCTTAGATCTGATGACCTCAAAGAAAGATAAGATTTTTACGACATGCCCTGTATTTAAGAATTCAGTTGATCGCTCATCCCCCTCTCAGTACAGGCCAATAAGTCTCCTGTGCGTCATGAGTAAGTTGCTGGAATCTGTTAGATACAGAAGTAATCAACCATCTCAACAAAAATAACCTTCTTAGTGACACTCAATATGGTTTCCGTTCTGCTAGATCTACGGCAGATGTGCTTACAGTTATATCTCATAGGATTAGCAAATCTCTCGACGGAGGCAACCTTTCTAGGGCAATTGCTCTTGACATATCTAAGGCCTTTGATAGGGTATGGCATAAAGGTTTACTTCATAAGATCTCTAGCTATGGTATTGCTGGAAATGTCTTCTCAATTATTAAATCATTTCTTTCTGATAGGTTCATAAGAGTAGTAGTTGAGGGGCAAAAATCAGAAGCTCACAGTATTAATGCCGGTGTCCCTCAGGGGTCTATCCTGGGCCCAACTCTTTTCCTGATCTACATTAATGATCTTCCAAATCACATCCTTACATCATTTGTAGACATCTATGCTGACAACACTACCATTTATGGTAGCACATCTAAGACAGTAAACGACCAAGTTCTCTCCAATTCTCTCTCCTCTGATCTTGAGCACGTAGTACAATGGGGTAAGGAGTGGCTGGTTACTTTTAATGCATCTAAAACCAAGCTTCTCTCTTTACATCATCAACATTCTGATCCACATCTGGCATCAATTGAAATGAATGGCTCTCGTCTTCAGGAGGCCTCAAGTTTTGACAAGCTTCTTGGCTTGACCATTACTCCTGATCTTAAATGGAACACGTACATCAAATCTGTTGCCAAGGCCGCTGGAAAAATGGTCGGATCTTTCTATCGATCCGGTAGATATCTCACTGCTGATGCTATTCTCTATCTATATAAGAGCCAGGTACGTCCAAGGATGGAATACTGTTGCCACATCTGGGCAGGAGCTGCTAGAAAGGACTTTGCCTGCCTTGATAGAGTTCAAAATAGACTTCGTAGCCTCGTAGGAGATGTCCTTTTCTCTTCCTTGCAACCTCTATCTCACAGAAGAGATGTTGCGAGTTTGTCTCTGATGTATCGTTATTTTCATGGAAAGTGTTCGACTGAGCTTCAATCTATGGTCCCCCCTCGCCAAACTTTCACAAGATACACTCGTCTAGCTGTAAACACTATCAATAATTCCCCCCACTCTTTATCTGTGCCTAAACCTAAACGTAGATTCCATGAACAAAGCTTCTTTCTTAGAACTGCACGCCTGTGGAATTGTCTTCTGTTTTCCTGCTTTCCGGCTGACTACAATATGGTTGTCTTCAAGTCTAACGTAAATAAGTTCTTGATGAGCCGTTCCATATAAGTTATCAAATTTACCAAATTTTCATTACTAATGATTACTATATTGTCCAATTTCTACTGTACACTCTTTAACCCTTATCCTTGAGTGGCCTCTTGGCCTTGATAATGTGGTGATGCCTATGTAAAAAAAAAAAAAAAAAAAAAAAAAAAACCCACCGGAAAAATAAAGTCGATTATAATTATGGTTGTGTTAAATAAGTCTAAATGGAATGCCACCTAAAAAAGATATTTTTAGAATTAAATATTTATAAACAACTAGCCTTGGTGCCCGGAATTACCCGGGTGTTTGGAGTTGTGTGTTGAGCAAAAAAAAAAGTGGTAGTAGGCAGCAGGCTTAACCTTTTACTGCAAAAGAGGAAAAGAATGGGGGAAAAAAACGTGACGTCTTTGCCGTTGCGTCCATCCCCAAACCGGAAGTGGCAAAGGTTTAAATTAACCTTAGTCAACTGAAAAGATTGAATGACTTTCAAAAATATCGGCACAAAAGATAACCCCTCCCTCTAGAAAAGTGCCCAGTTGAGGGTGAAGGAATTAATGTTTTTAGCCAATTTTTCGATATTTGTCGTCTGAATGGTCGAGCTTCAAAACAATACTAATTTTGTGAAAATCCGTTGCCTTTGTCCAAAGTTTTAGGCAGACATACAAGCATACGTACATTTAAACAGACAGGTGAGATTTATATAATAGACTAGCAGGGCTACCCGGCGTTGCTCGGGACTGTATAAACAATGAAAAAACAAAAGCAGATATTGAACATATGTTTTATTCTTAGGGGAGAGGAATCTTTCATCTCAAGTTTTAGCGTTACAAACAAACATTTGTCTTTTATATATATAGATAATGACAGGTTTTTTTGGGGGCCCCCTCGAAGATAACTGATCAGTTGACCAACTTCTAGTGGTCCGTTTGACGTGAAATTTCGATATTTGTCATCCGGGTGATGGGGCTTCGATATGATACCAAATTTGTCAAGTTTGGTTCCGTCTTTCAAAAGTTTTAGCGTTACAAACAAACATACATACATACATACACACAGACGTTTGAGATTTATATATATAGACTAGCAGGGCTACCCGGCGTTGCTCGGGACCGTATAAACAATGAAAAAACAAAAGCAGATATTGAACATATGTTTTATTCTTAGGGGAGAGGAATCTTTCATCTCAAGTTTTAACCCTAACCCTAGCCCCCCTCGAAGATAACTGATCAGTTCACCTACTTCTAGTGGTCCGTTTGACGTGAAATTTCGATATTTGTCATCCGGGTGATGGGGCTTCGATATGATACCAAATTTGTCAAGTTTGGTTCCGTCTTTCAAAAGTTTTAGCATTACAAACAAACATACATACACACAGACGTTTGAGATTTATATATATAGAAGACTAGCAGGGCTACCCGGCGTTGCTCGGGACCGTATAAACAATGAAAAAACAAAAGCAGATATTGAACATATGTTTTATTCTTAGGGGAGAGGAATCTTTCATCTCAAGTTTTAGCGTTACAAACAAACATTTGTCTTTTATATATAGAGATAATGACAGGTTTTTTTGGGGCCCCCCTCGAAGATAACTGATCAGTTGACCAACTTCTAGTGGTCCGTTTGACGTGAAATTTCGATATTTGTCATCCGGGTGATGGGACTTCGATATGATACCAAATTTGTCAAGTTTGGTTCCGTCTTTCAAAAGTTTTAGCGTTACAAACAAACATACATACATACACACAGACGTTTGGCTTTTATATATATAGATAACTCGGCATGTTAACTTGGTAGAATGGAATTTTATTCTGACAATTATGTTTTCAATTGGAAAAGGAATTTGAAATCAAGAGGCCAGTTTGGAATTTGGGAATAATAATAGCAAATGGATTATGTGAAAACTATCAGGTGATGACATAATAAATTAGAAAGCTGGTTTTAGATATAGATCTGGTGGTTTAGTTAGTTGGGTTGAACAGTCGAGTGATGGGCGGGCTGGATATGCAATGAGGTAATCCATGAGTTTTATTTGGGGGGGGGGGTAAAGAGAAGACAACCGTGAAATTGCAACCCCGACAGAATAAATGAAGAATAAAAGATTATGAAATCACCAACTTTGTCCAGCGTTGTTAAGAACAAGATGAAGAGAGTACACAATGACAAACGGTATGCTGCTTGTGTATACGTACAACACTCACACACAGGGACATGAGCGAGACATTATATACACCTATGTGATACAGACTCCCACTATATTACAGAGAGAGGTGTATAGATTAGGAGATTGATAGTATGGTCACATTGAAAGCATGGATAGGAGTTCTTTGGTTAGTAAATGTAGAACAGTTGAGATAGCAGGTCCAGTTCAGAGGGGAAGGCCAAGGAAAACGTGGAAAAAAGTGATGAGAAAAAGAGGGATAAATAAAGATTTCAGCAGAGATAGGTTAGTTTGGAAATCAATTTCTAAAAACGCTTCTGCAACAAATTCAAGATTCAGGTTTTACTAAATCTGTACAACTAAAAATGGTATACGATCATTGTACGACTAATTGCCACTACTGCTGATTAAAGCAACTTTGACACAGGCGTTCGATTGGGTCTGTCAGCATAAAATATCATAAAAAAATCTTGTAATAAACAATAAAATGAATTTACTCAGAAGATTCGAGAGGTTATTGTTGGCAAATATCTTTTTAAGACCATAACTATAAAGATATTTACTAAAGAAAACTCCAGATTTTTATTAAATATTCACGCTTACACGAGTGATCTACTGAGTCCGTCAGCGCAAAAAATGTTATTAAACTAAACAATAAAATTTTAGTCCTAGCCACGATTATTTTTAGCAAAGTTTTGGATTGAGACTTTTTTCAACCTAGTGTGCCGGTTTATTTTATTTTTAATGTTTGTAAAATAAATAAATAAGTTTATTTCTTTATTATTGAAACAAAACAAATTTAGTCAGTCACAACTATCAGCCGAGAGTTTTTCTTTTGTTTATTTATTTATTTTATTTTTTTTTTTTTTTTAATAAAATTTTACAAATGACCTTTTTTTTTAAATTTGGTTTTTGTAACACAATAACAACGCAACACTAGAAAATCGTTTTAAAAAGTAGAATAAATCCCTGAAGACTGAAGCAATGTTTTCAATCTCATGTGCCTCTTTTAGGGAAACTAGTTTTCCTCACATTTAAAACTTTAATGTCTAACTGCTTTCATAGGAAGACAAGTAAATAACTATTAATTTTTTTTTATTATTATTATTTTCTGTTTTCTTTTTGTTTTTGTTTTTTTTTGCATAAAGTTCTGTTTTATGATAACGCGACTCTGTCTAGTTCATTTCTCAAAAAAAAACGCAAAGAGGTCAATATGCACTGCTTGTCCAACCTGCAATGAGTGTTTATTCCGAAAGCTGTTCTCCACATGGGGAGATTAAAAATAAGAAAATGCCTTTCGGAATTACCACGTCCAACATCCCCCCCATGTTATAAATGGCTTTCGGAATAAACACCTCTAACCTCCCCATGTTAAGAACGGTTTTCAGAATAAACACCCTTTACAGGTTGGACAAGAAGCGCATATTGACCAAAAAACAGTAATGGGGATCATTTTTTAAAGTTTGCTCAAACATTTTTTAAGTTATCTTAGTTTTTTTGTTTGTTTTTTTAAACTGGAGTAAAAAGGTTTAACTAAATCTCAAATAAACCCAAGTAACTTAACTTAGATTTTTTAACACAAACCATATTCTAAAACTTTGAAACAAAAATTTATAACAAAATTTGAAATATCTCGCAACACATAAATAATTGTATTTCTATTTATCATATTTTGTTTATTTTCTGGCTTAAGACAGAATATTTAAAAAAAAAAAAAAAAAATTATTTTTTGCAAATATCTTTAGGTATGAAGCTAAAAAGATATTTTCCAAAAATAACCTCGACTGAAACTTGAGTAAATTCATTTTATTGTTTATTTTTATTATATGATATATTTTTTTTGTGCTGAAGAACTGAGTAAACCACCCGTGTCGAAGTTGTTTTGACTAATTAAACCCTTAACGACTGCGACAATTATTTATTCCAATACAATGTACCAAATAATTGTCATAGGCTTTAATTAGATGTACATAAAATCGTGTTTAAGTTTTAGTTGTGCATAATTAGTAAAACCAAGACACGACTAATCGAAAAAAAATAAACTTGTTTAATTTTTTTTTTTTTTTACAAAAATTTTTAACAAAAAAAAACACAGAAAAAAAGTGGCACACAATTGGGAAGAATAATATTAAAAATATTTTTTGTAAATACTTTTTATATGAAACTAAAAATATATTTGCCAAAAATAAGATTGAAATTTGTGAGTAAATTCACTTTATTGTTTATTTTAGTAATGTAACAGACTTTTACGATATTTTGCGCTGACAAACCCAGTCGCAAGTTTGTGTAAAAGTTGCTTTAATAGCGAGACAGCAGTAGGAGCAAATAATCGTACATAATTAGTCATACAATTTTAGTAAAACCCCTTATGTATGATCAAAATCTGGCACAACTATCTATTCCAGCTGACTACAATATGGTTGTGTTCAAGTCTAACGTAAACAAGTTTTTGATGAGCCATTCCATAAGTTAACAAATTTACCGAATTTCCATTACTAACGATTACTTTATTGTCCAATTGTCTACTGCACACTCTTTACCCTTTATCCTCGAGTGGCCTCTTGGCCTTGATAAGTGGTGATGCCCCCTTGAAAAAAAAACAAAAAAAACTAAATTGTCCGATTTGGCTCCTGCTGATTCAAGCAATTTTATACGTTGTTTCTTTGTGCAAACAGCAGAAGCAGTCAGTTATACAATGATCAGGAATAATTTTGGTCATACTGCTGGAGCAATAATGCCTCATAAATTACTGACAATACAATCTAATCTGTGAGAGTAGAAACAAGGCTGTAGGAAGTTATGAAGGGGAGGGGTTGTCTTTTCTTAAAGCTGTCGAACACATACCAGTATATAACATGGACATTAAACTGATTATTATTATTATGGTGATGGTGATGATGGTGTGGTTTGTTGGGGGTGATAAGGTGGTGGCGATTATGGGAGGGTTGGCAGGGGTGGTGATGATGATGATTGTTGGTGGTGGTGACAGTGACGACGATGATGATACTAATGATGATGATGATAAGTATGTAAAAAAGACGGTGTATTTATTTTGTAAAGTTGAATTAACTTGAAATGGGACGTTTTAATTTTATTGTTACTGCCAGAAAATGGGGGCAACTCATATTTTTATTCATTTATATCAGGGATCTCCAAAGTTTTCAAACAGGGTGCTATTGCTAAGATTTTAGAGCTATGCGGGCCAATATATAACAAAAAAAGTGTTCTATATTGTTTTGCTTAATAGCTTTGCTTTTTAGTGATACTCGTCCACCAAAACCTCATTCTTTTAATCATTTTCTGAACAAAAAGAAAAAAATAAATAAACAACCTCATTATTTTTACACATTTCCATTTAATAAAAATAATTTCTCAGAATATTTTTATGTTTTCCATAAATGCTCTGTGAGCCTGAATAAAGATTCTGGTGTGCCGGAACTGGCCAATTGGCCATAATTTGGAGATCCCTAATTTAGATAATTAAAAAAAAAATTTTTTTTTTTTTAACTTTTTTTTTATTTTACTTTTTTTTTTTTGTTTTTATTCTCATGCCTTGTACATTTTTTTTTTTTTTTTTTTTGCTTTTAGACGCAAGAGTTTTACCTCTAAGTGATCTGATGACACCAATGATAAACATACTGCAAAAAAGAAAAATAAATAAAACAACATTTGGGGAATAAACCAGAAATCTGTGAATCAATACCAACCGTGTTGACACATTGTGGTCCCAGCTGATGCCTTAATCTGCTGATGCGGATGCTGCTGCCGCCGCTGCTGCTGACATATGCTGCGAAACTCGTTTTGTTTGTTTGTTTGGATTTTTATTCTAATTTTTTTCTTTCATTTTTTTTTTTATTCTGTTTTTGCTTTCCTAATTAAGATTTTCTTATTTATATTTTATTTATTTATTTTTGGTTCTTGTTCCAGAATTCCTCCTATGTTTAAAAAAATTAAAAAAATACCGAAAAAATATCGAAAAAATATCTGTATGATGTTAAGTACTTGTGACGAAATGAAAATATCATATTCTAAAAATCACATAAATTGATCAAGTAGTTTTATTATTATGAAGAAAATCATTTTTAAGCAGCTAATGGCATTACAACATCAAAATCTCACTAGTTTGGATTATTGTTGTTGTTATCCCTCCCAAGATAGTCACTCTTTGGTTACTCATAAAATTTGATTTTTTTTTTTTTTTTTCTAAATTAAAAATAAAACTATTGATTGATTTGTATGATTTCTGGAGTATGATATTTTGTGTTTCGTCACAAGTATGTACATCATATAGATTTTGCTTTATTTTTTTTTTTTTAATATAGAGTGAAATCTGGACAAGAACTTTTTTCTTTTCTTTTTTTTTAATTTTTAAAAATTTATTTATAAGAAAAATATTTTAAAATTTTCTTTTTATTTATTTTTAATTTTTTTTTATAATTTATCATTTTTTTTTTTTTTTTTTTTTTGTTATATCCCACAACCATTTTGGGTCTTGTGGTTTTAGAAATTGATTTTGTTGGACTTGTTGGATTTCAAAAAAAAACACACAAAAAACAATTTTTCCTAATGTGGTTGATTTTAATTTGTACTGTTTATTTATTGGGCATATAACTCTCTCTCTCATATATATATATATATATATATATATATATATATATATATATATATATATATATATATAGTGTTTGTTTGTGTATGTGTGTGTGGAATCCTTGTTTCATGAGAAGGTAGCAATCTACCTTATTTTCCGAGAAGGGAATATTTTTCTTTATTTAATTAAACCGAGAAATGGACTCGGTTCATTTTGTGATAACGCAAGACATAAGATACGTTTGTAACCTTTTTAATCTTATCAATTTTTATAAGTTCTTAGTTCCAATCAATTGTGTCATTCCTTTGTTTCTTTGCATATTTTGTTTTTTATAAACTAGCAAATGTTACTATTGGCAACATCAAAGTGGCCAACCGTAATCAAGGGCGACTCAAAAGCTCCCTTATCATTAACTATTACAGCGAGGTTTAAGGGGAGAGTGACACTCCTTTTTAGAATTACTCCACTTATCCTTGATCCTCATTTTATAATGCTGAGTGTTTAAGCAAGTGGGCACCAAGTATCCACTTATTTTGTTTTAATCTTTGGCATGACTCTAAGAAGGATTGAATTCTAGTCTCCTGGGCTGTTAGCAAAACACTCTTACCGTTATGCAAAACAAAAAGATATAAACTTGTTTTGGACTAATTTTCAGACTATATTTTCTTTTAAAATCTTACTTTGTTGCCATAGTAATGTCTGCTATACAATTTTCTTTAAAAAAGAAATGTTTATCTTAATTACATTATCCTTTATTTATTTATATTTTTTTATTCATATCAGAATGTTACTTATGCTTTCGATTCTTACAAAAGTCATGTATATGTATTTAAAGTTTTATTTTTTAAAAGCTGGGACAATAATAAAATATTTTTGTTGGCTTACTAATGAATTGAATATCGAGTTCTCAAAGCCATTTTCTTTTTTTCTTTTTGTTAAACTATTTATTTAAATGGCACTAGTAGCTAAGGGAGATAACTCCGCACCAACATGTGCCTGTTGAAGGGGAGGGCTTGGTACAGCCACATTTTGGAGGATGGAACTTTTTATTTCAGGGAACCTTCCATTTCCAAACTGCTTATCAGTATTGATATTTAACCATTTTTTTTTTTTTTAATTTTAATTTATTCCATCCTTTTTAATATGTACAAAAGAATATGTAAATAAAATAAAAGGTGGTTTATTCATTTTTTTTTTCTCTCCATTTTATATGCAATTTCATTAGATAATCTGAGTAAATTAAACAGGGATGTGGGTCTTAGCCCCTTTTTTCAGAATTCCATTTTTTTTTTCTTCTAGCCAGAAAAAACAGATTTCCTTCCATATAAATCAGTTAAATCTCTATGGATGTTTTCTTTTTGTTTTGTTTTTTTGTTTTTTTTTTTTAAAGCTGATTTCTGCCAAATCGCTAGAGCCTTATTTTTTTTTTTTTTTTTTTTTTTTTTTTCCCCATTGCTATGGATGTGATTTTTTTTTTTTTTTTTTTTTTTTTTTTTTTAGTAAAAAGCTGATTTCTGGCAAATTGCTAGAGCCTTATTTCTTTTTTTTTCTATTGCTATGGATGTGATTTTTTTGTTTGTTTGTTTGTTTTTTTTTGGGGGGGGTAGTAAAAAGTTGATTTCTAGCAAATCGCTAGAGTCTTATTTCCTTTTTTTTCCATTGCTTTTTTTTTTTTTAGTAAAAAGCTGATTTCTGCCAAATTGCTAGAACCTTACCGCCTTATTTTTTTCATTGCTATTTATCTGGATTTTATTTTCTTTAAAGAATGACTTTCCTCACGCATACTCAGTGTTTTTTCTCTTAGTTTTGACTTAGTTGAAACTGATTGAAGTTGTTTTGGAAAAAAGTGGTTTTCTGCACTGCCCTCACACACACACACACACACACACACACACACACAAACACATCTTGATTTTTCAATTGTATTTATGTATTTTTTTACCATAAGGCTCTCACATCCC
The DNA here is from genome assembly GCF_053919585.1 of Euprymna scolopes. Taxonomy (NCBI): domain Eukaryota; kingdom Metazoa; phylum Mollusca; class Cephalopoda; order Sepiida; family Sepiolidae; genus Euprymna; species Euprymna scolopes. The sequence continues at coordinate 54,165,467 of NC_136524.1, forward strand.
TGCTAGAAGTAATGGTTTTGTATTTATCTAACTGTATAAATACTTTTTGTTAATATCCACATTTTAATTTTTAAAAAAAAGAAGAAAACAAAAGAGAATAGTAGTTTGCTTGAAGCATTGCTGGTAAATAAATATAGAGATATTTATTAAGGTTGAAAGTATTGGAGAAAGCTAGAACGGTGAAAAGGATGAACTAAATCAAATAACCAAAAGCAATATTTGAGGTGTTAATCTTCATTTATTTTTGCAATAGATTTTTCACAAACAATATAAACAAATATAAAATTTACTAAAGTTTTGAATTTTTGAGATGAGGGCTGATTGTTTAAATTACTTTTATTGATTGGACTATTGTTCTCATCTTAAGTGTTATTTGTGCAATATTTCAGTCGGTTTTGCCTCCAACCACCCTCAGGCATATTGGTTGTTGCTTTCTTTTCCAAACAATAACCAACTTGCCTAAAGACGGTCGAAGGGAAAACCGATCGAAATGTTGCACAAATAACACTCATCATAAGAACAATAGTCCAATCAATGCAAGTGATATAAAAATTACTGTTAATCTTAATAAAGTGGTTGAAAATCTTTAGATATTTAGGGAGAAAACGCCCCCTTCTCAAGAATGGGGAAAACAAAAGTTTAATCCGTCTGCAGGAAAGCAATGTCAAAGATGGCTTCTTCTCTTTATTTAAAAAAGAAATATTGAGAGACATACCTCTATGCACAAGTTTCAGCGTAATTTTTTTTTCTTCTCCCCAATCTTAAGGAGAAATTTATTTTGTTTATTCCCTTCATGAGTATAAAATGATAGTATATTAAATCTTTTTCAATATTATTTCCTAATGCAGCGTTTTTCTATTTTTCTAAGTGTACAGAGCAGTGTTATCACATAATTAAATGGACATTTTAGCTTTGACTAAGGTCACAGATTCGATTTCAGTTTTGTAAATATCAATAACCATCTTTGCCAAACAGAACTCAAAGTTTACATATATTTTAAAATCTTAGACTATCTTCTATTGCCAAAGTGGTGCTTGTAAATGAATTGGGCGCATCTAGAAGTTTTCATTACTTACAAAGTCAGTCTTGAGTATTGATGGAGAGTCCTGAGCTGGTTGAGAGTCTGATGTAAAAACCATGGCAAACAGAAAAAAGTTTTTGCGTTTATTTTGTTTTACTTTCTTAAGCATTTAATATGACCTGTTTTTGTTTTTTTATTTGTATGCTTTAGTGACATCTACCTTTTTATGTTTTTTTTTCACGGCTTTCAAATTTCATGCCGTCTACCTAACTTAAACCAACATGTCATAGCGCCTTTATATTTGTAATGTCTATATTCAGACTTTTGAATGCTTGGAAATCTCCTGTCAGTGCTTGACATTGACTCTGCAAATACCAAAATCCTCTGAGTGCCCGTTTATTACAGGAACTATTCAAGTACTTGAAAATGGATAATCGTCCCGCTGGAAAAATATATATGTATCTACCATAACGACATCTTGTAAACAGTTTATAAAAGTCTTTGTAGATCTAAGTACATGTTTTTATTTTTTTCTTAAATTAATAAAAAAAAAATTTTTTCCTACTTTTTAACCCCCCCCCCTCCTCATCCCCAAGTATTTCATGTTTTGTTATTCATTGTTAAGATTTCTCGGTGAAAAAAAAAGGTTGTTTTTTGGGGGTTTTTTTTTTTTTCTTAATGGGTTAATGATCCCCCCCTCCTTCTTAATTTTGTTTAAGTTATTTACTTTGTAATCCATTCAGTATGTTTTAATTTGAGGGTTAAAGAGAAAAAAAAAAAAACATAACAAATTCTGTTACTATGAATGAAATTTGTTGGAATCACTTTTGTATTTTTGTATTTCAATTTTGTGATTTTTATAAAACTTCTTTTTAATATTAATTCTTTACATTTTGCATTTCTTACTAAACACTTTTTAACTTTTTTTTCAGTGTTACTAATTTCAGTCAACCAAGGTTTTTTTTTGTTTTTTTTTCTTGAAAAATCTCCTACTTAATAGACAAAACAATACATTTGTAAATCATGATTTTTTTGTATATACTGAATGATTCATTATGATCTTTTCATTAGAGTTCATATCTATCTGACTTTGTTCAGGAATATTTTTATTTTATTTTAATTTTTTTAACTATACTGTTTTTGTTTTTGGGTTTTTTCTTTTCTAAATTATTTTTTCAATATAACATTTTAAAAATTTAATTTAAATGTTTCATCTCTTCCATACTGTTTTTTTTTTGTGTGTGTTAATTTGTTTTTTACTAAATAATTTTCTAATAGAATTTCATAAAAATTAAATTTAATTGTTTCGTTATTAAATTAGTAATTGAATTAAATTGGTAGAAGACCATAATTAATGTTTTCTTTTAAATTTTTTTTTTTTTAACATATAAATATTGTTAATCTCTACTTCCAAAGTAATTGAGATCAAATAACTTCCAACATTTTAAACTTTTTAAGAATAATTTTCTAAGAATTTTAAAGCTAGTTTAACTTTTGTATTCTTCCAAATTTCTTTTAAAGTTTTTAGGGTAAGAATTTTCTTTTTTTTTGTTTTTTCAACTGAGAAATGACTAATTTGTCCATTAAAAAAAAAAAAAAAAAAAAACAGAAATACATTCTGGTGGATTCAATATAATTATTACCTGATTATATTAATAATGGTATTTGTTAAAAAGTTATTCTTGGTATTTTTCCAGGGGGGGTGGGGTATTATTTTAATAATAAAAAAATATGACTAATAATAACAAAAATAATAATGTGCAAGTCACACACACACACACATACATACACATACAAACACAAATACACACACACACACACATACATATACACACACATACAAACACACACAGATACACACGCACACACATACATATACACACACATACAAACACACACAGATACACACGCACACACATACACACATACATATATATATACACATGCACACACACACACAAATACACACACAAAACAAATGTTATTAATACAGGTTTATAAGTGTTATTTTCAGTGAGGAGTCGTAGGGATTTTTAAAGTTTATGGATAAAATCAAAACTAGCAGACTAAAATTAGTAACAAGATTTTTTATTTTAACTCACAAGGGAAATATTTTTCCTCTGCATTTTTATTTTTTGTATATTTTTCATACAAAAATAATTGCCTTTATTCTGTATCATTACTGAACCATCCATTTTTCAAGTCCATTTTGTGAAAACTTTTCTTTTTATACATCATACCAGGTCACATGTACATCAACAATCTAACATTACTACAGTTTCACGTAACAACCTAGAAATACTTTTCAGCACTGTACAAATAAAAGATATACTATATTTCCCTAAAAACATTCGGACTCTACTGGAAAATCTAAAACGAATAGAATGATAACCACCACTATTCTACAAGACAAAAAAGTTTTTACAAACCAGAAATGCATTTGCAATCTTCTTATCTTGTATTTGGTAGATTGCAATGATTAAGTGGTTAACAACACTGACTGACAGCTGGATGTTCCGGGTTCAAATCCTGTTCTTTCCAAAAATCACTTTCACATAGATGAAATTATCCTCGCCAGACTACATATAGGTGATACCTTCATTACACAATATTATCAACTAAAAGAAGAACACCCCCCCTTTATATATACCATGTCAAAAACTTATGTCCATTAAACACATACTAATGTAAATACTTCAAAACTATAAGATCCCAGTTCTTCCAAGTAGACACCTAGAAAAACTTTTCAGCACTGTACAAATAAAAGATATATTACATTTCCTAAAAACAATTGAACCGTACTGGAAGATAGAATAATAATCACCCCTGCTCTGCAAGACAAAAGGGGGTCACAAACCAGAAACGCATCTACATTCTTCTCACCTTGTATTTGTCTCAAAATAAACATATAGCACCAGTTATCCTTCGCACTGGCATAAAACTGCATTTCATATATGTTGTTGAAAAAAAAAAAAAACCTGTTTGGCCTTAAAATGACTGTAAAATGGTTGATAAGTTTGTTAAAAAAAAAAGAAAAACTTTATAAAAGGGAATGGTAGTTTGCTATTGCTGGTAAATAAATATATAAGAGTGTAAGAAGGCTATAGCAATGCTGGAAGCCATGTGTTAATGTGACATATGAACAAAAATAGACAAACAAACGAAGGTTTTGTAGGTATTTTTTTTTTAAGTTTTTATCTATTTATTTTCCAAAAACAATCACAAATGCAAATCAGTAAATATGGACTTACTGCTTGAAATAAGCAGAATGGTGGAAGTCTTTAATATTTCGGGAATATCATCTCTTTTTTAACCATTTTTATATTTTCTTTTTCTTTTTTTTTTTTTTTTTTTTCAACAACATTCTTTTGGTATCTTTCCTTTTGAAAAAGAGAGGATATTCTCGGAATATTAAAGACTTTCCCAGTTATTTCAAAAAGGAAGTCCATATTTACTTAATAAGCACCTACAAGACCTCCATTCATTTTGTTCATATGTCACATCATTTGGACACCCGGTCTCTTGATTGGCTATAGCCTTCGTATACTTTTCCATATTTTAAAGTTCTTTATTTTATCCTATTAGATCTTTTATGTTAATTTCATCCCATTATGGCTGTTAGAGCATACTAGTGAAGATAGTTGGGTGCTTATGTATTATAAGTGAAAAAAATTTATTTTTAATTCATTTTAAGCAAAACACTAATATGTACTTACATGTCATGACAACATTAATAAAAAAAAAAAAAAATTTAATTTACAAAAAAAATGAAAAAGTAGATCTGTTACAATTATTTTTTACAAAAACAAAAAGTAGCTATTCTTGATGAACCATTTTCCGACTTGAAACGGTGAAATTTAACTGAAAGCAAAAGAAAGAAACATTTTTGGCATTAAAAGAAAATTTTTAAGAAAAAAAACCCCCACACATATCAAAATAATAGAAATTTATTTAAATAATGAAAATAAAATAAAAAGTTGTAACAAAATATAGTTTAGCCATTTAGGAAGTATAATTGTTTTGTCAAATCATAGATTATAGTTACCTCCCCTGGATTATGAGAATTTTTTCAAAATTAACAAATACGATGAAACTGTATTTGATAAATTTGGTGCTCTCGATTTCATGTTTAAAAACTTAGATTTATGTAAGCTCTATCACTGATATCGAATAATTTCCCCTATAAATATAGCAGCTGATGGAATAAATTCTCTCTATATAATAACATGCTAAAGCAAGTTCATTTTTATGCATACAATATCACTCTTTGCCCTTTTTAATAATATTGGGAATACATGATTGCCAAAGATGCAATGCAAAGTAATTTTTAAAATTTACTATAAAACACACAAACACACACACACTAACATATTCACACACGTGCACACACACTAACACGTTCACACACACTAACACATCCACACACACACACACACACTAACACATTCACACACACACACTAACACATTCATACACACTAACAAACACATGTAAATGATAATACGCTAACACAATTTCATGCTGGTACATATCTTATATTTTTGTCTGTTCTTATCCATCCAGAATTCAACCTAATTCCAAAGCAAAAATATAGAAAAATCTTTGATATACATACCTCTCATAGAATGAAAATATCATATTCCAAAAATCATATAAATTGTTCAAGTAGTTTTTTTTTATATATAAAGAAAATAATTTTTACATGATTTTAAGCAAATAGTAGGAAATCATTATCATTACTAGGCTGATCTCCCAAGTTTGAATTATTGTGAAGTTATCTGACATTTTTTTTTTTCAAGATGCCAACACAAGACAGTCTCTTTTTGCTTACTCATAAGATTTGATTTTCTTAGTTAAAAAAAAATTGCTTGATCGATTCACGTGATTTTTGGAATATGGCATCTTCATTCCACAACGGGTACATACATAATAAAGATAATAAAGATTTTTATGTATTTTTTGTTTTAGAATTTGGTTAAATATTGGATAAAAGCAGACAAAAAAAAAAAATATAAGATATGTACAACATGTAATTGCCTTAACGTATTATTGTTTTGTTTTATTTTTTAATTAGTTTGAGTTCTGCATTTGCACCATTTTGTCTTATTTGCACTTCCTACTATCGAAAATATTTAGTGTAAAAAAAAAAAAAATTATTATCCAAATTTGGTATTACATAGATTTAAAAGCATTTTTTTATTATTATTATTATTATTCACATTTATTTTTCATGCAGAAATAATCCATATAAGGTAGCGAAACACAGGAGTGACAAAATAAGACTTAAAAACATGTCAACATCACCCAGAGATTTTTTTCTCTTCGGCACCAAAGACAACAGAGTATGCCATTGTTGAGATGCCATTTTACCTCTTGACTGTAGTATATTGCTGGTGCTGAGCAGTTCTAGGAGGCCTACCATCCCAGGCTTTGCTTTCTCAGCCTATGGAAAGGGCTTAGTTTATTGCTAGTCACCTGAGGCGCTTCTACCGGAGAATGCTGACTGAACATAGATTCCATGAGTGAAGCTTCTTTCTTAGAACTGCACACCAGTGGAACTCTCTGCCGCTTGCCTGTTTCCCACCTGACTACAACTTGGACGTCTTCAAGTCCAACATAAACAAACTTCTGACAAACCGCCCCCTTAAGTAAGACACTCTATCAAAACCCCCAATACTAATGATTACTACAATACTATCTCATTGATTACTGTACACACAATAACCCTTATCCCTGAGTGGCCTTCAGGCCTTGATAAGTGGTGACCCCCCCTCCCATGTAAAAAAAAAAATTTTTTTAAACTGCCTAGGGCTTTTTTTTTTTTTTAAATGCAAGCTAGAGTGCTCCTCAACCCAATTTTTTAACCCTTGTATCACATCATCTTTCTGTAAGAGCGAGGTAAATTATATTAAGAAAATATATTACAATAACTGCTTCTACTACATTTTTTGCATTGCCAGTGGGCCGATAGTGTCCCAACTGCTGTTTTCCACCAATGCGTCGTGTTACATCAATATCTCTGATGGCTTCAGGCATGCAGCTTGTTGCCTCGAGGAAGAATAAATTCAAGATGTCTTCCTCTTTGCTTAGATGAGGCAGATATATCAATGAACAGCTGAGAATTTGGGAAACATTCATCGAATGGTCTTCGCTGATCAGCCAAGATCATTCGATAAATGTTACAGGTGGTAATCTTTCAACAGTTGGGGTATTTAGTTTTCTCTCACTGCAAGAACTGTGACACCATGGTAAGAAAGTGAGATTTAGAAGTACAGCGCCTCGAAGAGAAGCACTCTGACCTGCAAAAAGTGCCTGGGCAGCCCTGTCAGCATTCCCCAGGAAGAGCGCCTCATGCAATTAGCAATTAAGTAACTCTGTTCCGTCTGCCTGCTTCCCACCTGACTACAACTTGGATGTCTTCAAGTCCAACGTTAACAAATTCCTAATGAACCGCCCCCTTAAGTAAACACTTCATCAAATCTCCACACTAACGTAATGTACTTGCAATAACCCTTATCCCTGAGTGGCTTCCGGGCCTTGATAAGTGGTGATCACTGTGTAAAAAAAAAAAAAAAAAAACTCCTTCTCAAAGAGAGAAAGAAAAGCCTAGGACAGTGGACCTCCTAGAACTGTACAGGAACAGCATTACATTGCAATCAACAGGGACCAGGTCAATATAGGAATGGTCTAATCCTTTGACAGCTGGATTACGATCAGTTACCCATCTCATGCGATATTGCTTGGGACCACCCAGCAGAGGCCGCCATGATTCAAGATATGGTGCAAGCTAGGGGAGATAAACAGATAAGTTTTTATTCAGTTTCAGGAAAGTACAAAAATAGAATCAAATGAAGATTTAAAGCAATAGCAATTTTTTTTTTTTTATGGAAAACACTCCAGACAAGGTGTGAAGCCATTTATTATCTGTTATAACTAGATGCAACATTTTCTGAATATTTACATATCGTTTTTGCAAATAAAATCTGCACTATTATTTCAAAATCATAATTGAACTAGATTTGACTGAAATATTTAAAAAATAGTATTAAAATAATAATATAAATTTAATATTATATATATATATAACTACTTCATTTACTAATAGAAGAGGACCATATAAAAACAATAAACTACAGAATTCGCGCATAAGCCTGACGAATCCTAGAGTGGATGAAACGCCGCTGAATATTCAGTGTAGCTTAATCGCCATATATATTTTATAAATTACTATATATATATATATATATATATATATATATAGCAATGAAGTTAAGTAATGTTGAGCCTGGCTAGTACCAAATGGATGACCATTGGCAATTCTAGGCACTGTGTGTGCTCTCCTCTGCTTATCTTGATATTGTTTCCAGTCGTCTTGAACCTTCACTTACCACGGACTCAGGAGAGGTGTGGTTGGTGACTGCACAAATTTTGGCGCAAAAAATTCTACGCGCAGGCACTCTTATAGATATTCATAGTCTATCAAAACTGAAGAAAAGTCCCATATATATATATATATATAAAGCGGTCATTTTCTCAGTTTTTGTTTCATTGTACTTCAGTCATAATTCTCCAAAATCAAGGAACCCCTTATTCGGGCTAACACATGATCTTTATATGAGATACATAAATAATCTGAGATTCAATTAAAGTTCTCCCTTAACTCAAACACTGAGTTCATAAAGAAGTTAAGAACATAATTTTCCTCTCCCTAATTGACCATTTAAATATTTTATAGTATATCTTTTTTGTAGTCTCTTGGTCTTACTGGATTCTAGGACAAGAATTCATCTGGTCTGGTGGAGTAGTCAGCTTAAGGTAACACCACTTGGAGAAAGTGTACCAGTCCTTGTAAAAGCCAGTGTTGATTAGTCATAGCGAGGGGATCTTATTTGGGCCACGAATATTATGTGATTTTGAATATTTGGTCAGGGTTTACTTATAGGGAAAAGTATCCTTGCGCCAGGTTGACCTGACAAACCCCTGTATAGAGAGACCTTAGACACTTAAAGATAGTGTATAGTAGGCATTCAAGTTCTGTCCTGTATGTCTAGGTTAGGGTTATGTCTAGGTAAAAGTAAAAATAATTACAAAACCATGACCCACAATGGGTACTGGCCCGGCTTTTGAATTGGAAAAAAACTGGCATCTATATTATATTTAGACTGTCCAACCTTTTGTCTGTTTTACTTTTTCTCTAAAACTACTGGGCCGATCTGGCTGAAATTTTGCATGGACCTTTTTTATGATAAGGTGTGGCGAACTAAATAATATGGTATCCATTCGATACACAGATATTAATAGAGATTAGTATTTAATGCCAAAATGAGCACAAATTTCATACTCAACCATCAATTTGGCATAAAGCACTCATTCAAAGTCAATGGACTATAACTTTTGCCATTTTTAGTGAGCTAAAAAGTCTGGTTCTTGTATATTGCTGTTATTTACAATGTTTTGTTATTTTGGTTGGTAGTTTTGGCTACAATAAAAAAAAGTATTAAATTAATAAAAACAATATAAGTACATTCACATTAAAGCTTTATTTTCTCTCCTGCCAAAAATGCAGAGTGTAGACATTGTTTAGAACGGGTACCCATTTTTTTGCATGAGTGAGATTTGAGTTAGTGCAGATGATAAAGCTGATATATTACATACATAAAGAAAACTTTTCAATTATGAAAGTTGTTTGGAGATGATGTTAGCTAAGTGGCTAATGGCGCTAACTGAAAGCCTGGATGTACTAAGTTCAAATCCTGTTCATTTGACAGAAACACTTTCATCAAACCCACACGTAACCTTATGCCTGTTGTCCTAGAGAGGGCTCAAATAAAATAAAAATTGTTTCATTAATTTTTTTCCGTTGATAGATCAATACTTTTTCATAAAAATTAAATACAATGAGTGTTTTTTTTTTGTTTTTTTTGTTTTTTTGCTTTAACATTTTTATTTATTTTTATTTATTTATTTTTTTTTTTGCTGTTGAAAAGCCAGTTCAATTTGGTTCACTTTTTCCCATCTGTTTACGTAAACATATGTCAGCAATAGTCTGTTCTGTCATATTCAAAGACTACACCAGTTTAGGTATGTGTACATGTTTATTTTTATGCATAGGATTTATTCTTAAACTAATTAACCGATCATTATGAATTTTATATGCATAAGGGTGAGTAACGTACTATATTCGGTTTAATTTAGCACCCCAAAATATAGATGTATAAATATTTAGAAAATGTTGCATCTATTTATTCAGTATCCTCCATGGATTTTTAGACTAAAATACTAGGGTAGACTGGGTAGATTATCAATTACATCAATAAATACCTGAAAAAGGTCATAGGGGATAATAGTGAAAACTTTGTAAACATAACAATGTTTAAAGTGAAGGCAACAGTTCAAAAACATGCGGATTAATGTGTTACATTGGTTTGATTTTATTGTGCCAAACTTGTATTTACTTCTCAGGTAATGTATATTCTCTAAAAATAATTGAATATTGAATAATATTATACATTTCTGCTGTAACAACGTTTTTTTATTATCAAAAAATAAGTGCAAACAGGAGTTACGTCCCTTGATAACTCATAATCTGTAGTGTGGTCTTATTTTCAATTTTAAGCAGTGTCTTTTGAAATGTGCAGTAATTTCATCCTGTTTTTGTTTGTTTGTTTGTTTTTTTTTTGGGGGGGGGGGTGCCAAAGATGGTTGATATGTATTATTTTATTATGATTACGATGGTACATATTCCCCCCTTCTTTTGTGTTTTTTAAATTTTTTTTATATATATGAGAAAAAACATTTTTGTATTTTGTCATCAGAACATATGTTTGTGTGATACATCAATATGAAGAAAGTTTGGCGTTAATGTAAACAAAAAATGTCCAAAACATATGTGATTTTTATTATAGGAGCAATATATATATATATGCATACATATATATAATTACTTCAAAAGTTACCCAAAAATAATCGTTTGATAAATAGATTCTGGACCAGAAAACTGCAATTCTTCTCTTTTTGTCAGAAACATTGCTCATGATTGTAAGGATCAAGTTACGAGGTTGTTGAAAATAAACTGAAGGATCCACTTTAAATGATATATTGGTTCTACTAACAATTAGTTTAGTATTAAGCACTTTTGGAATAGCTATTACCCGGTAATATATCTGAACTATATATATATATATATATATATATATATATAAAATATGCATCAGGTGCACTTGAAAGTCAAATTACAATGCAATATTACAAAAATAAACAAATATTTTACTTGTTTGTTGAAATTTATATATATATAATAGCAGGGGTACCCGGCATTGCCCGGGTGTTACAAGGTGTGTATGCCCTTAAATCAAAAAGAAACTGGGGGAGCATAAAAAAAAGTTTTGGTAAGTTGGTAGGATCGAACCCGAAGCCCTGAGGCGAAGTTGGAAAATAGAATGTGAAACAAAGCATGTTAACTGCTCGGCCAGCCAGAATGAGTTACTGAAAGAAGTTTGAATTTATTTAAGTAAGAAGAGAATTGACAAGTGCCCGCACTTAATGACGTCAAGTGGAAGTCGTAGAGTTAACATTTTGTGCGAGCGTTACAACGACGTAAGCAATAGCTATTCAGCAGTTAACATTTTCTGCGGGACAGTTTTTAATGAGGTCAATTACCTAGTTTGTTTGTTTTTACCTAACTTTGAGGAAAAACAGCTCCCCCGTTTATTAGGGGAGTGTCTTGTCTCAAAATGAAAGCAACAGTCTGATATGACGAGGGTAAGCCGACATTGACCAAATGTTACATCGCTCTCTAGAGACCACTAGCCGTGGGCCAGTGATTCGAATCGAGTTTTGCTTTTTTTATACCGAAAAACGAAAGCAATATGCGGCGATCCCAAAATGTTGAATATTTAGCATTTCAAAATCGGGCAAATTAAATAGACAGGCGACCTCCGTTTGTAACTCGTAGATATTATGATTTTGACGTGATATAAAAAGTTTTAAAAATGAGCGAAAACATTGCAGACATACAGAAAAAGCAAACATACATACACACATTTTTGCTTTTATATATATATATATATATATATATATATATATTACGAAGGAATCACCACTTATTAAAATAAGTGGTGAGCTACTCGAAGCCACTCGAGGATAAAGGTTAAAGAGTGTACAATGGTCAAAAGGACAATATCATAGTAATCATTAAAAGTGTAAATTTGGTAAATTGGATTAAGGGGAACGGATCATCAAGAACTTGTTTACATTGGACTTGAAAACGGTCATATTGTAGTAAGCTGGAAAGCAGATAAACGGAAGAGAGTTCCACAGGTGTGCAGTTTTAAACTCCATGCTCAGTATTTTGTACATCTTTTTTTTTTCTTTCTGAGGATGGAGTTTGACTCTGAAAAATATTTAAATTATAAAATTTCAAACAAGTAAAATATTTGTTCATTTTCATAATATTGCATTGTGATTTAGCTTTCAAGTGCACCTGATGTGTATTTTATTTTATTCAAATTAAATCAACACTTCTATAATGGAACTCACACACACATATATATACACACATATTTCTGTGGAAATTTTTTTTTTTTTTTCAATCATATTTCACCTTTTATTTATATCAGTCCTTAAATTTTTGAAGCTCAATGTAATTACAGAGCATAAAAACAAATAAATGACAAAAGTCTATATTCTAATTCTAATTGTCAAGATGTTGACCATCTTACTCTTTATTCCTTTAAGTACATTGCATGCACAATTCTTGACGTCACCTGTTTCATAGCGCAAAATAATTCATTTAATTATTTTATTCATTGATGGATAAAATAATTAAATGAATGATTTTGTGCTACGAAACAGGTGACGTCAAGAATTGTGCATGTCAACATACTTAAAGGAATAAATTGTAAGATGGTCAGCATAATTAAACTTGGTGTGTATATATATATATATATATATATATATATATATATATAGGAGCAAACAGTTAATAAAACATGTTAAAAAACCCTTGTAAAAATAGTTAAAAATATATTTAATCTGAAAAGAAAACACTTGATAAGTGGATAGTCCTTAATCCACGGAGTTTCGAAGAAATACTTTCCTTCTCATCAGAGGGTAGGAATTAGCAAAATGCGGGATCGGAGTTTGCATGCAAAAGTATTTGATGAAACAACAAGTAAGTCAAAGATCTTACTGGATAACAAAAAAGTGAAGCAGAGGGTATATGGTGAAGAAAAAGGTGATTACACACGAATGGATAGTCTGGTGAAAGATAAATAATCTAATGACGGTATAATCCAAAAATAGAACTCCAAGAAAGTTAATTGAATTTCCATTTGCACAAGTAAAATCCAAGGAAATCCCATAATTGGAAGATGGTCCAAAATAATCCAAAGGCCGAAATCCATGGAATAATTCACAAATATGTACAAGGGAAAAGGGGGAAAATTTCAATAATATTAATAAAAGAAAAATTTATCACTGCTGCCGAGACATAAATATAAATAAGAAAGGTCAGGGAAGAAGAAGGAAAAAAAATATATACACGTCCTGAGTAAGAATGTATTTGTTTGATAAAAATCCAGAGATTATCCACTAGGTTTATATAATAGTGCTCAATAATAAAGTTATTTATATTATTATCTATTCTTACAGACATATACAGGCTTCACTACAATGTTTCAATTTGTAGTTATCAATTAATACAGATCTCATCAGGCAAAAAGTTAGCCTCTTTCTTTAGAAGCCTTTTTCTTTTTTTTTTTTCGATATGAACACCTAAATAAAAAGATAGACTTTACACCTGATGAAATCTTAGTTATTAATAATTACAGATCAAAACATTGTCATGCCAGTGTAATGAAGTCTATGCATGCCTGTATAAATACATATATATTTATTTACTTATTTATTAAAAGACCAGCCTCTGTGAAAATTGAAACAATAGATTTATTCTTGCAACCAATAGTAATTTTGTTTACATAAATTGAATAAAATAATATCTTGCTCTTTTTGATTGAGCACTCAACAGTGTTGCTAAATTCAATGGTTTTTACTTTTGGATATTTTAACCTGGAATATATTAAGGGATTAAACAGTTGGACTCACCTCTATACTATTTTCATATTTTATTTATTTATTTATTTTTTTTTTTTTCCAATTTGTTGATTTACTTTCCAAATACTAATCTACACCTTCAAATTCTAGTTTCTATTTATATGTTTAACTATTATTTTCTCAATAGTTTTATATAAATCTTAGCTACAGGCTACAATCTACTAGTTAATGCTTTTTTCCAGGTACTCTAACCACTATGCCGTGGGTCATTGTGTGTCTGCAAGGACCCATGGCGCAGAGGTTAGAGCACTTGGGAAAACAAATTAACTAGTAGATTGTAGCGTACTTGGAAAAATGAATTGTAAAAAGTGATATTCTCCTGAAGGTTAACCCCTCACTGTGGGTGACCAAAAAATACAATTGTGAATTACTTAGGACCTCTATCCAGTTATGGCTGACAGAACAAGAGCATGCTACCTTCATGAAGTAAATAAAGTGTTCTGCTCGAAATTTCATCCAAATTCCTGAGTTCGACAAGATACACTTGAAGAAGGTCGGAGGTTACATCGACCAAAATATTGTGAAAATAACACTCAAGATGAGAACAGTAGTCTGAAGAATCCAAATAATACGAATTATCAATCATTATCTCAAAAGATACACCTGAAGAAGGTCGGAGGTTACATCAACCAAAACGTTGTGAAAATAACACTCAAGAAGAGAACAGTAGTCTGAAGAATCCAAATAAAACGAATTATCAATCATTATCTCAAAAGATACACCTGAAGAAGGTCGGAGGTTACATCGACCAAAACGTTGTGAAAATAACACTCAAGATGAGAACAGTAGTCTGAAGAATCCAAATAAAACGAATTATCTATCATTATCTCAAAAGATACACCTGAAGAAGGTCGGAGGTTACATCAACCAAAACATTGTAAAAATAACACTCAAGATGAGAACAGTAGTATTAAGAATCCAAATAATACAAATTATCAATCATTATCTCTATAGATACACCTGAAGAAGGTCGGAGGTTACATCGACCAAAACGTTGTGAAAATAACACTTAAGATGAGAACAGTAGTCTGAAGAATCCAAATACGAATTAATAATCATTATCTCAAAAGATACACCTGAAGAAGGTTGGAGGTTACATCGACCAAAACGTTGTGAAAATAACACTCAAGATGAGAACAGTAGTCTGAAGAATCCAAATAAAACGAATTATTTATCATTATCTCAAAAGATACACCTGAAGAAGGTCGGAGGTTACATCAACCAAAACATTGTAAAAATAACACTCAAGATGAGAACAGTAGTATTAAGAATCCAAATAATACAAATTATTAATCATTATCTCTATAGATACACCTGAAGAAGGTCGGAGGTTACATCGACCAAAACGTGAAAATAACACTTAAGATGAGAACAGTAGTCTGAAGAATCCAAATAATACGAATTAATAATCATTATCTCAAAAGATACACCTGAAGAAGGTCGGAGGTTACATCGACCAAAACGTTGTGAAAATAATACTCAAGATGAGAACAGTAGTCTGAAGAATCCAAATAATACGAATTATCAATCATTATCTCAAAAGATACACCTGAAGAAGGTCGGAGGTTACATCGACCAAAACGTTGTGAAAATAACACTCAAGATGAGAACAGTAGTCTGAAGAATCCAAATAAAACGAATTATCTATCATTATCTCAAAAGATACACCTGAAGAAGGTTGGAGGTTACATCGACCAAAACGTTGTGAAAATAACACTCAAGATGAGAACAGTAGTCTGAAGAATCCAAATAATACGAATTATCAATCATTATCTAAAAAGATACACCTGAAGAAGGTCGGAGGTTACATCAACCAAAACGTTGTGAAAATAACACTCAAGATGAGAACAGTAGTCTGAAGAATCCAAATAATACGAATTATCAATGATTATCTCAAAAGATACACCTGAAGAAGGTCGGAGGTTACATCGACCAAAACGTTGTGAAAATAACACTCAAGATGAGAACAGTAGTCTGAAGAATCCAAATAATACGAATTATCAATCATTATCTCAAAAGATACACCTGAAGAAGGTCGGAGGTTACATCGACCAAAACATTGTAAAAATAATACTCAAGATGAGAACAGTAGTCTGAAGAATTCAAATAATACGAATTATCAATCATTATCTCAAAAGATACACTTGAACAAGGTCGGAGGTTACATCGACCAAAACGTTGTGAAAATAACACTCAAGATGAGAACAGTAGTCTGAAGAATCCAAATAATACAAATTATTAATCATTATCTCAAAAGATACACCTGAAGAAGGTCGGAGGTTACATCGACCAAAACGTTGTGAAAATAACACTCAAGATGAGAACAGTAGTATTAAGAATCCAAATAATACGAATTATCAATCATTATCTCAAAAGATACACCTGAAGAAGGTCGTAAGTTACATCAACCAAAACGTTGTGAAAATAACACTCAAGATGAGAACAGTAGTCTGAAGAATCCAAATAATACAAATTATCAATCATTATCTCAAAAGATACACCTGAAGAAGGTCGTAAGTTACATCAACCAAAACATTGTGAAAATAACACTCAAGATGAGAACAGTAGTCTGAAGAATCCAAATAATCCAAATTATCAATCATTATCTCAAAAGATACACCTGAAGAAGGTCGAAGGTTACATCGACCAAAACGTTGTAAAAATAACACTCAAGATGAGAACAGTAGTCTGAAGAATCTAAATAATACAAATTATCAATCATTATCTCAAAAGATACACCTGAAGAAGGTCGGAGGTTACATCGACCAAAACGTTGTGAAAATAACACTCAAGATGAGAACAGTAGTCTGAAGAATCCAAATAATACGAATTATCAATCATTATCTCAAAAGATACACCTGAAGAAGGTCGGAGGTTACATCAACCAAAACATTGTAAAAATAACACTCAAGATGAGAACAGTTGTCTGAAGAATCCAAATAATACGAATTATCAATCATTATCTCAAAAGATACACCTGAAGAAGGTCGGAGGTTACATCAACCAAAACATTGTAAAAATAACACTCAAGATGAGAACAGTAGTCTGAAGAATCCAAATAATACGAATTATCAATCATTATCTCTATAGATACACCTGAAGAAGGTCGGAGGTTACATCGACCGAAACGTTGTGAAAATAATACTCAAGATGAGAATAGTAGTCTGAAGAATCCAAATAATACGAATTATCAATCATTATCTCAAAAGATACACCTGAAGAAGGTCGGAGGTTACATCGACCAAAACGTTGTGAAAATCACACTCAAGATAAGAATAATAATATTAATAAATTAAATTTCAAACTTAAATTATTGACCTTAACAGTAAGGAATGAAAATGAATTTTAATTGGTATTATCTAAATAAACCTTTTAATTATAATTCCTTAAAAAAATAACGTATAAAAGAAAAAAAACATCAATT